>NW_024580671.1:3782889-4113532 GCF_017639235.1 Corvus kubaryi
CTCTGTGCGCGGCGCCGGGAGCGCGATGGTGGCGGCGCGGCGCGACGGGCCCGCATCGGCGGCGGGCAAGGCGGGCGCGGCGGCCCTCGGGCCCGGCCGAAAGCGGCGGTGGAGGCCCGTCCTGCTGCGCAGCGTTGTCGGCAGCGTCCAAGAGGGTGAGTGGGGGCCGCCGGCGGGCCTGAGGTGGCGCCGAAGGAGGCCCGACTCCTTGGCCCAGCTTGGAGCTGGCCCGACCCGGGCGTCCCGGCTGGGGCCAGCCCTGCCAGTCTTAGCGAAGGGTTTGGGCTGGGGGAGCCCGCAGCCCCGCCTCGCCCGAGGCCCGAAGGGTGTTCGTGGCCGTGAGCTCGGGGCCGGGGGCTGCAGGGCTGGCTGGGGGCGGAATGTTTGAGCCGGAGCTCCCGGCGCTCGGCACTGCAGCCCCTGGGCCGGGTAGCCATGGTCCTAGTGTTTAGGACTCGCTTTTAGTTTTCTCTACAGAAAGCTGTGCGCTTAAAAAGGAAACATGTTTGAAAAAAGTTTCATATTATTGATGGGTAGTTATGCAGATGTAAAAATGCATAGGAAAAAGAGCATTTCCTTCAACAGCACTTTGCTGAAGTTGCAGCTTTGGAGAAAGAATAAAAGAAAGAGTTGGAGCTAACTTGATTTCTCCTTAGAAACAGTTTTGTTAGTGAATATTATCTTGAGTAGATAAGTAGATCTTAAGACTAATGCAATGAAAAATAAGATATTAGGAAAACAAGTGTGTTTAGCTTCAGCGTTCTTATGTCTTCTGTAGTGGTCGAGACTGAAACAGCCAATATATGTGCTCTGCTTTAAGCAGAAATGATTCTATGATGCAGCTATAGGAAAGCTCTTCCCGGACACGTGTAGAAAGGAAGTAGTAGTAATAAAATACTGTTTAAATGAAAAGATGTAATGGATTGTTAGAGTAATACGGCGATTTAGTGACTTTTTTTCCTGTGTCACAGCAGCTGCAGGCTTCTGCTGCCAGTGTTATTACTGATGTCTTCTTGAGAGTACCTTTAGGAGCTTATTTTAAAATCTATTTTGATGTTGCTTACGAGGTTGTCAAAAGTAGGAGTGAAATGAAATGTTGATACATCTTTTCACTGGATTCAAAAAACATTGGCAAAGGTGTGTGCTGTTAAGTGGGTGTTAAGTAGCAATGTTTGCAATGCTTTCTCAGGGGTTTAGGCAGTAATTTTCAGTAAATCTGTACAAGCTGCCATGCTGCAGTAGGAAACAGACTAATAATAGTGGTTTTTTCCTTGAACTTATGATCAGTCCTTATTAAAATTGCCACACGTAGTGGCTTTTTTCAGTTTGGAAAGAAAACAAATTGAAAGGGTCCTGACAATTGAATGGTTTGGTACTATTTTAGTGCAGGTGTATTTAACTCCCTTTTTCTTACGCTTTCAGGACGTGGATTTGCATTTCGGAGGAAACAAAAGATTGAACGACAGTACAGGAAATTATTGAAAAAGAGAAGACAAGTGCATTCACTACAGGATAATCAATTTACTGATACATATCCAGAGCACTTGAAACATCTTTACCTTGCAGAGGAAGAAAAGCTTAAGAAGCGGCGCAGGACTCCAGGTGATTCAGTGCCGTCAGAAGAAAAGCTTAATAAAGCAGCAGAGTAAGTTTTCAAAGTATGTCTTTAAAAACAGTAATTATTTCCACCACTAAAGAAATATTTTAGATCTTAACAGTTCATATGGACTTTAGTGTGGTGATTTGCTTTACTAAAAATGCCAATGTGTCTTAAATATTTTTTCCTGGTTGTTGGAAAAATAAATGGCAGTGTAACTGGTTTTGTACTTGAGACAATGAGGCGTCATTGCACAGTATTGCCACCAGATGGAGATGAGAATAAAGCAAAAATTTTTTTTTCCCTCCATAAGAGAGTGGTATTTCTAAATGAATGTTCTTGTCACTCTGCAGTTGCTTCCATGTGTTGGAACTAGTAAGTGAGAATGCAGCTCTAAACTAGTACATGCAGGTTTTCTAGCTCTGAGGAGCTCGCATGATGGGAAAAACTTTTAGGCAGTCTTTAAGCTTCAGGAAACCTTATCCATGTGAAGGTACAGCAGATAAGGTGTATGTATTACTAAAAGTTGTGTGCAGTCTGGTCTTTGGTACATTTGGCATTGAAGGAGTTTAGTTTGTTGTGTTTTCATGCTGACTGCTCACGCATGACCTGGAATGGTGTTTGGTATCATGTAAGAGTGGTGCAAACAATTCATTCAGTGTAGAAGAGTGAGTCTTCTGAAATCTGTACTTGTAATATTCCCTGAATGTGCAAAAAGCACTGGAAGACTATGCTGTGATTTTGCAGTGGCTGTGGTGTCTATGGTTATGTCTGCTTGATGATAATCAGTGTCTCAAGAACATGTACTTTTTCTTCCAGGCCAGTTGTGACTCAAGAGAAGTTTAAAAATAAAACATCCAACCAGAAGGCAAAAGAAGAGTATGAGAAAATAAAGGCTGAGCGTGCTAGGAAGAAAGAGGTAAATCTTAAACAGAGTTCTCTCTTGATTTTAAACAAAATGTAGATTAATATAATCTATTAATTAATTAATCTATTAATATTAATCTACATAAAAATGTAGATTAATACCTTTCCTACCTCTCAGTCTTGCATCTGAACCCAGAGAAGACCATAGGAGGTATTGGTACTCTTTCAGTCTTTTTCAACTTGACAGTAGTAGTCAGGCACGCAGGCGTTCAAAGGATCGTTCTCCTTGTTCTTACTATTTTTGTCTTGCAGTTGCCGTTAGCAGGATTTTATTATATCATTTGGTACATGAAGGAAGGCTTAGAGCTTGATCTGCATACCCCAGTGGATTATATTAGACCCCTTAAATATTGTAGAAAGGGAAGGAATAACAATACTATCATGTGATGAAAAGTGAAATACCCATCCTATTTCTTATGGCATTATCATAATGCAGCCTTCATTTTACCTTGTTATGTACTTTGACCAACAGTGAAACAATTAAATGTAATAGTATCCACAGCCAAAATCTTTAGCAATTCCCTGCATTTGATTTTAATTGGAATTATTTTTACAGGACATATTTTAATATCATTATTGTCGAATAGCTCACTTGAATCATTAATTTGAGAGATCCTTATTTAACTAGGTTTTTTTCTCTCCCAGGGTGTTCTTTGTTGCTCTGTAAAATGGCACAACGTGTAACATTGCAGAACTTTTGTAACCTCCTGCTAACATACTAAATTTTGGTAGCTACTGTAAAAATATTACATAAATACATGGCTGGATAAAACACACCATTTCTTCAATTCAGCTGTATTTAGTTTTGTGCAAGCTGGTCTGTGATTCTGGGTGAGTTACATGGTTATTCAGCTGATGGCTGCTTTTCTGCGTATTAGCTACAGATGTTGTAAAAACGAAATTAATGTTATGACCAGCTTATTTAGAGAAAATGGGAACAAGCAAAACCCCAGCAAGACTGCAGGGACTTTGCTTTGAGCAGCACATAAGAGTTGCCTCAGCAGAGGTGTTTGCATTTTTAGTTTTGTTAAAGATAATTAGGCAAAACAGTAGCTAAGTGCCCCAATAGCAGTAGTCATTTAAATGGACTACTTAAGTGGAACATGATGAAAAAATGAAGTATGTACTTTGTGTTTGTGTGTTAGCAAACACTTGCTTTGCTGTTACTTACCTTGGGAAGAGAAATAAGCCTAAAGACACAATTTTGGCCTCCTCAAAGGCCTTTTTTGGCCTGAAAAAACAGGATTTAGTAAAGATCAGAAAAAATATGAATGTGAGTAACAACTGTCTAAGTAAGGTGAATGTTCTTGCTTTGAAGTAAGCATTTGGTTGGTAGCTTAACTGGATGTTGTTTACCTAGAGTATGCTGAAGAGCAGAAAAATTATTAGATAGGAAGTGAATTACAGGTAAGTTAGAGCTGAGGCTACTCTGGTTTTTTAAGAAAGGGGGAGTAAATTACATTCGTCACTATGGTAAAAAAAGTCAAGGATTCTGAATGGAGAGAGGTTATCTGTTCATATTTTTGCAAATGCTTGTTTGCTTGATTGTTTGGGGTTTTTTTTCCCTGTGGCATCTTAGATTTCTGTTTAGAAATCTTTTCTTGAGTTATGTCTGGTTAATTTTATATGTCAGATTCTTACTAATTTTTGTATATCACTGAAGCTATCTATTCTGTGGAAAACAAAAATATGATCCATAAATTATAATCTGTTTAGGCATTCTGCAGAAATGCTTGCCTGTGTGGTCAGCATGGCACTGCATTTCAAAGAATAAACTTTATGAAAAGAAATTATCCAAATGAACTGAAACAGTCTTTCAGTCTGATCTGTGATTGCATTGCATATTTTGGTAGGACATGATATAAGTAAAGTAAGCTGGTTATCTTGATTGTTGTGGATGTTTGCACAAATTATTGAGTAAAATTACAACACTAGAGAAGGGTGTGAGATGTTGGATAAAATCTGAACATAGTATTGTGGTGGTTATCTATATATGGATGGAGTGTCCCATATATAGTTAACACTCCATTAGTGGTTTGGTTCCATGTGGGCTTCATGGAAGGTTTTACAGGTTGATTTGGTTAGGGTCTGTGGTTTTTCCCTCTCTTTTAAAGGTAAAGGCAGCGGTCTGTGTTGCTTCAAAGAGGACAGGTCACTAATAGTTTGATCTGGATTAATTTCCCCTAGATAATGCTGTCCTAGTATCACAAACCTGCCCAACTCATGGTCCAGATATGTCCCATATCCTATCTGCCTGTACCATGCAGAGGTGTCCAGTATCCTAGCACTTGCCACTATCTGGATTGGCAAAGTACTTACATGGGAGCTGCTGGATCACCTTTTTCTTTCTTGAACTCAAGAGGAGAAAGTGGGGATTTTTTTGCGAGTTGGTCATTTAAGGAGAAAAGTCAAGGAGCACATTTCACAGAAAGGAAATAGTATACATTGCAGCAACAAACCTTATTGTAGGATGTTCTACTGAAGAAGACTTGGCTCTTCCCTTGAAGCTGTATACTCTTGAGGCTGTATAATGTGTTTTTATTGCAGTATGTGCTGGAAGAGCATCCTGATTCAGCTTTAGAGAAATGGTGTTTCTAGTGGCTGTACAACACCTAATTGCCAGTACCTATACAAAAATAAACTGTATTGCTTATAGATAGCTTCACAGTCATAGTAGGTTGGTAATTGTTTCATAATTTTACATATTTATTTAATTTCAGGAAGCAGAAAAAAGAAAACAACAAAGAGAAGAAGCTCAACGTTTGTACAAGCAAAAGAAAATGGAAGCTTATAAAATACTGAGTAAGAAGACAAAGAAAGGACAGCCAAATCTAAATTTACAAGTAGAATTTCTTCTTCAGAAAATACAGCAAAATGCATAACCCCTGCATGTATTTGAGTTAGCTGTGGACATTTTATTAAATTACTGTTAATAAATAATGTCTTTTTGCTTCTATATTACTTTTGTTATTGCTTTATCTCATTAGTCCAGTAATTATATATTCATCCTGAAAATATGTATTCTATTTGAGAATAGATTGAGGGTGAAAGGGATCTGGTACCTTGAAAATAAATGGTCTGTATTTCTAAACTTAAATTCTATTAGCTGTATAACATCCTGAATTCAAAATAATAGGCCATAGCACCATCTGAAAATGAATCTAATACTTCCTGCAATTGGGACTACTAAAGTTACACTTACTTGGGAGGACTAAAATGATCCATGTGACATATTTGATAGCTCATGAACTGCCAGTTCTAGGAACATGTTTTGTCTGCTCTTGGATAGGTTTGGCACATGAAAACAAAGCACATAGACTATACTTGGATGGCTATTATTTATCGTTCTTCACAAAGAATAAAACTTGCTGAAGGTCCAGATTGTTTTGAATGTAAAGATCTTGGTAAAATAATTGTTGCTGCATTCATAAAGCTGCTTTGTAACTGGACCTACCAGGTGTGAATTGCTCTACCTTTTGTGTATAGCTTTGTCATGAAATTTGTTTTCTTCTGTGTTGCTTTTAATCAATAGCAATTTGGGTCAATACTTTCAAGTCTGGATTTATGTATTTTCCCCAAAAGTGAGGTTATCCCCACATTTGTTTCTATTTTTTCAATATCTTGCCATCAGCCCAGTTGACGAAACGCAACATTTGTCTGTTGAGAAACTATTATTTGAGGATCCCACTTTGTGGATTAAAGAGGGAAAAAAATTTTAAACTAAGTTAATAATGTTTTAGAAACTTGTTCAATCCACACTTGCTCACTAAAAAATGTGTGTGCTGGTTTTGGCTGGGGTAGAGTTAATTGTCTTCACAGTGGCTGGTATGGGGCTGTGTTTTGGACTTGTGCTGAACACAGGGTTGGTAATAGAAGTTTTTTGCTGAACAGGTCTTGCACAGAGCCAAGATCTTTTCTCATGCTGCCACAGTGGCACGAAGATTGGGGGTGCCTGAGAGGTTGGGAGGAGACACAACCAGGACAGGTGGCCCCAACTGAGCAAAGGGCTATTGTCATGTAGTGAAAAGTATTCTGAGTAAGTGGTAAGTAAATGTGATAGGGATTTCCCAGAGCGTTTTTTGACCAACTGAAGGTAGCTTTTTTGTCCTGTTTTAAGAGTAACATTCTAACTAATGTTTTTAACATATTCTGTAGTGAGTGAGGGTACTGTCTAGAGGCAAGTAATGTTATCTGAGTATAAATCACAGGTATCACTTGTTGAGATGTATTCCATAGGGAGTTTATGGCAACTAGTTCAAACACCTAGACTTCCAGAAGTAGTTGAGATCAGTCCATCTTGTGTCTTGAAGAAGCCTTTGCAAGGGTCATTTAACAACACTTAAAGTCTGGGATTCACGGTGCAGATCAGTTAAAATTTAGACACAGTGCAGAATGGTGAAACTGTCCTGAATGACCACACACAGCTGAACACAACAGCCCCGCAGGGTACTGTGTCTGCAGCCGCTTTACAGAGAAACCTTAATTTTGTTACAGTTACCCTCTCTTTCTCCCTGGATTTGTTTTTTATTTTTTTAGTTCAACAGTAATTATTTATTACAAGGTGGGGGGGGGTTTTCATTTTTTACTTGTTTTTGTTCTTTTGCTCTCTTGCTTTTTCCTTTTTTTTTTTTTCCTTCTGCAGTATTATGAAGTATGGGGACTTAAACTGCCAATGACAGATGGAGAGCACATGATGCACAGTTGCTAACATGTCAGTTGAATCTAAAAGTCAAATGTTGGCATATAACTAAAAATAATTTTCATATTCAGTGCTTTAAAAATTAAAACTATTGTAATACATTATATGTTTTCAGTGCTCAACAGAAATCAGTTACACATTGCTTTGATTGTGTTAATATTTACATTCAATTTATTTTATTGTCCAGTTAAGTTAGATTAAATACAATGTAAAATAAATAAATACCGATCTTTTCAAGATAGAATCCCAAACTACATACTTAAAAATGAATTTTTTAATTTGTTCTCCGTGTCAAGGCAAGGACCACTTGTAGATTTGTTTATAAAAGTATCCACCAGAATAGTCAGGCTGCTGCTGCTAAGTGCTTGTTTCCCTAAGAGTTCCATATGTTAATTGAGTGTTTATAGTATACAGTCTTGAGGCTGATATATTTCATGCTTCCTACCTACACCAGTTTTGTATTGCTCACTGGTGCCAGGACTGCTGTATTTTAGTTGAGGATTTTCCAGGGAGGAGTGGAAGAAGCTGCCCTCCACAGATGGCCATCTTATTGGCTGGAAATTCATCTGGTCTCAGCATGTGGGATTTGCTGTGCTCATATGAACTCTGCATTCGGTGTGCACACTATATCTGATCTGGCCCAGACTCGTCAGATTTATGGCAGGAGGCTTTGCAGCTGATCTGCACAGATACTGAGCATTTGAAGCTTCTAGAAATTTTACAACATGTTTACATACATGGCACAAAATTAGCTTTCTCAGCATCACTGAGTGTTGGCAGCACGACATCCAAGTCTGCATCCGCACTACTGGGTATTCAACAGTTATGTGAAAACATTTGATCATCAAGCTTCATCAGACAATATTGGATACAAAAAGTCCACTAGCACCAAATATTTAATAACCCTATTTGTTAATAAATTAAAGACAACCTTATTTTTTATAAATGTATCTCCCTTTGCTTTAGTGTCCCTTTTCAGTTTGTGTGTTATTTCCTGATGGTAATTAATAATCCCCCAGCATTCTGCACTCTGGAATCAAGGAGCATGTATCTGCTGGAGACAGAGTGTCTCCTCACACTATAAAGATGTAATATGTGATATTTTGTATTCCACTGTAATCATTAATGCGAGATTTTGTCATCTCAGAGAAATATGTTAAAATATTTGCTTTTAAATACAGCACGTACATTTAATTCTCAAAAGACAATGCAGTTAAAGCTTTTTTTAATGCTTTTTGAGTTCTCCAAATGGTCCATTCTGTAGAAATTATGGATATAAAAACCATGAATTCATTCTCTGTCAAAGTTTTTACTGATATTCATGATTTTTTTTCTCCTACCTATTTAATTTTGGTGGGGTTTTATATTTTGTTACTGACAGATAATATAAATAAAGCTGTTATCTTCAGTGGAAAATGGTGTTTGAGTCTAGTGAGGTAGACAGAGTTCCTTTTAAAGTAATCTGGTATGCATTAAAATACATTTAGTGGTTGATAAACCGGCACACATTAAAATATCAACTTATTTGAGGTGTATTTTTTGCAATTATTGTATATGTGTCAATACGTTGAATTGCACTGCAGGTCTGAAAACACAGAGCCAGTTAATATGCACTGTACTCAGGATTAAAACAAAGGGGATATAATATCTACACATAGGTACCTGTAAACACTGGTCTGATTTTTGGGCAATTTCTTAAGATAGTCACTTTTTATTTTAAAACAATGTCATCTTGTCCAGGCAGTAGTGATTACTGTTGTCAGTGTTATTTTAAAACCAATTTTATATATATATATATATATATATATATATATATCATTTTGTGGTAATTTCAGTCTCTGAACATGCAAGTTCAGAGCTGCTGCTCCTTGATCCATACAGTACTCCGCGCCGAAGGCAGTGGAGGCATGCTGATAAATTGCCTTTGCACTAGGAGCAATAAATCATGCCAAAACTTTAAAACGTTTTATATTTAACAAATATTTTCTTTGGGAGTGCAGAAAGGGGACAAAACACAGTTACAACATACACAGGAACACCTTTCTCTTCTTCATCATACTTTGTATTACAGCAAGTTATCCAATTTTCAGCTGCATGAGTAGGGGCAGGGCAGCGCTTCCAGCCCATGTCCTCACTTCCTATCTCTGTTCAGAAGAAGCACCAGTAGGAATGGGCTGCACCTTCAGTCAGTGGGGCTTAAGCACATCCGTGGTGTTAAACATATAAAGAGAAACAAAAAGGAAGAATAAAAATCTACCTCATCATTCCTCTGCCCTCTTATCTTGTCTGGTTGGTTTATTCCTGAAGTTGCAACCTAAGTCTTATTAATTTCTGACAGAGTAGTTATCTTCTTTTGTTTTACAAGAAGAACGAGAAGAGGGTCTGGGGAACTACAGGTCTGTCAGTTTGACCTCAATGCCAGGGAAGGTCATGGAGCAGATCGCCCTGACTGCCATCACACATCAGGTGCAGGACAACTGGGAGATAAGGCCCAACCAGCATGGGAGTATGAGAGGCGGGTGGTGCTTGACCAATCTCATCTCACTGTACATAAAGGATAAGGGAAAGTGGATAGTGCTTAGTGGATAAGGGAAAAACTGTGGATGTTAACTACCTCAGCTTTAGCAAAGCCTTTGACACTGCCTGCCTGTAGCTTGGGTGGACGTACTCTTCACTGGGTTAAGAACTGGCTGGATGGCCAAGGCCCAGAGAGTAGTGGTGAATGGAGTTCCATCCAGCTGACAGCTGGTCACTGGTGGTGTTCCCCAGTGTAGATACAAAAGTGCTGCTAGCAAGGATTTTCTTGCTATTTTCTAAGTCTGTGAGAGACTTTTCTCTCTCACAGAAGAGGTAGCAGAGTGTGTAAACAACCAAGCCACCTGCAACCTTGAAAAATCTTGTTTATGGTATAGTAGAAAAATATTTTGACAATGGATGTTTTAGGATTTTAGCCAATCACCCCAAGGGGTGGCTGATCCTTTGTCCAATTAGACTATGAAGAAAAAAGTCTATAAAAGAGTTTGTAAAATAATTAAATAAATCAATCTTGCTGCGCAATTCCTGCCTGCTGGATCTTCCCTCCTCCTCCTCCCTATGGCTGCGGGACACGGTGAAATACCCTAGGGCCCAGGCCTGTGGTAATACCCCAGGGCTCAGTATTGGGGCCAGCCCTGTTTAATATTTCCATCAACAACCTGAATGAGGCGATCGAGGGCATCCTCCGCAAGTTTGCAGATGACACGTAATTGGGCAGGAGTGTTGATCCATTGGAGGGCAGGAAGGGTCTGCAGAGGGATCTGGGCACTCTGGATTGCTGGGCTGTGGCAAGTGGTATGAGGTTTAAATAACACAGAGTACCAGGTTCTGTATTTGGGTCACAACACACCCATTAAACACTTCAGCCTGTGGGAAGAGTGGCTGGAAACAAGCCCAGAGGAAAAGGACCTGGGGGTGCTGGTCAACAGTGACTGAACATGACCCAGCATGTGCCCATGTGGCTGAGAAGGCCAATGGCATCCTGGCCAGTATCAGCAATAGTGTGGCCAGCAGGACCAAGGCAGTGGTTTTCCCCCTGTACTCGGCACCGGTGAGGTCCCACCTCAAGTTCTGTGTCCAGTTCTGGGCCCTTCACTACAAGAAAGACGTTGAGGTGCGGGAGAATGCCCAGAGAAGGGCAGTGGAGCTGATGAAGGGTCTGGAGCACAAGTCCTGTGAGGAGCAGCTGAGGGAGCTGGGGATATTTAGCCTGGAGAAAAGCCTGGAAAAAAGGGGAGACCCCCATTACTCTCTACAACCACCTGAAAGGAGGCTGTAGCCAGGTGAGGGTCGGCTTCTTCTCCCAAGTAACAAGTGACAGGACAAGAGGAAATGGTCTCAAGCTGCACCAGGTAAGGTTTAGACTGGATATTAGGAAAAATTTCTAAACCGAAAGAAATTTTTCATGGAAGTTTTAAATTCCAAGTAAATTCTGAATATTGCTTATACCTTCAGCATTCACAACTGAAGAAATCCTAAGGATCTTGGTTAGAAGATGGACCTACAATATTGTTTGCCAAGATCTTTGATTCTGGAACATACAGGTATTCTACAAAAGTAATATATAGTCATAACTTTGAGAGTAAGACACTTAATTTTTAAAATATTTTAAACTTTCTGAAGATTCTTGGGCTGTATTTTAAACTCTTTTAAAATAGATAATTACCTTCCTTGGATTTGGATTCACAAACCAAAAACATTAGTATGGTGAAGTTTGGATATTTACTATTTAAGGAAAAACTTGTAACTGAAAAACAAAAAAAAGGGAAAAAAGCCAGATCAGAAGTGAGCTTAACCTGAAACTGTAATGTGTAAGTAGGACTCTTTTTCATTTCCCTAGAATGTCATTTGGCAAATGTTAAATTAAGCTATTGCAGACCTTTAGCAGCTGTAAAAAGCCACAATACTATGAAACAAAAAAACCAACCCCCCCTCCCCCTCCAAAAAGCAGGAATAGCTAGAAGCATCTCTGTCTGTCAGTTTGTATTAGGTATCTCTCAAAACAGTGCAGTCTCCTAGAAAATTATGAACTTGATACAGAAATGATTCTTTGACCTGTGGTATAAGAAATGTAACAACAGAAGATTAGAGTATGACTTGTTTGCAGTTTGAATTATTATCTAATATGTTTGGGCTATTATTCCTACTCCACCAAAATCTAATTTGTACTGAAGACTGCAGACTTTTGCATCTGTTAGCAGTTGCAGATTAATTACAGGCTGAAAAGCTTTTCATTATCCTTTAATTTCATTGTCTTTCAGTATCAGTCCTATGGTAGTATTAATAAGTCGTAAACAGATATTTGCAGAGAACAGCAGAGCATTTTATGTGAAAGAGGTTTATTCTGGAGTGATTTTGGTATTAGATGTAAGGAAGATGTCATCATTAAAGTGGTGGGGAATCAGAAAAGTGTATTTTTTATTTCTCAGTCTGGAGTGGAGGAAGAGATCGTGTTCTCCATGGGCACAAAAGTGTTTCCCTAAACTGTGTTTCTTTCTTTGATATATTAAATGTGCACTTCCTCATAAGCTTATATTTTTTAATGTATAGTGACACACCACAGTTTAGCTGGGGGCCTGACAGAAATAAAAGGAATGGAAAGCACAGACAGTTGGAGAACTGGTAACAACCGTGTGTTTCTTTATGTAAACAATATTCAGTATATATGAACCACTGTTTTATAAAACCGGTGTGTGTATCTGAAATACCTTATGTAATTTAACAGAGAAGTTGGCATCTACAAAACTTATTTTGTTATAAACTCTTCATGGTATATATCCAGGATGGTTCTTGCAGTTTAAGGCAGGGATGGCATTGCAATAAATAATCTCAGTTGGAAAGAAAAAAGGTAAAAATACTCTTCCTTAGTTTAAGTATGGAAAATAAGTACTACAAAGTAAAGGGTTATTTATGATCACAAGCCAGGGTTGTAATCTGTTTCACATTTATTTTAAAAATTAGAACTCATTTCAGATTTTTAGATTAAAAAAACCCCACTATGAAATTTAAGTTTTTGTCTGGTGCCAACTGGTTTTGGATGTTTCCCAATTACCGTCTCTGTAGCAACCGGAAGCATATTATGGAAACAATGTTACAACATTTTTTAAGATCTCACATTTGTGGTTATCTAGCTGCAGAAGGTAATATCAAATACCTGTCTACATTTCAGCTGAGCCACTCCACAGAAAAGATGGAAAGAAATAATTCGCAACACCAATGCTTCCACTGGTACCGTGTGTGTGTGTGCACCTTTTAGGGGCTCTTTTTGTTCTTGGTTAAGAAAAGCCCACTGGGTGGAGGCATGGAGCTAAATTTCACCAGGAGACAGTAATTTGTAGATTCATAAATGTAAAAACAGAAAGGGACATTAAGAACAAAACCCAGAAGCCCTGTTTAATGAAGTCTTTAAGACTTTCTAGCTATTTGAAGTTGTGCACATCTTCCTTAAAACCTCCTGATTATAATTTAGAATTATTTCTGCATTAGAGAATCAATGGAAAACTTTTGCAAATGGCTCAGGTGTATCCCTTACTTTTAATTTTGTGCTGTTCACTTACAGTTTTGGCCATATCCTGCCAGTTACACAAACAATATTGTAACAGTTACATATGCATCTATTCTTCCTAAGATACTCAGAAGGAAGCCTGAAGTCTTGCAGTATTGTCATAGGTTAGCAAGCGTAGTCCCGGAAGGGACGTCCTTGCTAAGGGGTGCTTACAGTTTCCTCTGGGAACTGATAGAACCTATCAGCTGGCCAGTTTGAATATGGACAATTCTCTAAGCCACTTAAAGTTGTGATCACCTCTGTGATCCACATTTAAGAATAGGCAAACTCCCCCTCCAAGCTCTCTCTCGTTTCCGGCGCTGGGACAGGTGGCTGCAGGCCCCGTGTGGGGGCCAGCGGGCCCGGCCAGGCCCTGCCTGGGCCAGGCCGGGCCGGGCCACGGCCATCCTGGAGCCATGGACCTGTTCCAGCCGTGGAACCCCCCCCACTGCCTTGCCGTGGGCAGCCGGAGCGGCTCGGCTCTCCCCCCTCTCCACTGCGATAAGAAAAATTCAACATTCCAGCTGCAAAGCTGCAAGGCCGAGGTGAGATAACCCTTTTATTGCTGTGAAGAGCTGAAAACCTGAGGGAAGAGAGAGAGGAGATGCTTAAAGCTGAAATTCTGTTGTGAAGCTATGATATATCAGAGTATCCTGTTGTAATTTCATGAAGATATGGGGGGTGGAGTGTTCAACTCGTGAGCAAAAGCACCTGCGCTGAGATAGGCAGATGCTGACGCAGCTGTAATTTCATGAGAAGTTTGGACAGGGAGAGATGAACCAGATGAGGACTTTTGCTCCAAACGGGAAAGGAGAAAACCTCAGTCCGTAGAGATGAACCAGATGAGGACTTTTGCTCCGAACGGGAAAGGAGAAAACCTCAGTCCGTAGAGATGCTCCCAGAGATAGTCCTAAAGATGAAGATGATGAAGACCCTTTGCTCCCAGGGAAGGAGAAGGGCCTCTGTTTTTGTTTCTGAACGGCTCAACCTTAAAATTGTACCCCAAAAAACTTCAAGAGTGGACCCTCGAAGGCAGTTGCGGGAAAAGCTGCAAGTCGGGGGAAAGGACTCACACGCAGGCAGAGAGACTCCTCTTCCTAAATGGACTGAACAATATTTGGAAGTGGGCGGCTGTCTCGTTGTGATAATGTTTTCATAGCATGAGCAAGAAGAGACTTCTCTTTCTAAATGGACTGAACAAGGTTATTATGGAAGTGGTAAACAGACTGAACATCTCAAGGGTTGTCTTTTACATTGTCGGTGGGAGAAGGGAGGAAGGTGGGGGGAGGAGGAGAGTTCTGAAGGTGGTATAATTTTTTTTCTTCTTTTAGGTCTGTTAATAAACTTCTTTATATTCTTTCAAGTTTGGTGCCTGTTTTGCATTTCTCCTAATTCTTATCTCACAGCAGATAAACAGTAATGAGTATTTTGGACCAAACCACTACACTAAATTGGTGTTTCCGCCCAGTTACAAACCGAACCCGCGACATATCCTGCCAGTTACACAAACAATATTGTAACAGTTACATATGCATCTATTCTTCCTAAGATACTCAGAAGGAAGCCTGAAGTCTTGCAGTATAGAATCTGCTTCAGTAATTTTTTGACTTTTCTGAGAGCTAATTGCCAGTTTATCAACATTTTTCTCTTAATAGGGGCATGAAAGCTGAGCAAGGCTAACTGTTCTACAAGCCATTGTGTGTTGCACAACACCTTGTTTTCTACTACGTTATACTCATTATACCCAATGCTAAGTAAGAGTCTTGGCCACAGTCCCTCCTTTCTCACTTGCTGCCCTGGTAATAGCATCAGCGAACAACCCTTGTTGCAACAGAAACTAATCAGAATTCCTCAGTTTCCACGGGTTCAGCTTTCTCCTGCAGGTGCTGACAGCTGTGGCTGAGCATTCTGGTGGCCCCAGAGTCAGAGGCAGCTCAAATACTTTCAGCCATGTGAGCCCTTGCTTCAGGGGGCCAATCTGAAATGCCCGCAGTAGTTCCACTGGAGGAGTTGCTTCAGCAGGGCCCGTGACCTTGCAGACAGAACTGGTAGTGAAGGGCCAAAAGCAGATTATTGACATCCATTATATACATATATAGGGATTGTTAATGGAGCACTGTGAGGTGCTAGGATTTGATAATCTCTGCCTAATCTGCTTTTCTGGGCCTTGGACCGTTTCAGACCAGGGCCTCTGTCTGTCAGCTGTAATGGTGGTGACATCTGTCACTGTTCCTCTGTTGATGTATCTCAAAGCAACTTCGTATAAAGTCTTTTCTGCAGAGCTGTGTGGGAAGAAAAAACAAAGTGAAATGAGACCTAGTTAGAGTTTTGACAAATATCCACACAGTCAGTTCTAGTTAGTGGAGGCACAAGTACTACAAGGTTAGGCTTTGTAATTTTGTCTATAGATGCCTATTCTGTGCTCCTTATTCCTGGGAAATGCTTGTAGAGAGTCTCCAGAGGAATTGCAATTACTAAGTGGAGTCTTGGCAAATATTGACCCATCTGTGAGACAAGTCAATGCCCCAAGGTCAACCCATGTGACTGCTGTGCTGCTGCAATGCTGTTATACTCCTTTTTGGGCTGGTTCACTTGGCCATCTTCAGCCAGGCATAAAGACAGCCTGAAGTCAGATGCCCCTTAAAGTACAAAAGCAAAAATTTAATTTTTAGCATAAAAGAGATAGCTAGGAGTTAATGAGCTGTTACTCTAAACAACAGTGTGCCCACCACATCTGCTGTGAAAAACCTTGGCAGAGAGGCTGGAATCAGTCAGAAGGAGGAAGGGTTGGACACTACCACATATCCTCACTGCTTCAGTGTGCTGTCTGCCACCAGCAGCATCAACACTGACAACACTGCCAGTTTGACCCAATGCTTCACAAGTGGTTCCAAGCTAAACAGACCATCCCAACTAACCTCCTGCTGTTTTCCCATTAGGCCTTTTCATATTTCCATGCTGGTATTTTCTCTCTTGTATCTTTGAGCAGCTAATGATACTGTCTCAATAATACCACCCCTTAATGAGACTTTCGTTTTTTCTGTCGCTTTACAGACCTTCTCACAGCACTTTCATGGTAGTCTGAGCCCTGGTTACTTTACTGTGGCACCTGAGACCCGAGTCTTGGATGACCAGTCCACTGGAGAGAGTGAGGGCAGCCTTCAGGTGGGGTTACAGAAGGAAGGTTTCAGCCTGTGCACTGACCCAAGGATAGGTGGGCAGGACTTCCTTCCTCTAGAGAATTGAATTCCAGTATTGCTGGTTCTGTAATTACTGGTTCTGATTGCTTTTCACAACCCAGTGCAAATTACAAAAAAAATTGATCACGGAAGCAGTGTTTTCATCCAGGTCAGAGTGCCCTCAAGTTCAGGAATGGATCATATGATGTGGTACCAGTTTCTTCTAACCCATGTCCAGGACTCGCATTTGTCCTTGCCCTATTTGCTTGTTCCTCTGGCCTGCCTAGGTCTGAATCTAAGTCCTGCTTTTGAGCATGGCAATTGGTATCCCCAGTTTTGTGCCCAGGTCACTAATAAATATGGCAGACATGACAGGACAGACCCTTGTGTGATTCCACTTGTCACTGGCTCCACGTAGCATCCCATGACCCTCTGAGTGCAGTCATCCAGCAACTTCTTACCCATCTCCTAACCTGTTAAGTAGTACTTTTCCTTGAATGGTAAATACGTAATGTGTATCTCATTTTCCTTTTTCCCCAAGTAGCAAGTAGAAATATTTATTGAAAATTTATGATTCTTTTTTAATCAGCTTTTTACTGAAATAGAATTGATATGATTCCTTCTGTCCTAAATAGAGCTTAAATTAGTTTATTTTCCTTGCTGTCAGCTATAGAGTTTCCTTGTTATCCTTTAATTTCCTCTATTGATTTTCTACAATTTCTTATTGATATTCATTTTGCTATTCTTCTTTGTTTCTGCTCTCTTGAAGATAAAAAGGATTTTTTTTTATTAATCTGTGCAACTCTGTGATGTATATATGTAATAAAAATGAAAATGTAGAAGTACTAATTTATGTGCATAAATTCAGCTCATTTAGTATTATTGAAAAAATGGCATCATAAAAGAGGCAGTGATACTCCACATAAAAATAGCAATAGCTCTTATACTTTTAATGCCTAAGAATCCTGAAGTACAAGAATATTTTCACAAGTATTTTATCCTGTTTTCTAAAATAATCAATATCATCTTGTATGTATAGCATCTAAGGGGAAAAAAAAAAATCTTTCCACTGAAGATTTTAAACCCAGTGTTATCAGCTGTACCTAGATTATCCTAAATGTCTTACATAATTTGAAAATAACTTAATTCAGCTCAGTAATATTTGGTCTTATCCTTCCTGCTGACGGATTATGAGTTATCCTACAGAATTATAAATTTTTGTAGCCCAGTTCCAGTGACCATGTCTTGATTATATTTTGATTATACTTGTTACGTGCAAATTACATATTGGGGAGTAATACTTGAAAAAAATACTGACCCTGGCAGACACTTCCAATGCAGGCTTCTCTTCATTCTAGCAAATAATACAACATTATTACAATATAAGCTTGTAAAATAGCTAGACAGCTTCTTTATGACTTCAGATACTTTTATCTTGTCGATTTATGATGAACTAAGCCAATCCAAAAATTTACAAGAGAAAGTGCCCCGTGCATTTATGCAGATTTTAGTCTGACTGTTATTCTCCTGAGACTAAATGTGTAGTATATATAAGTTGTGGTAACTTATAAATTTGATTTTTCTTATGAGTTTTATGGGTCAATGGATGTTTTCCAAGTGAAATAATCACTGAGAGCTTGTTTACATAATATGATTGACAAACACCTCAGTACAATTAATCACATACCATGAAAAAATTCCTGGGGAAAAGCATAACTGAAGGGATTACTTTGTTTGCTGGAGTTCTAGCAGTATTCTAACAACAACAGTGTATGTACAACAAGGAATGTTTTATGTAACGATGAGTGTTTGTTAAGTGTTAGGTTTTGTTCCAGATGGCTTTTGGAAACACTGTCCTGGTAGACCATTGAATTTGTATTCTACAGATTGAGATTTCTTTGATACCCGCTCAGGATAATCGTGCTGGGTAAAAATTGTGGTAGGAATCTGTGGGCTAGAGCCATACCTGAGGAAGTAAAGCAGCAATTCATGACGAGCTGGAGTGAAGCAGGGTGAGGAGGGCACACCCAGCCAGCCAGTCAGTGTAGTGTCTATCACTTGAAGCTTCAAGGGTCATGTCAGTTAGAACAGGGGACTGGGTAAGGTATTGCCATCTCAGCTCTTTTCTGTAAATCCCTCCCTTCTAATCACCTGCTGATATTAAGGTGTGAATATAACAGATAGGAATGATGCTGGCTTGGCACTGCTCTCTCCTGTGTGGTGCAGGGAATCCTTTTTTCTTTGAACAGTATTCAGCAGAACCAGTCCTCTAGTGGGCAGCAGGAGCGAGTGGGGCAAATAAGTGATTCTCCTGTTTTATGCCATTTATTCATTGCTGTTTACCCAGTGCTTGATGGAAACACAATTCAGCCTGCACATTATGCACATCTTCTTCTGCTTATGGCACAATAGAATCTGATTTGATATATTTACATTCTGATTGTGGTACCAAAACATTTTAAATAGTAGAATGATTGACAAGTAGTAGGAAGCAATGATTTTTTTACTCTTCATTCTGTACCTTCATAAAAAGAATATTAATATTTTAGTATTATCTGTAACATTATCTCTTCCACAGTCTTCAATGCCTCTGCAGTTTTGACCTGCAGAGAGAGACCTGTAAAGACACTGTTTTTGTGTGTCCATGCCCACACTCATGTATGTGTACATGCGTGCACATGAGTGTACACGTTTAAAATGTCAAGATGTTACATAGCATTGCTGCATACTTTCCACTGTCTGGTTTTTACCTTGGATCTGTAAAACAATTTGTTTTAAGAGTGATCAGTTCCAGGGAACTAATCACATTCTTTACACAAAGACATAAAATACAGTTTGAAAACAGATGTTAAGAAACCATGGTACAGTTGGAACCATACCTCTGAAGTACATGATATCCTTCTTTGCCTACCTATTTTGAAGGCTGTTGTATTTTTCTTGTAGTACTTCATGCTAATAATATTTAGTGACTTTTCCTCTGCACTGGTTATATTATTTCAGTACCTGAAAATTGGAGTAAGGTTTCTTCACTGGGATTTATCAGAGCCTGCAACTGTTCTGCTGGAAATCAGGAAAGCTGATGTTTTAGTCTGAAGATGCTACTTTTTTACACTCACTATCGTATGAAGAACTTTTCTTGGCCTGTCTCAGAGCAAAAGTATCTGTCAAATGAAGTTTAGCCCCTGGGGAGCAGAAAAGGAATAATCTTATGGGATGTTTCTGGTAGCTGGTCAGCTTTCTGGAGTGAACAGAGTATACATTCCAAGTCAATACCTTGATTATGCTTCTTGTTTTGTGGTTTTACTATCTTCCAAAGTAAAAGAGAATGAACATGAACATTTTTTCCCCACTTTTCTTATTAATAGCCCTTTCTCACAGAGCTTCACAACAGTATTTTCTCCAGAGAGCCTTAAAACAGTGCATCTTTTCCAGATTGTACAGCTTTCTTTTTGGTTCCTCTTCAAGTCAGCAAAGCCTGCTTTCTTGGCCTCTGCTTTTTTCCAATGTGGAATAAATTAATGAAGCTGACACATTTGAAGTCGATCCCTATTGCAATTTTAGGTTTGCAATGTACTGGTGTGCAGCCTGAGCCTTGAAAAAACCCAAAACCAACCAACCAACCAAAAATCAAAAAAACAAAACACACCCTCCCCCCCCCGCCTCTTCCCCCACCCCCCAGCTCCCTGGATCCAATCTCTACTGCTGGATCTTCTGCCAGAGTTCCTCCTTGTGGTTACATGAATCAAGAGAAGAGGCTGTAAGGCAAATCTCAATGTAGGATGAGACCATGACTCTTAATGGGTAGATTTCAAACAGAGTAAAAGTCATACTGGGTAGCAATGCCCTATGGAGTTAGCATCTTGTTCATCACATTGTATGTTATCATAGCATAGCAACTATATCTCCCAGAAAATAAAGTAACAACAAATAATTCTATTATTTTTAAACTCACTACAACTATTCTAATGAGAAAACATCAGATATTTAAAAAATTTGTTTCACTAGAAGAAAACTAAATTTCTGTCATAAAACCATAGTAGCAGTACTAGCAGTAGCAGTACTAGTAAAATTATTCAGATACTTTAATATTAAAAAAAGAAGACACGTATGTAGGTATAATGATTAGTCATAAATGAAGCAGCTTGTATTAATTTTATTTAATTGATTCTTAAGTACAATTTTGATCTTTTGAAGGCAATCAGGTTTCCATCTTGTGTTTTCGACATGCCAGATTTTCTCTCCTGTTTCTTTTATTAACCTTTTTGGCTCCCATTCTAGTCTTTCATTTCTTGAAATGATAGAGTTCAAAGATCTGATTGCAACATTTGATAAATCTTGTGGACCATAGCCCTTTATTTGATGTGTCAGTGTTTTTAAGCTGTAAAATCAAGCTTGCTAGACCTCCAGATGAACGTATTTTATTTCTTTCTGCTAGCATATGAAGATGGTAACACAAACATAGTGCCTCAAGACCTGGCTGTCCCTGTAACAGCAAACACACAGATTTTTATGAACTCAAAGAAAAATGCAGTTAATTGATGTTGAACTGCTGATTTCTCATTACACCCCTCCTTCTAAAATAGCTACAGCTAGAGACTTCTTCTGCTTGAAAATACCATGTATCAGTGCACAGTGAGTATTTCATCCTGTAACAAGCATAAGTCACCTTCCCTCTGGTGTCGAGAAACAAACGCATCACCTCAGATGTGCACCCAGGGTCATGTATTTGAAAGGCAAAACTGTTTGGTGATATGACAGTGGCTCAGGAAAACATTCTGTAGAACCTGCAGCCTTCTTGACGCACAGAGAGGGCATTTCAGGGCATTTCAGAATGTATATTCCAGTAACTCCTAGTTTTGATGCTCTCAGTTCACTTTAAAGGCAGATGAATGAAACTTTCTTGTATCCTTTACAAAAGAAAATTAACAACCTTAACAGAAATCATATCGTTCCAGATTTCCTTTGCACATCCCAAACAAAACTTTCTTGAGGGAAAGCCAAAGCACTTTTTCATTTCAAAGCACTGTTAACAAATGTGTAGTCTGAATAAACATGTTTCTCCATTCAACCACTAGGTCAATAAAACATTTACAAAACGCAGTTCTAAAAACAAACTGAACATTTCTACAAAGGAAACTCAGTCCTTATGTAGTTACTAATTTTACTACTTCATGGATTTAAATTCACAAGTGGATTTCGTGCTAGTGTAAAATGAAGTGTAAGTTCAGTCAAAAATAATAATATGTCTAGGTTATTTATACCCTATAATATTATCAGTTTTTACTGCCCACAATCCTGCTACAGCATGCAGTTGCATTATGCTGGAATGTGAGGTGTGTGTCATTGTGTCCAGTCGTGGACTACAAGAAACTTTCCAGTTTGAACACTTTAGAAAAAAAATCCCAAACCAGGCAAACAGGTTGCTGCATGACAATATATTGCCTTCGGGTTTCTTGAGAAATATGTTGTTAGTTCACAACACATAGTTCATGGAACCCTATGAACATGTGGATCATAAGCTATAAAGCCTTTTTAACTGTTGGAAAATCCTGTTTATGACTGGGGTCTGGATAATGAAGTCAAGCCAGAACAGTTGAGCCTTGAAAAACAGCAGCTACAAATCACATACAGAAACAAGGGGAAATAAAGTTAGAGCAGTATCAGGTCTTTAGTCACATCTTTTGATTAGAAGTCTTTCTTCTAGATATATCCCTTTTAAATCAGGCTTTTCTTAATGTAGTGATTTCATGAAAGTAGAGCTGGAGTCCTCCACCACATCAAAAATAAGCTGGGAAGTTAGGGATTGCTTGCAAGTAAACATGATATTTTTGGGTTTTTTTTTTGGTGAAGGGCAAGTCAGTCCTCTCACACACTCCTTTGCTGCTGCTTTACTTATGACCCTTCTGCCATTTGCATACACCATTTCTCTTTACTAAATTTTTGGAGGTTATTTTGTTTGTTTTGTTGGTTTGATTTGGTTTGGCTGTTGTTGAAAGATCTTGTTGTGCCACTATGTGATACTTGAGACACTTTCTCTGTGGTGAAGCAGTTGATTTCTTTTTTCTGTTGTTTAGTTAAAACTTCTGGACTCAAAGAACCTCATTTAGTATTAGGAAACACGAGTTGTGGATGAATACAGATTTAAGGGACCTGAACTTCTATGCAGCTAATCTGGTTTTATGCTATGCTAGAAAATGCAGGAAACATTGCAAGCAATGCATTTACTGCTTAACAACAGTGTCTGGCTTTCAGCATTTCAAAAGTGGTCATAAAAAACCTAACTTCTTTTATGTTGAAGATGTTAAGACTGTGAAGAAAATAACAATTTCCTACAAGATCTGATTCCATCAGGACCACTGCTAGTGTGACCTTTTAAAACCCATGGAAGAATTTGGAACCAAATCCTTAAACTGGATATTCATGTATTACGGTGTTGTATTTTAAATGGGGATAATAGCAAGAAATGCTTCTTCTTAAAGGATTTTTTACTTACATTTCATGATTCAAATGTTCATTTTGGTTTATATTTCCTCTTGCCTTGCCTGTATGTGGAACATTTAGACAACTAATGAAATATATATTATACTATATTCTTCACTACACCAATACCCTTTCTAAAAGGATATTTTTCCAGTGATAGAGCCAGGTCATTGATAAAGAAACCTTTTTATACTGTCTGTACATTTATAACAAGACTGATTTGTGCCTTCTTCATCAAATTGCTTTTCTATATGTGGATTCCTCAAATATAACATATAAAAATAAGCAAGTCTTAAAGGCAATTCTTAGCAAAACTTGGGATCTTGCTTAGTTGCATTTTCAAGAGGTATTTCCTAACATAATGAGAGTTCATACATGGCTGAGATCAACAGTACTTTCATTCACTTCCTGGGAAAATGCAGATTTCTGGATGCTGTGCTTCAGGGAAAAAAAAAAAGAAAATAATCTCTCCTTCACCTTATAAGTATTTCTTTCTTAGAGGGTGTTCAAATTATGTTAGATTTTGTCACAGAAAAGCAAGAGAAGAAACGTTGGTAACACCCATCAAGGCATCAACATAAATCAGTGAGTTGGGAGTGGAGGAAGAACCAATATAAGTCTCAGTAAGTGTTCTTCACAAAATATACCATGTACCAAAAGAGAGACTTCACTTCAATTACTTTTTCCTTCAGATTTCATCCATTGAATTATGAATTTCATACAAGAGACTTAAAAAAAAAAAAAAAAAAGTGCCTCCCTTCTCCAGAGAAAACACCAGACTGTCTCAAGTAATGAGCTGCTGGATTTGTGGAATTGCCTCCTTTGTTGTCATGGAAACCAAAGTTAGGAAAAATTGAATGAAAGAAGCTGATGATGCCTCCTGTAATTTTTCTGTAACTCCTGGAGTTGTTAATGTTCCTTAACACAGGTAATTATTTGTAAATACTTCGAAACAAATGATGGAACAGTATGGAGTTTTACTGAAGATTATCTGAATATTTATGGGCATAGCTGCAGCATGCTAATGCTTGTTAATAGCCTATGGATGAATATTAAAAAGTCATAATCCCAGTAAAGTTAGGCCAACTTTACCAGTAAAAGCAGTAGGAACAGAATTTGATCCTAGTGATCAGGAATTATTGTTCTACATTCTTGGGAATTTCCACCATTGGGAATTAATGTCTTTCTAAAGGCTGTTGACAGGTATTCTAGGACTACAATATTCTTCAACTGTTATTTCCACAAGATTAGTGTACAAGAATCTCTAAAAAAAAAAAAAAAAAAAAGAAAGAAGAAAACTCCAGAACCCCAAAACACAAAACCAAAAATCCACTGTCTCCTACAACAAGAATTACCTGAACAAAATCAAGAAAGTATTTTTTTTAAAAGAACTGTCTTGTGGGATCAGTCCTGTAAAAGTCTCTGGGTCAATTGATTTAGCCACTTTATATCTATAGTCTTCATTATATTTATAACTGGCTTCTGAGAAAAATCCTGGACCTCAAGGTTCATTAACATGGGCATGTTACTTCAGTAATTAACTAGATCAACTTCTATTAAGAAGTTAATATATCATCAGGGAAACAGCCAAATCAGAGCTACTTTGCACCTGAAATGTTGAGCATCAACTCAAATCCTAACTCTGGTTTGTCCTTTCTTATGGATTTTGCAAGTAATTATTGTGTTTTGTTGGCGACAGGAAACTTTGTAAACAAATATTGAACATCCCAGATCTGCTTCCCCTAAATAATGCCTTTTAAAGTCACCTCATTTGACCACATTGGTTTTCCAGAACCATCTCCTGGATTTCTGTAGATAAGTAAGAGTTTCAGATGCAAGTTTTTTGTTTGTCTTCTCTATTAAGCGTTCTGTCTTTATAGAAGTAGATAAAAACTAGAAAACATGACTTTAAAAGCCCATAAGGGCACACATTGCAGAAAACAAGTACAAATAACATGACTGGGGTTTTTTATAGCTGTTTTTATAACCTAGTGTCTTTGAGGTTATATCTTCAGTGATATAGAATCAAAATTTCAAGACACATGTAGCAAACAATGACATTTTTCACGACAGGTATAATTTTGCATCAGTGAAAGGAAACAAAAAAATCCTCTAGTCTTGAATATGAATGTAGGTTTTTTCATTATAAAAGCAAGGAAACAAGGTTTTGTTTTAACCTTTGGAAGAATGAAGACTGAGAAGTGCTAACTTAGGTTACATCCATTATATAATTTGCATTTTTCAAGCTGTTTATGAAGGTAGCAAATTTTAAAAGCTATTCTTTTACCTTAGGCAATCTGTTTATCCACAAACCAAAATGTGTTTGATATATGACCAGTTATAGTTCTTTTTTACTGGATAATAATAATACTAATATTGATAATTTAATAACCAAAAGTTGGATGGCATGGAAATCTTATATTTTTTAGAGGTAAAAGGAGCAAGAGGGCTTTTAAACCTTAACATGTTTTTTAGGACAATTTTATGCACAACATTAAAATATAACCCCCACAAGGCTAGGCTTCTTCTACTCTCCTGGGTTTCTTCTTTCATTGACACAACTGTTTCCACTATTCTGGAATGAAATTAAATTAAACATATATACATAAATATATTTTGGCAATCTCAGCATATGATAAGGAAGCTACATTTAACCATTGGAATATTTTACAAAAGCTCCTTCTCCACCAATGTAAATTTCCAGGAGGACCCCTCAAAGAATTCTTAACCCCATATCTAATATACTTTTCAATAGCTGTGATTCTGATTAATTGCTAATTAACATTTTGAATTCAAGGTTAGGTTTTTTCCTAAAATGTATGATCTTGTCCCAGTACTAGTATGAGATACGAAGGAAAAAATAATTAAATCCTGTGGGCTGTTGGTGCCATTCTGAAAATTGGATGGGATTAATCTCATCCAACTTTGAATTTTTTAAGTTTAGGCACTTTGTTGAAGTTAATTGTTTAGGATCCATCTATATCCCATGAAGAAAATTGGTAGTGATAGAGAGGGAGTCATCCTGCTTTAAGACAAGTGTCTAAGGCAGGACAGAGTGGTGATAGCTCAATGAGAAGCATTAAGCAGATGATGCCTAAGTTTTTATTAGTAAAATGATGGACAGTAAAACTCATTTTTTGATGAAGTTCTCACCACCATAATTTTTCAACACCAGGAAATTCAGATTCTTGTCTCTTCTGTGCTGTATCCCAGGACCATAGCATCAGTACTTTACCGAGCTCCATAGCTCCTGTCTGCTGGTACCACTCCCAGCTCCACCTTTTTGGTGGCTGGTGGGGCCATGCCTTCCTCTGCCTGGTGCCAAGACTAAGTGCCTCAAAGGAGCAACTTACTGAGAGGGATAACACAAATTCATCTTCTAAGCAGATAATTGTAGTCCTGAAGAGGAGAGGAGAAATTATGGAAAGGCCAAGAGAAAACTTGAAGAAAAAAAAGACTGAAGGGAAGTAAAAAAACAGGAAAAGGATAGGTGTAGCAGAAGAAACAAAATGTGAGACTTATTTGTGTATGCATAAAACCAAGGTGGTATATAAAGAACCACAAAGGAAGAGGGCATTGAACAAATGAAGAAGCATAATTTAGATTTTATGATGGACTTGAGTTGTCTTTGAACAGCCTGGCTCATGAATAGTTAAACTGAATCTCTTGAATAACCTATAGAGTGACATTTGTTTCCATAAATTATTCACTGCATACCTACAAATAACAAACTCATTTGTTGTAACTGGCTTTTAAGCAAAAAAAGGGTGAATTTTTCAATACATTATTCAAACAGCTGGAGTTCAGAAACGTTTTTATGTATGCCAGCCACAAATACACTTGAGGTGTTATTAGATGGCAAGTGTGATAAACTGGGCATTTCCTTTGCATCAAATGCTATTGATTTTGAGCTCAGAGAGCCATTGTCTGCTGGAAACGTGGAATATTTGAGCTTCTGCCAGTTTCTTGTTGCTGAGCAACGGCATTTGTCCCTTCCAGTTTCTTGCGTGTATATAGCTTGTACATATGGATTAAATGGAATGTGGAACAAAAACTATCTTAACTATTTAATGACTTTATAAAATATCTCCTCCATTCTAAAAGACCTGCCAAGCAGTAAATTTTCATGGCTTTCCTATGCAGTTTGGGTTAGAGAGAGGATGCAGCTGCCGGGGAGCTGCCAGAGCAAGTCCAGGCAGTGGGGAGCCCAGGGATCCAGGTGCTGGATAGGCAGGGCCTGGAGACAGGGCTCAGCCCCACACTGAGGGAGGGAGCAGGGCAGGCTGAGGGGTCTCTGCCAGGCGCAGCTCATGGTGACGGGGCACATCCAAGGGTCAGCCACAACATCAGGCCCACAGAGCCCCCGGAGGGTGGGCAAGGCCATGGGGGTGGCAGTGGGCTGCGGACAGCCTGGACATGGGCCCACTGGCAAGCCCAGGCTGTGTGAGGCTGGAGGGGGACCCCATGTGCTGAGGAATAACTGCGGGACGGGATGATGGCATTGGGGGGGCTGCCATGGGGTCCTGGAACTGCAGGCAGTGTAGGGGAAACCCAGGGGAGGAGTCTGATGTTGGGTCTTGGGCCATGGGTAGGTTGTGGGGAGCCCCAGGAGTCTGACATGAGGCTCTTCCCCATGGGCAGGTTAGGGGAGTGCTGGTCTCCCCGGGACCCTGACAGTGGTGTTGGCTAACATCTCTAGTCAGAGTCACATGTTCCCACTGCTGTGTTTGGATTATTTTATAATATTTAATTTCTGGGAAAAAAAAGTAAAGACCTTTTACTACATTTTATGCAGTGTCTGCATATTTTTTTTCATTCCATTATAGATGTGCAAACAACAACAAAAAAAAGAGTATTCTTTAGCAAAGAGCATGTTCTCCAAAGCTTGTACTGTCAGCAGCATCTCACCATCATGGAAAATGAGAGCATCTTTGTGAGATCCAAAGATAGGTAAAAGTGGAACTCACATAACAGTGCTAAAGATTATTTTGACCTTTTCATCAGTCACTTTGAAATGTCAGATATTTTCAACTGACTCCACAGAACACCTTTAGCTCCATTAAGCACCTGTTTTTCTATCTGATATTTTAAATTTTAATAATGAGTTCAAATCTCTGCATGCTAATTAACACAACAAAAAGTGATTTCCATTGCATTTCCAAACAGAAAATGTATAGGTAAGTTCAAGTTCATTTCTTTTCAAGTATGAAGACATCACTGAACCCAGTTTTCAAATCTTTTAGCTCCTATGAGGTCAGTGGTTACCTAATTAGAGCATTTTTTGGACTCACTGATAAAGACCAACAGCAAATGTTAAGTGTGGTAAGAAACAGTAACGCAGGATTGAGTTACTCACATCTGAAGGTGTTTTGGTCCAACTCTAACTCTTACCTTTTTTCTAGCAGCTCTAACTGGAGTTTTAACTTCTGTCAGCAATGTAACTTTTGCCTGCCAGCTAAAAGAGTAACCAGTAGTAGTAGAGCAGTAGAGACTTTATATCTGATTTGATAACTAGAGTGAAACATTGGCTTAAACTGAAGCTCTGAAGAGCTGTTAACAGATTTCTACTAAGAGGTAAGGTCATCCCAGGAAATGCTGGCCATCATTTTCTCTTTACATTCAGGGCTGTCTACATCAGTACCAAACTGGTGTCTGCTGTCTCCTTCAAGAACAGTGTAATGTGTAGAGGAAATGTAGTGTTACAGGATGACTGTCACAATAAGTAAAGTAAGAGAATAAATTTAGTGAGCTGTAAAGTTTTCTATGAAAAAGCCTTTTCAGGATCAGAAAAAGAAATTGCAAAGGATATGTGAAAAACCATGTCTAAACAAATGAAGAACACTTTTTTTTTCATTTCAGGAAACCTGCAAGTTTTCTGTTCTTCCATACTGCCTTACTGAGTAAATAAAAAAAGATATGAAAGAGTTTTTCATATGCAGCTCATGCATGAAAATTATTTCTATATAAAAGGTCACAGAAACTTATAACAAATAATTATTCATTATGTACATCTGAATTCCTCAGCCTCTCTCTGGACACAAATATATTTTATTTGGATGTATCAGAGCCCCCCAAATATTTGAACTGTTTCAGACTTTCATTGCTCATTGTAAAACTTCCTTCCTCCTTTTCTAGCCCAGTGCCAAGAACAGGCAAGATTTAGTTCAGCATCTGTTTTAATTTTCTCCAAGATGAAGAAAGCACAATCAGAGTATCTTCTCAATGAGGCTGATAGTTGATGGTAGAGATTCCAAGTGTATTATAAAACAGATTAGGAAGTTATGCTTTGGCTTTTTATCTTATTTGCAGATATATTCAATCATGAATTTACCTATTGTGTTAGATCCAGGTTTCATATAGTTGAATTTGGATTTACCTAAAAAATTAATGGGATGTACATCTTCCCTCCAGTCCCTCATAGTCATAATTTTTGATTGAATTGCATATATTTCCTGGTCATATGGCATGGAAGCTCGTCTAAAGTACCACAGGATCTGCATTAAAAGGTGATGTTTAACTTGTGAGGGCATCATCAATTATGCAAGGAGAGCTGCAGTGCTACTTACCTGACACAGTCCATACTTATAACCACAGTCATTTTAGTTTGCCTCAGCTGATCCCCAGCATTTGTGCTAAAAAAATAGATGACGAGATGTTCAAAGCTGTATGTTCAGAAAGACATCCATTTAATGGTCTTTTGAAACTAATATTCACATGACTTTGCAAAGCCTACTGTTTCGTGGCAGTATAAATGAGAGTAATGATCAGTGGGGAATATTTTGGTACAGAGCAGGCATCATTTTACTGAGGTTTTGGAGACAATGTAATAAAATTCTCTTCATAAACAGAGAAGACTCCTGGTTTGAAAATCCTGAAGCTGTATAACTCCAATTACAGCTGTAAGAAGGCTATTTTGCAACTGTACTTCTGCTGAAAGGCCATCTAAAGTCTAACCAAAATTTATTCATAGCCAGTTTGTTTCTACTTGTTTTAATGCCAATATCATCCCTTAGATTAAACGGTTCTTATTCCTCTCCCTTGTTTATCCCCAAAGTGTTTATAGAGAGTGACTATATCTCTCTCAGCTTTTGTTTTGCTAGGCTAAACAAGGCAAGCTCTGTTGACAGATGGTTGGCCAGAACCCAGCCAGGCGAAGCTAACACACCAGCTTCAGAAAGCCAGGAGCAATCACTCTTTGGAGGTTACCTCCAGACTCCAATGCAACTCATCAGAGATCTGAGGGCAAATAAACATTCTCTTGGGCTGCAGCAGTGTCACTTCTTTCCATTCCACAATTACTTATACTCCATGAACTAATTTCTTTCTTTTTAATAACCGTCAGTCAGAAGCTCAAATCTTTTTGTAGACATGGGAATTGTAATTGTAGCCTGAGTTGACATAAATGGACTGCTTTTTATCTAATTAATTTGTACACTGAAAGAAATGAAAGATGAAGAACCTGAAGATAGAACAATAACAAGCCATCATACATCTTGAGTCCTTATTTCACAATTTGAGATATGGTCAAGTCGTTGCTATCAGTGTTCTTGCTTCCTCTATTCAGAAGCAGTTTCCCTACATATACATGTGTGGCAGTCATACTGATGGCTGCTGTGTGTACACATTTTCCCCTAACCCTAAAAAAGACCTCTCTGAATTCTTGTGGAAAGCCATAGTGTTAAAATTATTGATAAATCCTGGATATTTCCACCTCTCATTTCTTTAATATGGAGCTGGCAAAACCAGTTAGTTTCTCCTTTCAAGCCACAAATGTCGTGAATAAAATTCAAACCAAGGTGTCTACCTTCTGCCAATATAGGAGAGGAATTGCTTCTTTCATATTTATTCTCCTTCACCATCTCAAAAATATTTTGAAGTCATGAAGTGGCTTCTTACCAACAGTGCTGGCTGCATGTCAACATGGGTGAGGTAATCCCTACATATAGTGCTCAATCTTAAGAACTGGCTAATCTCCAAACTGTAAAAATGAATATGTTGGGCTGCTGAAATAGGCTTTGAAATCTTGTTCCTGTAAATCTTGTACAGGAAAAATATGAATTCTGCCACCTATGGATAGTTTTACGATTAAAAATTCTGGTCAGGAGTTGCCCCATGTACATGTTTTGCTTATAAAGAAGACAAAACAAAAAACAGTATTTGTCAGGACCAATGATCCATAATTGGATGTTTCCCTCCCTCCGTGTGGTCACTCCCTGCCACACATCCCCTCCCCTCCCCTCCCCTCCCCTCTCCTCTCCACCCACTCTTTTCCCTCCTTCCTATCTTCCATTACTCAGGTTTCTCTATTTTATCACCCATCATGGGATGATGGCTCCTGCTCAAATGTTTACATGTTCAAATGAATCAGGAGCATAATTCTAGTGTCAAAGTAAATCCAGTAGCACTATTCTTGATTTATTAGGATATATGTAATCTGATTACTTTATGCTAAAATTGTCTGAGTTTTATCAAACTTGTTACTTTTCAGCATATTTTTCCCTTACTTCCTAATTCTTCCAATTTTTCTTTGTTTTCTTGTTCAAACTGCATTTAAAGGAATTTGAAAATTACGAGAATTGAGCAAATACATTCCATTTGACATTACTGACACTTTGCTTATATATTCTGTCATTTTCCCATATTTCGTCCTTCATGTGAGTGAGCATGATTAAGTCCTTCAGCAGGAGTTGAAACTTTGTTGGCTGTGGATGGACTTTTGGCTTTTGGATGCTATCATAATACAAATAACGTATTTATTCATTACACTTCTTTCAACAGAGAATGCTGCTGCACAGGAAAAGAACTTGTACCTTCCTCAGGGGCCTGCCAACTGGGATTTTTCAGGTGTATGATGTTCCAAGTCAATAAGGATAGCTGCAAGATCTGTACATATCACATATTATATCCAATATCTCAGTAACCAGTCTTAATACTGTCAGTATAAATGCTGCAGTTTTCATCAATAAAATTAGTATTCATGGTATTAAGGCAGCAGTCTTTATTTGTGGAGATTTCGATATTTGCAGATGTAATTTTAAAATAAACCCCAATTTTATTTGTACAGTGACTGAGTAGAGAAGACTTGCAAAATATCTAACCGGTTCACTCTGAAAATTAAAATTCTTTAAAGTATAACATTACATATATCGAGTGTTATCACATGTAGAAGAAATTCATTAAATGTCTGCTTGAAATGCTTCAAATCTTTAGTGCATATGTGAGTGTGGGGGTAGGGAGTACCTAAGAGTATTGCAGGGAAGACAGCTGCTACCAGTGGAAAGGGAGAGAGGAGAGGGAAAAAATAAGATAGGAGAAACGGAAGACAAAATATCCCCATCAAACAACTTTCTATCAGTGTCTCCAGAGCAGTGATATTGAATGGCCTGAGATGAGTGCCACAAGAAACTGGGACTTGACAGATGTACCAAAAAACCCATTAAATATAAGTGCAGTGCCAAAATACCTGTGTACTTGTTGGCATGGACAGCAAGGGACCCAAAATGACACCTTACATACAGGCACTCACAGTGCCACCATACACTTATTATTCCTTCCTTAATGTTTTTCTTTGCCTGACTGGATTTCCGTATGTTGTACTCCGCCTTACTGCCATATGGTGTAATGAAATGTAATATCTTCTACATAAAGTTGTAATCAAAGCATTCCATAACAGCTGAAGGATCATATTGCAGTCTTTTCACTGGAAGTAGTCCAGTCAGTTTCTGGATGATTGTCTCATGCGATTTTTATTCCATTTACCTTAGTAGCAAACATGTATTGCATACTGACACTGTTTTCTTTCCATTTATATTTTGAGTGGTTCCTTGAAAATATTTAGGTCTCAAAAGTGTTCTTCTGCTTTGATTCTCTTTCTTGGCCGTTGATGCTGGTGACTGTTTTATAGTTATTAGAATTTTTTAATATTGATTCTTCACAATAAAAAGGTTAACAGTATACTAAAGTATTTCAGTGTTTAATATTGTCCAGTGAAATTTTTTTTAGAATTTTAGTGACTGATTCTTGATTATTAGTTTTTACACAAACATGTTTTTTTTTTTAAATGAATGAAACTCCAGGAAAATAAGTGACTGATGAAATGGAACAATCTATTCGGGGATTTTTGTATTTTTCTTGCTTTAAAACTTGCTCACAGCTCTGTATACTTTTACTACATATTTTATCATGTATATATGTGCTAGCACTATAACTTCCTCAAATGGGATGATGAGACATGCCATGCCTGGAATGTACATGCCATACAGGCAGTGGTAGATTACAGTCATTCTTGAACAGATAACTGCCAGAGGCACAATTCTTTCCAGGGGCTACCTGAAGGTGATGCAAACCTATTTAATAGTGGGTTAAGTGTTTATGCAAGAATACAAAGTCCCATTCTTGTGCACTAAGCTGACTCTTGAATCTGGCCACAGAGAAAACTTACTCATTGAGAGAAAGACCTCACTTTCAACTTAATTCTGTTTTGATAGTTAAAAGCCTATATATACATTCATTACTGTATTAATTAAAGCAGCAGATATCACAGTAAAACAATTAGCTCCCTATGTCACATGCAAGCTTATGTAAGCACTCTAATAACTGTAGATGACTGAAAGGTTCAAAATGCTGAAATATTTATTGTAAATGCCAAACACAAACTAGTGGTTTTTCCTGTCTACAATGAGTTTTCAGTATGTGCAGAGAAGTGTTTATTTGAATTTCAAAAACAGTTACAAACAAATCTGTCTTTTAATAGCAAGCACTCTGAAATCACAACTCTTTTGCTCCAATAAAATTTTTGTGTGTATACCACAAAAAACTCCCTTGGGGAAACTGGAGTTAAGCAACTGGTACACAGGAGAAAGGGACTGAGTTCTAAGGAGTAAATCTATACTGAATATTCAAGAAATGAGATACCAGCTATGTTTAAGGAAGATGAAAGGGTAACTTCCACTACTGTAACTGTGTTGAGGGATGCTCACTATGAAAAAAACCCCAGGTCAAGGAACCAAGTTAGTTTAATTCCACTTGGGGGATATATTTTTTTGTTGTTTTGTTTTAAATCTGATTTTCCATATTTCACAAATCAAAGGCATTTTCTAGGTACTAAAGACTTTCCACCAAGTTATTAATACTTGGACATTCAATGTTGTATTTAGCAGTACTAGAATTTTTAAGAAGTGTGCTTACCTATACTTGCTAAAATGTGTACTTGCAACTAAAAGAGAATTTATATTCAGTACCATCTCCATTTCTATTAAATGAGTCAGAGTATTGTACAAAATGCCTGCCAGTTGCATGTTTGCAAAATGATATTTTCAACTGCTTGAGTGTAACACTAATTGTGAAGATGTTGGATTCATTTCCCAGAAGTGGACAAATCTATCTTGAGGAAGAGAGGAAAAATATGAAGGCAGCTTTGCAGCATATTCCTTAGCAGATGTTGCTATGTGATAGACGTTGGTCCACAGGGAAAGCCACAGAAATTTGTGCACCTAAACAATGCTTTATGAGAGACAGAAATGTTCCTGCTGAGCGATAGATATGATCCAAACTATATAGTCTGTGTGGAAAACTGGTTCTCACAGATAGATATATAATTAACAAGAAATAAAAGGTTGTACTGATGCCTTAACTTGAGAATATATTGCTCCAGAAATCAAAAATCAACATGTTCTCTAAGACACAAAGCCTTGGTTACGTTGCTACTAAGCATACGTTCTCTGGAAGGAGCTGGCTGTTATAATGATTGCATCTGGCATTTGGTTTAAAGCCTTTCATGCTTGTTGATTTATCTGGTTCTTAAAGTACACCCACTGGCTCTTAAAATTTATACTGACAAAGAGAGAAGCTGATGAACCTCTTGAAGTACTTAGCTCTGATAATATTTGCTAAAACATCCTAACTGGAGAACTTGAAGTAGAGATACTAAAATATTTTAGTGAAAGATATAAAAGGAAAAGAAAGGTCTTAGATTATTTTAGCTGTTTTCAAATAGGCAATTTTTGTCTGTGCATCCAAGCTGCAATGTCTCAGAATTCCCAATTAATTTTGAAAGTGATGGTCTCATTGAAACTTTACAAAGAAAGTGCATTAAACATGTTTTAATATTTGCTCCATTAAAACTTTTTATCACTAATTCTTTGATATCTATGATTTGCCATGGAAGTCATAATCAATTTATTTGAGGTAATATTTCTTTAGTTTAAAAGTGAAAGAACCAGAAATTCCTGGGACCTTTTCCTGAGCACTCTCTTGTGGACAATAGCTACATTTAATATAGAACTTCATGTGGAAGTATCTTGAAGGAAGGAGAGACCTAATTGTCTTGAGAGCCTCGGTTTTTGTATTTCTAAACTCAGAAGGTACAAAATTAAGTTATGTATATGTGAGCTGAAGAAATGGCAAAGATACATTTATATCAATTAAATATTAAAAATCATAAGTTTGAGGTTGAAGATTAATGGTTTTTATAATTCTTTAAATCTAGAGCAAAAATTCAAATGAAAATTGGCTTCTCAATAATGATTTATATTCTATGGAATTGGTTGTTTTTCTACAGCACTTAATATTCTTCTTAATTTTTTCCCTTTATTATTGCTGTAAAATTTCTTTTGCTGTGAACAATACGTACAGCTAATAGGTGTGGCTTCTTCAGGTTTCGAGTGCTGAGCACAGGTCTCAACTGATGCCTTATGTTTTGACATCTGATTTAGCTCTTGGAACCTGATTTTGGTAGCTCCTTATCACAAATCAACCTGGGATCCTTCTAGCCAGCTTCATCTCTGAAGAGAGGTCATACTGCTCTCTTCTTCCTAATGTAACGTGTTAAGTAAGCCACTAAGACCATTACATTGGACCATAGTCCTACAAATTTATACCCCCAGGGCTCAAAAAAAAAAAAAAAATTACAGCTGATGAACCACAGCTTCAATGTGTTATTTTCATTCTGCTTGGATGTGTTCAATTCCCTGATTTAGTGTTTTTAGAGTTCTGTTTACTTTGCACTCTCTACTGCTCAGACACTTAATGCTATTAATTAGCAATAATGCATATAACCAGGCACGTTAAAGCCAGATAAATGCCTCCTACCATTTTAATGAGACACAAAGGAAAGGCAGACCTATTTATTTAACAGCTGAAAAAGAAAACATTTGTCTGATGACCATATATCACTTTTTTATCTTTGCTAGTAATAACAAATGATGTAGTTAAAATAGGCTGGCAAAACCAAAGGCATATAGTGAGATTTTTTTGTACTAAAAATTCAATGAATTATTTTTATTTATTTTGGTTTAGTTCGTTAGGCACAAAGACTTTTGTCTTAATACGCAGCAAGTTCAATTTTTCTTAAGTAGTTTGCTTTACAATGCTTCTATCAGAATAAAAGTAGTCACATTTAGATAACTTTTTTCTTTGTCAAATCTTTCATAGCTAGACGGAATGTGGCCTATTTAACTCATCATTAAATCCCAGTTGCCCAGGCTTAAACCAAACTTTCACTATGGGTTTGTTAAATTCCATAATATAATACTTGCCATAGTAAAGCTCAATATTAATTTAACTAGGGATTTTGCTTTAAATAACCCTTTGCTTCTGGATGATATATGAGCTATATATATTATAGATGTTATTTTAACTATTGCTTGTAAACATTAACCATTCCTCAACTGACTTTTGAATTTTTTCTGTCTAAATTTGGGCCATAACTTGGCTTGCATTCTGCTGCTTAAGAACAGGCTCAGGGGAAGAAGAGGATTGAAAGGTGGAGAGGATTTGGGACACATACAGTCCTAAACACATATTTACCCATAGCTGAGCTGAACAAGTGGAGTTGTGGGTAAGCTGATTGCTGTCTGTCTTTGAGGCACTGTCATGCTATTGCTGTTTGAGACACAGGAAAGCATCAACATCATATCTTGGGTACAGAATGTTTTGTTGGGAGGCTGAACTGACATAACTCTGGTACACTGTAGAGATACCACTAAACAGGCACTGCTTCTAGGAACTGAGTAAACTTACATCATGCTCAGTAAGAGTTTGATTCTGCTACAAACCTGATGGTAGTCATGCTTGTGCCACCAAGGCATGGCATCACATATACAAGATGGAAACTTGGCAAAGAATGGGCATGCTTCTCAGCCTGAAGGCACTAGTGTAGTTGTACTGCTTACTGCTCAACAACTAAGCTGCTTAACCAACAGAAAATTAATGAAAGATAAGCAGAAGCTATTGCTCTGTCTGGGTTACATTCAATGGTAATGAACTTGCTCAGAAAAAAAAAAGGTAAAAACCCAGCACACTCATGATTACTTGACCATTTTTGCTGGGAAAAGTCGCATCTCTTAAGGCTGTTTTTCAAACCAGGATGCTTCTCAATGATCAAAACCAGTTTTTGCACATCCTCTGAAATTTAAATAATTTCTATTTCGTCAAGTAGTGAGCAGGAAGGTGAGGGAGGAATGGCTGGCAGGAAAAAGGAAGGTTTAATGCATAGCTAGCAAAGCACAAGCATACCAATAATCCTGAGATACCCAACAGGATCACACAACAGAGACAAGTAGGGCTTGTGCCAGCAGACAGTGGAGTAGGGACCCACATCTCTGGAACAACTAGTGGAGCTCAGAATGGCCTGAGAGTCTGCCCCTGCCAGTGGTTAAAAAGAGAGTAAGAGGTGCAAAGCAAAACATGGACAAGGCAGCCAAGAAAGGTGGTGAGGCACCACAGCAGGAGTGTCAGAGAGAGCCCAAGGCAGCATGAAGCCCAGTGCTGGAAGAAATAGCTGTGCAAAGGGCAGCCAGCCAAACAAGGAACTATGCTGAACCAGTCCCCGCACCTTACCTCCCCTCACCTTATCCCTTTGATTCCAACCAGGCCATGCATCCCCGCAACACTTAATGATGACTTTACTGCAGAAACCAGCAGACGTAGTAGTTGCTTTCCCAGGGGAAGAGGAGCATAAATTGTTATATAGCTATCTTTCAGGAGTTATAACTCTGCTTATCTATTTGTTAAGAGTTATTCCTGCAATAAAAAGATGAACATACTTAGGTTATTCTATGTAGTACAATCATAGAAGCATAGAATATGCTGAGTTGAAAGAGACCCATCAGAATCATTGAGTCAAACTCCTGGTCCTGTGCAGGATACCCCAAGAATCACACCATGTGCCTGAGAGAGAGCATTGTCCAAATGCTTCTTGAACTCAGGAAGGCTTGATGTTGTGAACACTTCCCTGGGAAGCTTGTTCCACCACCCTTTGGGTGAAAAACCTTTTCCTGATGTCCAGCCTAAACCTCCCCTGACTCAGCTTCATGCCGTTTCCTCAAGCCTTGTCACTAGTCATGAGAGAGATCAGTGCCTGCCCCTCTACTTCCCCTCATGAGGATGTTGAAGACTGCAGTGAGGTCTCCCCTCAGTCTCCTCCAGGCTGAACAGACCAAGTGACCTCAGCTGCTCCTCATACGACTTCCCCTTAAAGCCCTACACCATCCCTGTGGCCCTTCTTTGGGTGCTTTCTAAGAGCTTAATGTCTTTCTTATGTTGTGGCACCCAAAACTGTGCACAGGACTCGAGGTGAGGCCACCCCAGTGCAGAGTAGAGAGGGACAATCCCCTCCCTTGCCCAGCTGGGGATGCTGTGCCTGATGCACCCCAGGAGAGGGTTGGCCCTCCTGGATGCCAGGGCACTGCCGACTCATGTTCAACTTTCCATCAATCAGAACCCCACTAAAGATCTTTCTTGGTGGCAGGAATCATGAAAAATAGACATGTTTTTAAATAAGATTTCACTGTGATCACTGGGATTTCACACTGAGGTTCTGCCTGCAAACTACAGTTCAGGTTTTACCCTGGTGCTTCACATATATGCTAATAGTACTTCATGCTGTTGACTGTTATTTATGGGACTGTCTAAATATAGATCATGTCTAGTTTTAATAAAACCTTGTGGACTCTGTTCTGCCATTGAGTTTTGACATCAAGTTGTCTGTGAGTAGAAATGGCTGCAGGTGGATTTCTACTCCATCATGAACCTCCATGGGCTGCACATGGAGGCATATCCTGCCTCACCATGGTCTGCACCATGGGCTGGAGGGGAATCTCTGCTCTGGCTCCTGGAGCACCTCCTGCCCCTCCTTCTGCCCTGACCACAGTGTCAGCCCGGCTGTTCCTCTCACATATTCTCACTCCTCTCTCCCAGTAGCTGCTCTGCAGCAGTATTTTCCCTTCTTACATCTGTTATCACAGAGGTTCTACCACCATTGCTGATGGCTTGGCCTTGGTCAGCAGCGAGTCTGTCCTGGAGGCGTCTGGAATTGGCTCTGTAGGACATGGGGGAAGTGTCTGGCAGCTTCTCACAGAAGCCACTCCTGTTGCCCTCATATAGCAAAGCCTTGCCACACAAATCCAATACTCACTTAAAAATACAACATGGTTTACTAATGAAATTCTGCATTTTTTAAAAACTAGATGCTATTTTTCAGCCAAGTTTTTCTAAATGTCTTCTTTTTTTTTATGTAACAAGTACTGAAGCTGTCCTTAAAAAAGAAAATATCATCTATAGTTAAGTAAACCAATGCAATTTGAAGTGTGAATTGACATGTGATGTTTAATATGCTGAGTTACAGAAGATGTGAGAGTAAGAAATTAATGGACTAACGTTTTCATGGCTAATTCTCATGTTACGTACTGCTATATAAGATGCTGTTATCAGTGCAGCTGATCATTTTAAATTGCAACAGATTAGGCAAAAATCAGGCTATTAAGTAGGCTAGACAATAATTCTAGCCACATACTATTGTTAAAAGCTAAACAGAACAATTCACTCAAAGCTTGTGCTCCCTTTGAAAATACTTGTTGCACTATTAAAAACAGATGAAAACTTCACCTTATAGTTAGTCATTTTGTCTTTACTTGTTCATGAATAGGTAAAAAGATTATTTTAGCAAGCAGTATATTAGTTTCAGAGGGATAATACAATTCTGTAAGCACTGGGGATTTGTGATTCTCTTACAAATCAACAGTATATTTTGGTATAGAAAAGTTGCTGCTGTCAGCTGCCAAAAATTGCTATAAGCCATCAAAGTCAGTGGAAACATGGTCATATACACTAGCTGACAGCAGGATCAGAAGATTCAGCTTCAAAACCATTTGAAAGAATCAGAACTTCCTGCATGAAATAGCTACCAAAATAGAATACAATGTAAACAATACTTTGGCATGAGATGTAACAACCTCAGAAAAAAAATACATAGAGATGTGTGGATATAATTAGAATCCTCTGAAAAATATCAGTAAATTCAGTGAGAAATACAGTAATTGAACCAAAATAGAATTTAAAAGCAAAAGCAAATTCTGGGTTAATATCATAGCAACCAAACAGCAAATGTGACAAGCAGCAAATAGGTCTGCACCATGAAGACTCCAACACTCAGAACAGTGACTAAGACATGGGAGTCTCCTTCCTTTCACAGTCACCAAATAATTTGCTCTGTCTTAGCCATGTTCGTTATTACTCCTTATGTATTACTTTCTGAGAGAACTAATCTAATAACTCTTATTTGAAACATTTGTATTTTCTAATTCTAATTTATTAACTTAATAAATGTATTACTTGCAACGGATATTTTTATTTATCTCTTCAGTCCTCATGTATTTTCTCTTGCGGCCCTTGCTGGCACCTGAAAATTAACTCATTTTTTTTAGTTTTCCATTACCGGTGGAATTGCACTTTTGTGTGATAGATATTCAATATTAATCTCTTAAAAAAACCCTTCTATTCTGCATGCATAATTTTAGACCGCAAGAAACATTGTATTCTGGTTTTTATATATAACAAATCCAGTTATTTAAACTAATTTTACTTTTTGAGCTAGGTCCAGGTTAAGTAACTGAGAGATTGCATTAATTCCGGCTGAGTTAATGAAACTGGTGTGCTAGTTAGCAGAAAATTACTATTAATTACTAAGGGTCAACCTCTGAAAAGGAAAAAAAGAGATTACCTAAAATGAAAACCAGTTCAAAGGTAGGATGGTTTTCAGTACTAATAAACCAACATTGAACTCCAAGACAGGCATCCAAACCCTCATTTTCTGGTTTTATATATTTTGGTGGATCAAAAGTCTGGATCAAGTCCACTGAATCCATAAATGTAAAATTTTACTTGATCCAATGCTGTTTAATTCTGAAGTTTTGCAGGCTTAAACAACATTGGATGAAGTAATTCCTATTTCAATGGATTCCAGAGCCTGTGCTGAACTTTATGGAGTGAATGTCTGGGATTTTTTTCTTTCAAATCCCCTGCTGTGTAGGTACTTTTCACAGCTGCAAGTGCATTAGCTTCAGTACACTTTGGATTTATATCTTTGAACAGAAAGGAAAGAGGACCGCATGTAATTTTAGCCATCTAAAAGTTAAGGTTTCAGCCCAACTTGCCTATCTGTGTTTTTTCTATTGCAAGTAAGACAAAAGTGCACCATCAACTAATAACCATCAGTTAGTTTGAAGGAACATGTCTTAGGATCTGGTGAATCTTAAGAATAAATTTGGTTTGCCTAAACTGGTTTTTATGTGTGTTTTTTTTTTAATGTGATAGATGCTCTTGCCTGTAGACATGTTGTATACAACCACAGTAAACTCCACCAGTGTAAGAGACATTGCTCTTGCTAGACCAGAAAAGGCAGAATTCTCTCATCTTCAAGAAGGAAACAGGTAGCTGAAATATATTTAGTTGCAAGTACAGAAGAGTAAGGTAATATTTAATGATTGATAACTTAAAATTCAGATCTTGCTAGGTAAAAAAAACCATGGAAAAATCCATCCCTGTGGAGGAAGGTTCTTCACTAAGATGGTGGTTGGGCACTGGGACAGGCTCCCCAGGGAAGTGGTCATAACACCAATCTGACAGAGTTCAAGAAGCATTTGGACAATGCTCTTGGGCACATGGTGTGATTCTTGAGGATGTCTTGTGCAGGGCCAGGAGTGGACTTGATGCTCCTGATGGGTGCCTTCCAACTTGGGGTATTCTATTCTATTCTATTCTATTCTATTCCATTCCATTCCATTCCATTCCATTCCATTCCATTCCTGCACCTACTAGAGATGAAAGCTAAAGAAATACAGTGACAAACACCCTGAACCAGTTTAGCCCTTTTAGGTGAGCAGGTTGTCTTGGGGTGTCTTTATGATGTGTATCCGCTATTGCTGCTCTATGCCCAGAAATTAACTTTGTGCCCTTCTGTGCATTTAAACTGAGCCTGAGAGGGGGGAGAGGCAAAAACCGAGCGAACTGTTCAAAGCAGTTGTTCAGGGACACAGACACACACTCCTCTGATTCTAACAGCAACAAGAGTGGAGGAAGCATCCTGCTTGCTTTTCAGCCAGCTTTTGGCTCCTTTGCTCCGGAGGAAGACAGAGGGTTGAACTTTGTTTTCCTGGGACTTCGTTTTTTTTCCCCTTCTCCTCATCTGGACTGTTTTAACATCAGAGCACATCGAGAGAATTTCCCACCGAGGCCCTGGAGGTGGGCCCATGACCCAGCTCCGAGGAGGAGGAGAGAGACCACATCTACAGAAGGACTCTGAAATTTTCCCAGGTTTCTCTCCACGGTGAGAGGTTTTATTATTTAGCATTATTATCCTTTTCCTGTGTGTTTGTTAAATAAATAGTTTTATCTCTTCCACTTTCCTCTGAGGAAAATTTATTTTTTTCCCTGAACCTGGTGGGGGGAGGGGTGGTTGTAACCTGACTTCTATCAGAGGATATTTTTCCTCCAAATTTGTCCAAACCGGCACACAGGTGCAGGTGAGACTAAAGATTCCAACTGTCTTCTCCACAAAGAACAAGGGAGAAGAAAGCACCACAGATAAAGAAAGCTTTTCAGACTAACATGTATGAAATGCTAATAAAACTTATGTGGATATTCAAATTGCTACTTATACTTCTTGTTATTTCTGATTTTAATTGCTTTTGGGCCTTAGAAGAACTGCAAGGGTACAAAATACACAGCAGATAAAGGAGTCTATCAAGTTAAAAGGCTAGTGTTATCAATTACACTGCTTGAAAAGAGGAAGCAATGAGAGGAAGTCTGCATTGATTGAATATCACAAAGACACACTGCTGGCTCCAGCTAATGGAGTTATTTAGGAAACTTTGGGTTCTACTCCCAAAAGTAACTTCTCATAATTAATTTATTGTATTGTATTGTTTCTGCAGCCCATTAAGCAAGAACGTTGTCACACGGAAACCTACAGTGTTGTCTCTTAAATGATGCCTACAATACAATTCCTAACCACAAAGGAATTTGTTTGGAAATTATATGAGATAGGAACAAGAATAAATATAAAATAATGTCGTATAAACAATTTTAATACAAAACTAGAGAGACAGAAAAATGCCATTGAAAAGCTTTTCTGTCTTTTTGGCCAAACAGCACATAACAGTTTTTGGGGGCAATCATGGAAATTTTTTATCCATACATGACTGAATATTCTAAACTGGACATGTAAAGGAGTTTGTACATATATTATACACTGACATATATAACTACTGTATATCAGGTTACATGCTAAACCAAACAGTGAGGCTGGAGGAAAGCACATCCATTCAAATACCAACACAATGTACACTCAAATATTGAAATCTAATAATTTTAAAAATAATCTTTTTATTCCATGTGCTCTATTATATTCTTGAATTCTGCCGAGTCAGAATTTCTCTAGCCAGTTGAATCAACCATTTTTCCTTAAATATCTCATAGCCCAGAATTCAAGATTTCAAGACCTGTATCTGGTTTCTCACAACATTTGAAATTAATATGTAGATAAGTACGTGGATTAAGAATTCTGAAAGGGCTCCAAACTCATAATCAGTTCAGAAATCACTTGAAGCACAGAATTCTAGAAGATTAAGAAGATGATTTTAATAGAACTGGATAAAGTATAAATCAAAATTGACTGTTTAGTGTAGCACTATGAACAGGAATAGTTTTCAATATAGTAGCAGCAGATAATTAACACAGTCTGTATTATATGGATGCTGATGAATTTGATCTTAGTTTTCTTAAGCGGAGAAACGAAGTAATTCAAAGTTGTCAAATAGAAGAAGGAATTGTTTCACTTCAGGCATTCATTTTTGACATCAGTAATGGATGACCGCATAGAAATACATTTAATGATTAAACATTCTTGTCTAAACATAGGAGCCAGAATAATTTTTCTGAATAACAGTACAGTGCCTTTTCAATGTAGTTCAATTACTTATGTCAGTCATCTGAGACCATGCTTTATTTCACACAGATTCATATTCCTCCACAGAAGACAGGCGAAATCTTATGGCTGTGATGATGGCAGACTCCTTTCTGTCAATCCTGTGGCACTTTGCTACTTATTGTGGCCCAAGCAGGCTTGTCTGTCCCATACCTTCTGGCAGATTGCTGGGATCTCCAGTGCTCCAGGAGCCATGCCTATACATGAGAAGCAGACCAGAAGACTGACACTTCACTGGGTCTTGTCACAGTGCGTTCTTGAGACTGTGAACCACTCCTGCTCCAGTCCAATCCCAGGGGAGGCTCAAACAATGCACACTGGGCTGCACCAAAGGCTTGGAGAGGTGGCAGGGAATCTGGAGACTGTCCCTGCTCATCACAGGGATATGAGGAAGTCATGCACATCTGTAATTGGTGACCCAGGGGCTGACATCCTCTGTAGTGACAGAGCAGCTGATGGAGGATGATGGTTGGAATCACCAACCCATCAATGTCTTGACAAGCTGGACACCATGTAAATGCCAGTGGGGCATGGGGGACGCATAACATAGAACTGTGGAGCAGGTATGGAGGTTGACTCCATAATATGAGGGTAGAACTTCAAGCTAGCCATCAAAGTCAAAATTTGCCAGGAAATGCAGCTCTGGTCTAAAACCACCTGAAATAGACAAGAGATGTTTGACTATTTATTGGTTACACCAAGACTAAAATTCTTGACTTGAGAGCTTAAGTGTTACATATTTCCATTACCAAAAGAAGGCAGATTTTGTAAAGGTACTTAATAACCTGAAAATGTCAGTGGATACCTAGTGGCACTTAGCAAAGTTTTGCCTCTAGTTGTCCAAATGTCCCTAAGGCTAGGTTCTTGGCTGTGCATGCCAGCTTTCAAGTACAGTAATGTAGTCCACATGCAATTTTTCAGTGACAGTGGTGTCTAAAAGAATTTCAGTTTCCCCCCTGCTTTCCAATAACTCATTTCCGAGGCCAAAATATAACCAAGGGAAATTAGGATTGTTCTTTTTATAAGCTATAAAGTTTATAAATCATCTGGTTGGGATTTAAAGTTGAGTCTGACTTGGTTGGGAGCCCAGCCCCTGAAACACTTGTGCTGGAGGCTCTGAGGGAGCAGCACCCTAAAACATACATGGCAGGCAGGAAGGGTCAACAATGCCTTTAAACTATTGCAGAACATGACCCTTTGTCTTTAGGCCTTATTCACTTTGGTGCTTTCAAAAATGTCTCTCTAAGTTCGTCTCGTTGTTGCATAAAAGCTCCTTGTTCATCTTGGGACGTGGGAGTGTCTCTGTGTGTATGTGGAGAGAACAATTTAGGAGAGAGTAAGGACACTTTCAGAGTTTTTAAATTCATGGTAGAGGTAGTTTCTTGGGTTTTTTTAACTACATGGTGCATTTTCTTTTTCAGTGCAGTCCTTCACAGCAGCATGGATGTCTACATTTTCTAATATACATAGAAGTATGGATATTCAGTGTACATGGAGAGATGCATGTCAAACGCATAACACAAGACACTTTTTTTTCAGTGAATCATTGTGTCGTTTCTGTAAATCATTACAGTATAGTCAGTGCAATTCTCATTTAAGCTTGGAAAGATACACTTTTATAACATTAGGACTGAATGAGATTTGCCAAAAACCGTTGCAAAATCAAGAATGCATGCAATAATTCATCATTAAGGAGAGATAATCAATGATTGTTTAACGTATTATCACTGATACTAAGTAGGTAATTCAACAGAAGTTATTTTCTTGCTATTTAGAAGCAGAAACTTTGATTAAAGCAATAGATTAAATGATTAGAACAATTATACTGCTTCTTGCAACCACTTCTGCTTACATTCTCAGGAAATTAGGGTGATATCTGCACTAGTTTTGTATTTAGACTTTGCAGGCTCACTAGTCATTGCCTTGATAATTCTTCCTGGTCACATCTGTCAGTTCATGGAAGGACATAACTGGGTGTGGCGCATCACACAGAGGTAAAATGTCGGACTTCAGAGAATGAAAAATGACCCTGAGGGACTCCCAGACATGATTTAAGATAAATTACATCCTGAGAAGAAAATTGAAAGAAAAATATGAGGGCATGTGATGAATCTGGTTTGTCCTTAGTGTACAATGGAGAGGATAGGGGAATATTTTCTTCAGCTACAGACTGTACCACAGTTTTGAAAGCAAGTGTAGCAACAACATGCTAGATTCCAATCACTCTTCTTTTGATGTGCAAGGAAACTGGTGTGTGCTTGGAATGAAGAAATAGGTTGATACTTTATATAGGAATTTAGGATTTTAAGGTGACCCATGCATAAGGTCATTGTTTGTTTTTAAATAGACTTAGTTTAGAACAGAGCAGCCCCCAGCTCAGACACTTTAAACAAGTTACACTGCATAATTCTAAGCTCATAATTTTGCCCCCAAGCAGGATAGTCAAAATAACACAATGTGAATCTCCTCTAAATCTTTAGATTCAGGTTGCATTGATTTATAAAAGCTTGCGTGTAGCTGTGATGAAAGCAAGGAGGACTGTATTTCTTTGTGTATATTGTTACAGTTAATCCAAGGTGTGCTCTGTATATTGTAATACTGAAATACAATGAGTAGGCAGCATGGTAAGGAATGGAAGAGACGTAGAATTAATATAAACACAGTTGTTGGCAAATAGATGATGCTACGTCCTCCCTACAGTAGATTTAGACAGTAAGTCTTGGTCCACCTGAATGCATATTTGTAACCAAAACTCCTACATTTTATTTACTTTCCAGCATCAGACGTAGTGGTTTTGTCATCAGATTGGAAATACTGATCCTTCACACTCCATCAGAAGCCCACAAAGTAAATTGTCAATAAATATACTGTTTCCTTAGTAGCTTTATGGCTCAACCACTATTACTGTTCTATCAGTAAAGCTTATATGCAATTGCACTGAATTCAGATATACCTGAATGCTTATCTTTGGCATATTTTTAGTTGAATATATATCTCACTGCATAAATGTTGTAAAGCTTAAGATGTAGAAAATTTAGGAAGAGATTTTCAAAAGAAAATTACCTTTTACCTGTATAGAAATTGACTTCAAAAAACCTGTAGTTATAAACTATTAAACTAACTATATTTTTTAGAATCTGAAAACAGTTTTTCATTATTATATTACATATGTTTTCCTATTCATCATGTGAATTAGAATTCCAGAAATCTTAATGTAAGGAATAAATACATATTCTGGGAAAAACAGTGAACTCTGGCTTTCATGGGACATAAAATCCATTAGGAGGCTCTCATCATGGAGAGCAGATGATGATAAAAATAGTGTGACAGAGATCTTTTTATTCTCTGGTCTCCATTGTAAGAGTTAATTGTTTTAGAAGATAATTTCCTGTCCTATGGCAGACATCTGCAGGTCCCTCGGCTGTGACAGTTTAGGGTAGCCTCCTACCAGCTACCCTACTTCACTGCTAGCGCTTTGTAGACCTTCTCTGTAACTTCAGGCTATTGATGGGGTTTCCAAATGAAATGTTCCAGAAAATGATGGACATTTAGATCCTTCAGTGATTCATCTGAGGTTCCCTTTAAAAGATACTGCATGTATCTTTATATATTATTATAAAGATATTGCTATCTTTATATATTAAGAACTTGGGGTCTACAATTTCATTTACATGTGTATCGTACACATATGTGTGCATACATACCCTATGCATGATTGTATTTTTAGCCTCCAAACATGTTAAGAGATTATTTTAAACCTTTTAATAATACAAGGGTTCTTTCCATGTCATTAATATATACACTGGGGCATACTTCAGAAATAAATGTGCAGTATAACTTACTGGTGTGCACAACTGTATATTTGTCAATAATTTGTGGTGTTATTTGTGCTTGTACATACTTCCAGTAATCTACTTAATAGGCTTACTGTTTTGCTGTACACAATATCTAAAAATAGAAACAACATATACATGACTTAAAAAATCTGTTGTTATTCCTTATAGTAGGATATTACTTGGTTTATGTGTTGATATGTATTATAACAAAAAACAAGAATTTTTTTTGTTTCTGTGACCAAAAAGATGATTCCATGTGTAAAAAAAAGAGACATTTTATCTGAACATTTTCCAAACCATAAATAAAGTAATCTAAATCAAAACAGGCACTCAAAACAGTTCTGAAAGGAACTTATTGTATGTTACTGAAGATAGAAAAGATGATGGATTTTACCCAGATATGTGTAACTTAGTTAAATTAATGTAATAAGGATTTTTCATTTAAGTACAGTAAGATCAGAAAATTGGACCATTTTGAAAGAGGATTGTAATATCTGTCTGTGGGGAGCAATTATCTTTAATATACTGATAGCATTCCCCTGAATCGGAAGTCTTCTACATGGCACAAGGCTGAAGTGCTAAAATATTAATTTTATCCATCAGGTTCTTCAGGTTTCCACTTCTCAGTGAGACTGTGAAACTTCACACTTATATTTCCTATCACTTCTGCTATGAAGCTACACAAGGTCTACCTGGAATTTTGAGAAGAGTAAAGAACCCTATTATGCCTCTGTGAATTTTGGCACTAACCAAAGAAATCACTTCCTGACACCTCAAATACTTAATGATTTGTTTTTCACACAGGATTCATATTTCAGAATAATATTTCCTTTATTTTACTGAACATGTTTAATATGAAATTAATAATTAAATTATAACCACATGTCAAATTGCATAGCCTTTACATGCATACATACATACACCATGTATAATATAAAAATTGTATGTACCTGTTGTGCCGGTTTGGCCAAATTTAGAAATATATCCTCTGAGAGAAGGCAGGTCACCACCCCTCCCCCACCAGGTTCAGGAAAAGTAAATTTTCCTCGAAGGAAAGTGAAGGAGATAAAAACTATTTATTTAACAAACACAAGGGGAAAGGATGATAATGCTAAATAATAAAATTTCGCTGTGAAGGGAAAAACCTGGGAAAGTGTTCGAGTCCTCCCTTTGGTCTCGGAGCTGGGGCTTGGCCCAGGGCCAGGCCCTCTGCACTCGGTGGAAAGTCCTCCCGATGTGCTCTGATACTGAAGTAGTCTAGTAGAAAAGAGAGAAAATCCAAAATTCCAGGGGAAGAAAAAAAGTTCAACTCTCAGTCTCTCTCTGGAGAAAAAGAAACTGAACAACTGGCCAGAAACTGACCGGGCAGCTGCAAGCCGTGTGCCTCCTCCCTCCCCTGCCCCAGCTGGAAAAAAAACGCTATCTCTGTGTGACCTTGAACAAGCTGCAAACTGCTTTGAAAAAGTTTTGCTCAGTTTTTCCCTCCCCCTCTCAGGCTCAGTTTAGAGGCATAGAAAGGCACAAGAATTAATTTCTGGGCATAGGGCAGTGATATGGGATACACATCATAAAGTCACCCCAAGACACCTGTATTGAAAAAAATTAATAACTGCATTGTTTTAGAAGTTAAGCAAAAAAGTATTAATGAGATTGTGCCAGGAATGTAGCTCCATATTACACTGTCTAATATGTCAGTATTTACTGGAGTGTTGTTGGGTTAATATGAAGAAGGAATGGCTGGAAAGGGTTAATTATGACAAGGTTTTATCTGCTCATGACTTCTAGATAGGTCCATTACCATTTCAGAAAATATCGCCCTGACATAGAAATAAGGTCTTGACTATTTCACCAGTGTTGATTAAAGCTAAGTCCTTACCTGAAATTGTCAATGACTATTGAACTTACATGTAAATTACTTCATATCTTTAAAGATTAGAGAACTTCCATAATTTCCATCAGTATTTATTTCAGCTGTGTTGGACTGGTCCCTTCAGCAATCTCTGCAGGCATGGTAAGAAAATTTCATCATGCATAGGACTTAAACTGCATTGAAATGAAATAACAGCTATATCAGAAGCTGTGAGACATGGTTTTCATTTTTGTCAAATTTTCTAGGCTTTTATAATTGCATAGAATTAAAACAAATGCCCATCACTGCTGTCATTTTTATTGTAACATCAGAAAAGTTTGCAGCAGGAATATTTTTTATTTTTTTTAATCCTGATATGAGCTGTGGGAAAAGTTTTACTTTTGGTGTAGACAAATATAGCCAAATAAGAGTTCATGTGATCCATGAATTACAGTTTGGTGCTCTCCCCTCCCCACCCCCAAAAAAGATGGCCGGTCTTGAAAGATGAATATGAGGGAAATCCACACATTAACAGGCACATACAATCCTATTCACACCAATGGCAAGTTTTTTGCTCTATTTTTTAAAGTACTGTGGGAACAGAACTTATGTTGGAAATATTATTTCAAAGTTGCTTATGCCATGATTCCTATGTTTTTAGACCTTACTCTTGATCTGTTAAGAAGGTAAATTTCCAGTCATTTAACATTAGACATGTCATCCCACCACCAGAAGACTATTTGCATTACTGACTCTTCCACTTTCACTCGTGCCCATAGGCAATTAGATTCCTGAATTATGATTAGCTAAATGCATTCTCCATTGGACCACCTTCATTAGAGTGATGAATCTTTCATTTTGTGTGATAGTGTGACATAAGGCAAAATGCAATCACTTCAAGAATACTCTTCTGTGCCATAGTCTCAAAGACATCATCAATGGACCTCTCAAGATGATTTCAGATTTCATAGCATTTAATACAAATATTAGGTATATGATTATTAAAACAAAATACAAAATAGAATTTCAAAACATGTTGTAGGATGCTCATGCTTCACCAAGCCAAAACTGATTCCAATTACTTTTTCAGCAGTTTGTAAAATAGGAAAAAAATGCTGAAGTGAAGCAGAAAGACATAGGGTAATGTCTTACATATCTTAGGACAGGATGAACTGTTCCTCAAAAGTGCTTATTCCTCTCCTTTTACTACCTAGGAGACTGGCAAACCTAGATATACCATGTGTTTTAATAATTATGTTTTAAGATTATTATCATTAGGGAAGATGAATTCCGTTTTAGCATTTTATAAAGAAATTTAGAAGTCCATTAAATTTAGACGGGAACAAATTTCATCCAAAATTCAATGCTTACTCAGAAAGTTATGACATTAAGGTAGAGTCAATATTTATTTTGTATTTTGTTCTGTATCTGCAGCAGTTGTATTAGGGTACAGGACTGACACAAAACACTGTCAGCATTTGTTTTAAGTGACTGAATAGCTTTTGCTTGGTTTTCCTATGATATGTATTTTAAAAATTCTAAAAAATGAAAGATTATACCATTAGTTTCACTCTTTTAATCACCAGACTAAAATGAAAAGATCTTAGACTTCAAACCACAGAGCTCAGAGATAGGGACTTTTTTCACCCAGGACTTGCAGGATTTTGGTTTTTAGGCAGATTTGCTGACAGGCTGTTAAATGAGCAGGTATATCAAATGGCAACAGCTCAGGACAGGCTAAGAAATGTGTGCAGCAGATACACTTTTTCAGGTCTAGATTGTGTCTGACCAAAAGCCTTCGCTCAGCTGTCATCACCATGTCTTCCACAATGCCCACTGACACAGTTTAGAAAAATTGGTCATGAGCAATTTGTTAGAGACAGTTATAGTTCACAATCCTAGGCTAGGCTCTTCATGAAAAAACAGTGCCTCTTCTGAGATGTAGAACTGATATTTTGAATTAAGATCTCCAAACATCTTAATGAAACTGAAATACATTTTCTGTCACTATAGCAAAGTGTATTTGCAAAAAAGGGTTTCACTATTTTTCCCTCCAGACTGAAAACTTACAGAATTTTATCTCATTTAATCATAACTATTCTGGTCTCAGCCTTTACCTCAATGTGCTTGATTAAACCCTGTTTACTTAAAACATACTTCAAACTTCTGGCAGCTACAAGGAATGATTAGTCATTCATTTGAATCAGAATCTTGTCAATTCACACTTCAGTTTGGAAAGCAAAAACTACAAACATGGTTCCAAATAATTTATAAAATTACATTTTTTTTCTTTGCTTTCAAGTATAGGTTGGGGCTGTAGGAGACTTTCAAGTATAGGTTGGGGGTGTAGGAGCTGGGCTACTTCTCAAGTGTTTCTTATTAACATAATAAGTAATTAGTAACCAAAATCAGAAGTTGCCCCATGTTTACATTAAATCTATTTTTATGATTTGCAAAAAGTACGTGCAAAGCTTTGTATAATTGCTCAGTACGGTTCACAGGGATTAAACAAATCAGCTTCTCACATTAAAAGATCACAGAAGTGAACGTATTATAGGATTAATGTTTTGAGTCACTTTTAGATATTTAAAATATTTAACTAATATGAGGCAATATTATATTCACACTTCAAAGATATTTTTAAATTAGTTACCCAGCCAGGACAAATCCAGTTAAAAAGAGAAATGAAGTAAAGATTTTTTAACATCAAACTAATAGTGATGTGAAATTTTTATTAGTATCAAGAGTCCATGTTTTCTCTATCTTCCAGAAAGGGATAATGCAAGTCGAAAGATTTGTAAATAGAGAATAGATTATTAAATGCTCCAGTGCCTGTTCTTGTTTCAATAATAAAAAAAGTAAAATCCAGCTTGAAGTAATAACATCACATCTTAAAACATCCTTAACAGAAAACCTGGAGTTGAGTCAGTTTGCTTTAGAAAGGAATTTAACAGGGAATCTGGCTGGACTAAAGACAGGTAAGCATAATGTAGATGCAGTACAACTAGGCAGAAAATGAAAGCTCTGCTTATTCCTGTGTGATGCTCTTTGTTTGACAGGTTGCTTGCACTTGGCACAGCATTTGTGTAAAGCAAATGCTGGAATACATTCAGAAGAACAGAGCCTTGACAAGAATCTTATGTTGAATTTAGCATTTTCTGTAAGATAACAATGAATATTGACCTTGAAAAAAGCATAATGAGATATTTTTAAGCTCTTAGCTGCACTTCAGTGCAGTGAATTGCTCTTCAGAATGTTTTTCCAATCATGTTTACATGTAAAATATAAAAGTGCTATTTCTAGTTGTGCTAGAAAACCTATTCCTCTCTCTGACAGAAACGAAACATTTGTCAAATTCCAGATCCTGAATTCTGTAAGGTATGTCTTGTAGATAAATGACAAGCATTAGTCTTCATGCTGCTTGCCTACATTCTTTCTTATTTTCATAGTACTGTAGAAATGTCTCGTGATGCAGATTTTACAGTTAAAGTGCCTTTCAGGGCTGTAGCCATTTCAGATATTCTGTGATGTGAAATTCTGTCAAAAATGGGTCAACCATGAACTGAAGGTTGGTTCAATAGAAGACAAAGGATGTTATCATTCAGAAAATGAGTGATTCCTTTCACACAGGGGTTGTTTCACTGTAGTAACAGTTTCCATCCTCTTCCACAGCTATATATTTTTCTTTTTGCCATTAAAAGGGCTCTGTATAGTTAAGTGCAAGAATGTGCAATAATAACAACAGTTTGTTATATCACTAAATCCACTACTTTAGGTTCTAGAATGACAGTTATATTTTTGCATGAATAGTACATGAACCTTATAACTCACAGAAAACGAGAATGTATGCATGTACATACATACATACAGATTTTTATATATATGTCTATGAATATATATGCATCATCATAATCTGTACACTTGTATTCATGTTCATTTCCATGTGGCATAATTATCATTCCACTTTATTTTCTGCCTTTTTTCTGCACATATCAAATCTTCTAGTCAGTGGTTGAATGTTTAATGTTTGTGGGGACTTTTCTCCAAGATTATTCATTTTCCTGAGACCTACAGTCTTGATAACTATACAAAAATTACTATTATATCTATGGCAGAATTAAAAAGCTAGAAGGCTATAAATAATCCAAGAGATGTATTTATGAAGGGAGCCTGGTGACAGCTGCACACAAGTACTTTTTTAAAGAAAACAATCACCTAGGTCCTTAATTTAGAAATCTAATAACATTAGTATGAGTACTAAGGATACCCATGAGTGCTCCTTACATTAACAAGTTTATAACCTGTGCTTATACCTTCATATGTGTTGAGAATTTAAATATCAAATTATACATACAATAATTATCAATTTACTTCTCTCCCTAAAAGACTGTATTCTTGAATTACTGGGTTGCGGTTTGTAACCAATATGTTGTAATAGATCATATTTAGGACAACAGACTTAGAACTCACAACTTGCAATGGTGTACACTTCATGGTACTGTAAAACAGGATCTGGATATACTAATATGTTTTTTCACAATTGTTCTTTTTCTACTTAATGATGCATACACTATTTAAAACACATTATGGACTTTCTGAGTAAGTGGAAAATAATAAGGAAGACATAAAGGTAGCAATTGGGAGATGTCATAGAATCACAAAATATCCTGAGGTGCAACAGACTCACAAGAATCATCTTTAACTCCAAAGATAGATTTGTATAAAGGAGTAAGGCTCAGAACTAAGGTCTAGTCTAAATAATTTTACCAAAAATTATATGTGTGACATTTTATTCACTTGTCTTTTCCAAAAACAAGTAGGTTAATCTTTGTCATTTTCCAAATCGGGACACTTTAGGTTTTGATGTTTCTGCTAAGTGTACATGACAAATTTCCCATGTCCCAGGAGATGTGCCTCTCCCTAGGCTCAACATAAGAAAGTGCAATATAGTAACACAGCTGTGGGCACAAAAATATCCTGATATTAATGGAGTGGGAGGGAGGAGGGTGCTGAGCTTGCTTTCCTCCCTTTCCCTTCCTCCCCAGTTCTCACTGGGCATATAGCTGGCAGCTGTGTATTTGCTGGGTGCGAGGTGGGCACTCTCCTGGTAGGGGTCTTATGTGCCCTTTCCATCCCCCCGCTTCCCCTGCTACATTTTGGCCCCCATTTTCATCTCCAGAGCCCTTGTGCAGATTTTGTCTGGCTCTGTTAATCTGGTAAATAAGGCCTGGGAGTCAGAGCAAAACTGCAGTTCTGCAAATGTGACTAGCATACGAGTCTCGTGGGAAGGACTAGCAAACGGGCTCATCTCATTCTTCTTACTCCTTGTCTATAATTACTGCGCTCTGGAGGCTGCGGCAACATGCACTAGTAGGAAGTTTAGATTTTTATAACCTCTAAGCTTCAGGAATTTGGATCCATATTTTCCACTTCTGATAAAGTGCCATAACCAGAAGGTGAATCAGGCAGGGTAAAGTTGCTTGAGCCTCCTCATGCAAAGCCTCACATCAAAAGAAAAAAGCTTTGCTAAGGCAGAAGAAGGAGAGGAAGCATGGCTCCTTCAATCCAAACAGGAGAGGAAAGTGGGTTTGGCACCCAGGGCTACCTGCCCTTTTCACATTAATGAGCTGCTGGCCACACCTCCCTACAGAGCACTGGAAGAAGTGTAGATAAATTCAATCTGGAGGGTTTAAAGATCATTACATAAAGCAGATTATAAAACAAGTATAAAAAACAAACTTTGAAAGGAAATGATGAGTCAGACTTACCAATATTTATGCTATTATTCTACATACATGTTTTTAGTTAAAAGGCACCATTTTTCTCTTTGAGGACCGGTGAGGATCTTGTCAGTGATGCTGAGGTGTATTCTGGTATGTGGAAATAAAAATCCCAATCATTCTTGTCAGCATCCACTGTACTGAGCTGCCCTTTATGTTTTTAATTCAATATTTAAGCATCAGTCAATTAAAGGTCAGAACATACAGGTACACTTTAAATTAAAAAAATACATTTATCCAACCATTTCAAATGCTTGTATCTCAAGACAGCTTTCCATTCTGTAGATTCTCAGGAAATTCTCTTTTATTTGTTAACTTGAAAGTGGAATTGTCATATCAGTAAGAAGTATACAGAGAATATGCGATCAACCATACAGTGAATTTGTAAATTAAATTTTATTTATTCTGATTTAAAAATAAATTTACATCACCTAGGTGGTTGATGATATACAAGGATTATATTCTTATTTATTTTACACATCTTTAAGTTTTTTTTCAGGATCTCTCTTTAAAGGTTGTTTGTTTGTAAAGGCAGTGGAATGATTTTGAGAAAATTGATTTGTTTTTTCTATTTCTAAATATTTGAAGGGCATGAAATTTTCTAGTGGATAGTGGTACCTTCTCCACTGGTGTTTTTCTGCCAATTTACTTCAGCTACTGCGTGTTTTGTTGTGTACCACACTTATTCTACCCCTATGATTTTCACAGTTTAGGATCTTCTTAAGTATTCTTACAATGATTTCATGGAGAATTCCCACATACTCTTTCATCCAGGGCTTAGTCAAGCCCAGGTCCACCTTCACTCTGAAGATGAAATGCTATCGGTTTTACTCCTCCATGGATTATCCCATACATAAAACAAGTTCTGCATATTTGGTTAAAGAAACAAAATCAAGTGACTGAATGTTAAGATGGCATTTGACTCTCAGCAGAGTATTTGGGTACTCTGCGTATCTTTAGAAGATTGAAATTAATCAGCAGTCAGGTAATATGGGCAATTCAGGTATACCAGCTGTTGTGTAACCACAGGAAGAGCATAGAGGTTTTGGAAAGATGCCATCTTACAGTTCATAGAGCTAAAATTTGGGTTTATCCTTATTTCTTGCTGTGTTGTGTCCTAAATATACACTGCAAGGGCACGTAATCAGAACAACCCAATGTCGCTAACACCACTTCAGATCAAACAATTAGATACAATTATTTTAAAGCTTGTAAGACAAAACTTACATAAATGGCAGAATGGTACAAGATACCAAAGTGGTCTGAAGGAAAGGAGCATCCACACAGCTCACCTGGGTTTGTTGTTGTCCTGTTATTTAGTTGACTTAAGGCTACAACAGTTACAGAAGATGTCCTGAGCCTGAATTTATACTTCAGGGAACAAGGTCCTCTACATCATATAAATAGGTGCCAGAGAACTCAGTTCCTCTGGTATACCAAAATATAAGTAACAAACTCTTTACCGCTTTCTTCATGTATGTTTTCACTCTGGTTTAAATAGTAGAATAATTTTGACCCTTGTATCCAGAATTTCTCCATTACTGTCATTACTTTTCCTTTATTTTTAATTTCAGTGATTATTATTTCTGAGTTACAATGACCAGAATTGAACTGAATTATAAAAATCAGCTGGGTTTTTTTTTTTTTTTTTTTTTAACTGCAATCAAGAAATTGTTATTTTGTGTGGAGTTTCACAGATTTGCTGACTGGCTGAGGTTGGGAAAGAACCTCTGGAATGCATCTGGTCCAATCCCCCTGCTCAGTTAGGGCCGCCTAGGACCAGTTGCCCAGGACCATGTTCAGATGGCTTTTGAAGGGTAGAGACTCCACAACTTTTCTGGGCAGTGTGTGCCAGCTCTCAGTCACCCTTCACAGTAAAAAGTGTTTCCTGATGTTAAGAGGAACCTTAACATCAACTTAACAACACTTAACAACAACTCTCATGTTTCAGTTAGTGCCCATGGCCTCTGGTTCTGGCACTGGACACCACTTTCTATTGTCTGAAATCTCTTAGAAGTTATCAATCAATATATTTCTAAATCTAAAGCCAAAATTTATACAAGGAAGAAATTATATCAATGCTTGATAAAGTGTCTGAGTTCCATAAATATTCCATGTAATGACAGCATATAATATCTTTAATCAATTATTTACATCTGTTGTAGATAGCTATGAAACAGATTAAATTAATTTAATGAAATAATGGAGTTTAGAAATATTTTCCCCATGATGATGTTAATCCACATCAGAGTAACAACTGTACACTTAAGAGTAATTTTACTTCTGAGATTTGGGGTTTTCTAATGCTACCTTTCACGTAGTTACAACATATCTGTCATATTCTTTAACCTATTAATTACAAAAACATTCTTTCAATCTTAATTTAGTTTTAACAGAGAGTATTCTCTGTGGTACACCATATAAGTTTTTGGTTTTTCTTCAAAATATTTAAAGTTACAGATCCAAAAGAATGTTCTTAAAATACAGGCAGACTCCAGTTTAAAGATTTTAGGTCTATGGAATAAAGATTTGCTTTTATTTAAGCTAACATTTATAAACTGCATTGTAGAAAACAACTGACAGTTTTTCTGCCAAAACCCCTTGGGTTTTTAGGAGCTCAAGGTAGCAATGGTACAGGATGATGCCCCTGTGCAGATGTCCATGTAAATATGCAATTGTAAAATCTTTCAGGAGCAGTCAGTGGTAGAAGCAAGGACTTCTTGCTTTATTATTACATTCTTTTGCAACCCTACAGAATTATTACTCTACAGGAGTACTATAGTGGCTCCCAAAATTGCCAACATGAATTCCTGCTGATGAATATAACTATTACACGTGGAACCCTATCTTAAAAGAAGGTTATTACAAGTAGAGATAAAACACTTAAAAAGTTATGAAATGCCAGAGACATTTTGCAAAGGGGCAAAGCCATACCTATTATAGCTTAAACAACTGGAATAAACAGGCAAGGTTTTATGCACATAAACCAGTGACTGAAAGACTAGCAGGCAACTTCAAAGTAAATAAACTAAGAATGTGTGCAAGAGAGAAGGTTTAGCACAATGCCAGGATGAAAACAAATGAGGATATACCACACAACTTTCATGTCCCCTGAATTAATGGTGTTACATAGGCTTTGTTTTCCAGCCCTACCTTTTGAAACAAATTAGTAAAACTGAACATTTTTTTAATTGAATAGTATGTTCTTGTGTTTGACTTGTTTGTATATCTTGTTCATAACTATTTAGAAGTAAAATGTAGAAGAAATCAAAGAAATTTCATGGTCCATTCAAAACATAGAGACAGATATTCTATTTTCTCTAAAAGACTTTAAGACAGGAAAATCTCAACTCATATGAATGTATGGATGTAACCATAATCAGCATGGGATGGAAATTTAGTAAATTAGAGACAAGGAGCTTCAGATAACAGATTTTTAATACACTTCCTGGATTTGGTTCCTGAGCCACCCTATTCTATTCAATATTTTGTCTGTTTTTTTCACTTGACTATATGAAAAAAGCTTCAGGATATTGTATGGGTTTTGTTTAATGCAGGTTTTACAAACCTATTCTGAATCTCACCAGAGTATCCATTTTAAAAAACATCTTAAAAACTGTACGTTTATGTGAGGTTTGCCTTAATATTTCTGCTGGAGGAGAAATACTCTTGGTGTTAACGAAAAGCCTTACTTCCCATTGAATTTAATTTTCCATTTTATCTTTGCCTCAAGCCTATGCTTTCCTCAGCTGTCAGGAAGCAAGAATTTTCCTCGTTCCTAATCTATCCATTTCATTTATCTGGTTACCTTTTTCTTTTCATTTTGTGTGTTTGGAGTAATGTCATGTAAGCCAGCTGTTCATCCTACAGTGGATTTTTTAGAGCTCACATCTGTTTCCAATGTTACTGGTTTGACAGATGTCTATGGCTCACATTAAGACTAAATTAGCTTCCTGAGGCAGTCTATGCCTCATACAACTGTTTTGGATTTTGCCACACTCTGCTGTACCACTACTAGGCTGCTTTTTACTAAAGAGCAATGCAATTTTCCAATTTCACAAGTGTTAGTTTTACATTTTAAACATACTGGCATCCATCCACTGGTTCCCACTCCCCTTAGTTTTGAACAGGAAAAAATTGTAACAATCAAATCAAGCAAATCAGATTCAGTAAAGTCTTGCCCACATATTAACAAGACTGTGGTTCTGCCTGGATGCTGAATATTGGTCCTGAGCCTGCTACTGGTACTCTTTTACGGATCTCTCTTATGTCCACATCAGGTCACAATAATCAGTGTTTCACTCACTGTACTGTGGGATTACAGCAGGGAAGAGACAGAGCTCATTTTTTGACTTGTGTGCACTTCTTCACTTAAGTGATGTTTATTCTATTAAAGGAGACTTGTAATAGTCTGAATTCCCTTCAGCAAGACCAGCTGTACTCTTTTGCAGACATCTATAATAACGCCAGACAGCTGAGTAATTTTGTGGAGCAGCAGCATAATCCTAGCATTGTTTCCCTAGAGATGTTGCATTTTTACCCCATTACAAACCTGAAGAAGCTGGTTTTGGAAATCATGTTGACAGTTTGCGTTACTCCCACGCCAAACGTTTGGAGGTGAAAAAAAGACCTCTTTTTAAGGGCATGGTAAATCTAGTGAAACATCTAGAAAAAGCCACTCTTCATTTAATGCAATTGGTTTCATTTTTACAGAACTTGGTTTCTGTATATTTAAAATTTTTTTAGACATTTCAGCATCTGAGTATTTTTTGAGCTTCAAATTCTGGTATGTTCTTTATGAATCTGCTTAGTTACTTATAGACAGACTTACAATTCTGTGGAGAACCAGGAAAAATATGCAATTTCCTTTTAGGACAGATTGAGCTAGTGATACATTTATCTCTACATTCAACTCTTAGCTATATCTTTTTCCAGTTTATATATTTAACAGAAAGCATATTACAGGAAAAATAGCTTTAAGATTAAATAGCAGGACTGGATAGAAAATTTTTAGCTCCCACTCTCCACTTCCATCCTCTAAATGAGGTAACTGGGATTAATTCTCCTGGACATGCAGTGCAATTTTTCTTCCCAGTGTGTCTTTTGCAAATCCCATATTAAGTGCCATGCCATAATTTAGGAAGCTCTTACAAAAGGAGCTGCAAAACTATGTCTGAGAGACCTGTCCACCACTGGATGACCTCTCAGTGCTGTCCTATAAGTCCTGGGCTCTTGACTTTGGAAGGGATCAAGCCAACATCCAAAACAGTCAGGGGCTAAGGACATAGCTGAAAAATGATATAAATCTTTCTCAGAGTGAGCTCTGTGATGTGTTACTACACAGGACAACGTGGGGCTCTACCTTGGCCTTGCTGCTGGAGTTTGTGCCACCTGTATGGCCACTTGTCTACCTTTCAGCGAGTGGAACTGAAAAACAATTGACACAACTCTGACTGACAAATCTCTCATTGATTTTTCTTGATTGATTTCTACTGAAGGATGTCTTTAGTGAATATATGTAATTTCATAACTTTTGATAAATTGTGGACAATTTATGACCCTTGCAAGAAACTTGTCCTCTGTTGTATGACTGTGGTTCTTATGGACATGGTTTAGTGTAGACCTGGCAGTGCTGTGTTAATGGTTGGACTCGATAATCTTAGAGGTCTTTTCCAGTGCTAATGATTCTATGATTCTGTGGCTCCAAGCTCTGTATGGAACACTGAGAGCTTGCAAGCAATTTTTTTTCCAGCTCAGAAATTTCCTGGAAGAGTCTTGTCTCTATTGTGAAAATGTTGGTATATACATATATATATATATATAAATACATATATATATACACAGATATATAAACATGGAGACCTTGGGTCTGTGTGGAGTTGTATCTTATAACTAGTGGAAGAAAAACTCTACAAGATTCTTCAGTGGCTGCATGTTTATAATACATCTGGCTCAGACATTGACAGATGTTCAAAACACACTTATTTGATCAACAAAGAATTTCACGTGTTGCAACTTGTATGTTTTACCTTTTATCTTACAACTGTTCTATCTTTGAGAAGAATTTCTCTTTATCTCCTTTTCACCCTACCATTAAGCAACAGAAGACTGCAGTGAGCTAGCCTTTACCCTTCTCTTGCCAAGGTTGAAAAGACCCAGCTCTCTCAGCATCTCATTGTACTTCATCTGCTCCAGCCCTTCATCATCCTGGTAGTCCTTCACTGGATATGCTCTAGGGAAACAGTGTCCCTTTTGTACTAGGGAGCAGCACTCTGGATGAGTGGCACAAGTGACGAATAAAAAAGGATGGCTCCCCTCAGCCTCCTGTCTGCAGTCCTGCTGATGCAGTCCCAAGGGATATTATTTGCTGCCAGGGCACATGGTTGGCTTGGCTTACAACCATTTTGAAATGAAAATCTTCTTTAAAAATGTGCTACTAATAGTAAAGTATTCAAAGAAAAATCCTCATGTGAAATCACAGCTGCTTATGTCATAGGTGTGACATGCAGCACCAGGTCACCAGGAAACACCTCTGGTCCCAGTTCCACTTGGGAGCATCTGTGTGCAGAACGTGCCCAGATCAGGGATGCCCCTGGCTGCCAGCATTGGAGCGTGGTGCAGCCTCTTTATATCTACTGAATGCTTTTTTTATTCACAACAGTAAATGACAATAGCAGCTAATCTACATAATGCATTAGTAAGTTAGATGGTGGAAATTTTTTCAGATGGGGATGTAGCCCCTAATTTTGACCTCCTAATTTTGGACTAGTTTGAGACTTTTAGGGCCTTTTATCTTCACTGATTCTGATCAGATAAAACTGTATTTTCAATGATCTCAGTTTTAATTATGAATTTCTGGAGTGTCCAGACTGCTATAGGTGTTAGTTAAAGAATACATTTTAAGATGGATTTAATTTTAGTTCTCAAAGTAGCACTTTCCATTCCCAAGAGTTATAAAGAACACATTCTGAACTACGTGTTGGGTTAGCCTAAAATCACGTGTGCATGCATCAAGTGATTGCAAGTTAGTACTTTTAGTCTCTCAGGTCTGACATACATTTCAAATATAGTTATATTCATATTCAGTTTTAGATATTTATTTCAATATACACTGAAATATATAGACAACACCTAAAAAAATTTTTGGAGCATCAGCTGAATTCCAGGAAAATTCTTTACATTGTATTCTTTTCCTTTCGACTTGTGATCCTTGCAAATACACTGCATACCTGTTTTCAAAAGTGTATGTTTTTCACTGCATATAATTTTTATCATTACTACAAAATTCTACTCATCTTTAGAAACTGAAAAGATTTTGTGCATCCACTAACACAATTAATTTTTCCCTTGTTTATTAAAAGAACATCCCAGATTACATGCATTCTGGAAGTTAGTGATTGGAAATAATCATTTATACTGGACAGGCAACTGAAAAAGCACTTATGTTTTGATATCATGACAGGAAGACTTGTCATCTGTATACAAGTATATATTAAAAAAAACCCTAACTAAATAAATAATAGCAGTCTCATCTAGCAGGTAAAAGCATCACAAGGTTTAGGGTATACTGGAGGAGAGATAATTTCTTTTTTTATGTCTTTTAAAACCGTATCAGATGTCTCTCTATAGTGCAGCCAAACATTAGCATTGGGCTCAATACAGGGTAAATGAGAAGTGTATTGGTCTGTACTATGGAGTCCAGAATATGTTATTTTCACTCTCTAGTGACATTTCTGGAAGGTCTACAAGCCTTAAGCACAGATCAGATTTGCATAAATCATCCAATAGTCCTTTCTGGCCTCTCTAAACTTTTTGTCTATATGAAAATCCTTACAGATTTGAAACCATAGAGAAGCATCCAGTCTTTTCTGAAACTGAAACTGAGCAGGGCAGCTCAGTTACCAGACAGCTTTTGAGTGGTAAAATGAGGTACCAGCCACAGCTGGCAGAGGCTGCAGCAGAAGAGTCAAGTGGGTGTCACCATTCCAGCTGATCCAGGCCCCAGCTTGTAATGCCCAGATCCATACATCTGCAGACCCAGTTCACAGCAACTGTGGAATAACAGGAGAAGAAAGGGAAGAAAGAATAGCTATGAGAAGTAACTTAAATAAAGCAGGAGTTTATATTACTGCAGTACTTCAGCTAAAATAAAGGAAATTAATAAAACAGCAAAGGGAAATCGTCCAAAGGAAATGGAAACTCTGTAATCAAGTTGATGAAAGGCAGTTACAGGGAGGGGAGGAAGGCAAACAAAATCTTAATTATCTCAGAGCAGGGAGAAGAATGAGTCTTTATCATGAAATATACTCCTAGCAGGAATTCAGGCCAAAAAGCCACAGTGCGGGATGAAAGGTCATGCCAGGGGAGACAGTACAGACAAGAGAGACAAAAAAGACTGATGCAAGAGATATAAAAAAATAGCTAATACACCGAATCATGGAAAGCAGGGAAAGAATGAAATGAAACAGCAATGAATGTGAGAAATGGAAGAAGAAAAAGGATGCAAGCAAAGATGATGGGGAATGGAATGTAAGATCTGAAAGCTGTTTACTTCTGAAGTTGCTAATTTCTGTTTGTACTCATAGTTGCTTGTAAATGACACAGGCTGTATAGAAATAAATAAATATCAAGATGTGCAATATGAGAAAAAAGAAATTAAATGAGTTAAAAAAAAATCAGATGGTATAACTGGAAATAATTGCCTGAGGGACAATTCTGTTATGAACATACATATTAGACCCACTGACTACATACCAGCACAGCGTCTGTGCTAGTGAATGTCTTGCAAACTGCCTACTGAGAGTGATCCCTGTCCCATTCCAACTGCTGAACTGCTGAGCTGTGGCAAGGGATGGCTTTGGAGAGCACTAACTGCTTTCAGCAAATTCCTGTCAAAAAATTCTGTAGTTACTAGTATAAATAGTCATGCTCAAGTGGGAAACAATATTTCCAGGCTTACACGAATTTACAATGATAGAAGTGAGTCCAGAAAAATGTATAAACAGCATGAGAAGTGGAGCTTCACTTCAACCATAGGAGCAAATCCAGCTATGGAGAAATGGCAGCTGAAGGTGCTCTGAGGGATGATTGTCTAATGGAGAGAGGGGAGGGACCAAGGGCAGTCAAACACCACTACAGACCTCCTGCTACAATTTTAAATGAGCAACAATGAAACTGGCAAGGAACAACCAAAGCAGGAAAGAAAGGTGGGATTAAAGATCAAGAGCTCACCTTTAGCAAAGGAGGAATTTGAAGTTTCAGTACTCATCCACCATCAGCATTCCTGTCTGCAGTGCTGCATGTGGTTTCTAAGAGATAAGAAAGGCTGCTATTACAAATTAGACCATCCAATTAAAAATTAGACACCATTGCTCAAAGCTGAACTTTTGGCATGTTTTAAAAGGTCTGTATCTCTCTGCAGGAATCATCGTTTCACTGGTGTGTGCTTCAGGTCCAAACCCCTTCAAGACATTCATGGCTTCTAAAGCAGAACAGAAGTTGGTTCTACTCAGCAGCAACATGAACTTGGGACTTTATTTTATATTCTGTGGGCATATTCTTAAAACGTCAGAGCATATTTTAGACACTTCACTGCATTTTTGTGAGTCACTTCATGTTTTGAGTTTCTGTTATGAAGTGCAAATATATGAGGCACCACTGAAAAACCTTCAATTGCCATTGTACTGTCTCTGCAGTTTCTTTTGATCCATCATAATAGCTCATCATGGGAACTGTTTCTCGGTACACTTACATGTGTACTGCTCAGGGAAAGTTCTTGGTCAGGAGACATAGATCTCCTCAAGGGAAGGAAATACTTTGTTCGTCTCTTGCCCCACAAGATCAGGTGTAAACAAGCTCTGCCTGGGGAATGATCCTGTGTGTTGGGAGTTGGTTCCTCTGAAGCTGTTACTCCAAAGCTGGATAACATGCTGCCTTATCTTGGTTGGTATCATATATTGAATTTTAAAAAATTTACAAATTTCAGAATAATTGTTTTTTACTTAAAATCATTAAATGTCAACAGAAATGTTTTTGAAAAAAACAAGTGAATAATACTGATTTAAAATGTTGATTCCTTTTAATGCAAGTGCTGTGTTTGGATGACAAGTAAATACTATTTTACAATTTATGTGAAATAGAAGCTGTGTTGAAAGGTCTGTGATTTTTTTTTTAAATCAGAAGTACCAAAAATAATATTGAAAAAAGCAACTCCCTACAATGCTTTGAGCCGTGTGAGATCAGTAGGAAAACAATGAACCTTGAACTAAAATCCTGTAAGACAGATTTGCTTATTTTTTTCAAATACACAGTTTTATTTTCTTGAATTACAAGTGAACATTGATAGCAAGAGTAGCTCAGGTATGCCATTTTGGAGGCACACACATTTTTTCAGGATATGTGTTTTTCGTTCTGTGACAGAATGTTGTATTTTCTTCTGTAATACAGATTCTATTTACAGAATTTTGTGATCAGTTACATATGAAACATAGTGTTCACACTCCAGATTTTATTAAGCATCTCTGCAATAAAGATTTGTTTATTTTTTTATTTGTTGCCTTCCTTTTTGGTATACTGAAATAGAGAATAAATTTGTGAAGTACACATATTACACACAGCCTGGGCATGTCATTAATTTATTTTATTGGTAGGTGAACATTTGGGACACAACTTCAGAGCTGTTGTGGACTATTTAGCCTTTCATTTTTGTGGAAGTGTAGCTCTTCATCTATGTGGGAGGCAACATGGACCAGAAGATCAGGATTGGGACTGCAAGCAAGATTTCTGAGTGCTATTTCTGGTTCAGCCAGTGGCTTGCCAGATGACTACAGGCATTTGCTCCTGGCCTCAGTTTCCTTACAGATAAAGTAGAAGTGACAACACCAGATGCCCTTTGCAAACTGCCTTGAAATCTAGGAAAGAAAAAAAATAAGGAGAAGGATCATGAAAGACTGTAAATTGGAAAAAATAATATAATTAGGGAAGTAATTATATCTACAATAGATGGAAACTTGCAAGGCCAGGTACAGAAATAGTAAAGTTGCTACAGTACAGAGCTCAGCACAAATTCCAAAACCAGCACAGGACCTGAGTAAATATTCTGTTGGCTAACTTGCACAGAATGTGAAGTCAGCACATCAATACCAAGAAGAAGGTTTAAAGGTGCTCCTGCATGTCTGGGGTGAGCTGCAGCTCCACTTCTGAATGTAGAAGATAATCTCCATTAGTAAGTTAAAGACTTAATAGAAAGGTATTAACGGGGAGCTGACAGTGTAAAATATTTCAAGACTCTTAGGAGTGAAATAGTGAAAATCAGATAAATCCTGAAATACTCAAAACAAATCTGAATGCAAGTCTGCATGGTCTCACTTCCTGCATGCGAGATATCCGCACCAGCTCCTTTAGCATGCTCACATGCATGTTCTACACCAAGATCTTCTAAATTCAAAGCACAGTGCCCATCTCCAATTCCCTCCCTCCACATGAGGTATTGCTGCTTGCCTTACCTGCCACCTGTTTGGCAACCAGGTTGTCATGGTGTAATGGAGAGAAAAGCAGTTGTACCACTGCCCTGCCGTGAAGTGATGGGCTTTCTACCAGTTTGTGATCAAGAAGAGCACACATGCAGATCCTGCCTGGCACCATGCCTTTCCCCCATTTTACTGACTTTGTATCAGAGTTCAGAAATATTTCAGGTTTCTTACACAGTGAAAAAACTGAAACTTGCTCAATATACTATGCTCAGAACTGCAGCTTTAAAGACAGAGTATTTTTAACAGTACTTGATAGGCTTTCAAATAATAAGGAGTGAGCATAAATCTGAGGAAAGGCTTGGCCTCATTTTCCAACAACTGAATAGAGGATTCAGCCACAGCTACCCAGATGTAAAACACACTGTATAAAGGAGCTTAAAATTGTCAAGTAGTTCCTGAATAAATGAGTGGCTGTGCATGAAGTGATTGGAAATGGATAATATTAGCATATAATCTTTGCCAAAGTATGGCACCGAATATCTGGTTATTACTACAGATCCTTAGCATCAATTCAGACACAATTTCTCTACAAAATTTCTACTTGGCTATGTGGCACAACAGCTTGTGGTCAACCAACAAAATGGAATTATTTAATCAAGAGAAAATTAAAATCTAAGTAGAAATATCTGTGGTTCGTTATGATGGATGTCATTTTGAAACACAAGTATAAGAAAAGCAAACAGAGATGATATAGAACAGATTACATTGTAAAACTTTATGTAACTTCACGCAGATCTTTTTTTCAGCTTCCAAGGCGTACAGATTCCCATGTGAACACAGTGAGACAGCTGACTGCCTGGAAAGCATGATAGCTGTCACATTGCAAAAGCTCTTCTTATGTATCTTTTTATATATATCTTCCTGTAATACAAATACACTGCAGAAAGCATTTCTCTGTATCTCTGCCTCATCAACTCAATTTTCAAATTTCAGATGAAAAATTTATCTTCCATTTGCCTGCCTACTCACCCACCCAAATTCCTTCTTCTGTATGCTTATATTTTTTTTGCTTTTCCCCTGTTATTTATTACTAGAAACCATTTAGAGACCTGAAAGACATTATATAAAATTAAACTGTAGTCAGTAAGACTCATCCAAAAAAACAAATAATGAATGCCTAAGCCCATACTGGGTTAGAACAGCATTCACAAATATTTGGATTAATACAGCAAACTGACATTGAGGTGCTTCTTCAAAACCTCTTCAGACACCTTTCGGTATTTTGTCCTTTCTTCTTATCTCTGCCTTCTGCTGTCCCTGGTTGTTGGGAGGGGACTGCCACACTAGAAACTTCTCATTAAGGGGAGATCAGGTCTGTGTGGAGAAGCAGCAGCATCAGCCTGGGGAAGGCAGGGGCAGAATGCAGCTTGTTAGCAGCAGTACAGCCAGCTGAGTTCAGCAGGGCAATGCCTGGTGCTGCTCAGTGCGCTGGCTGCCCAACGGGGGCTGGGAAGGACTGAAAGAGAGGAAGCCAGAGGCCTTGCCTTAGAGCTGAAATGAAACATTAGCTCTCTTTTGTAACGCAGAATTGTATGATGAAAATCTGCCTGAGAACAATCACATCTGACCTTTTGAAACTTTGCTTTTAGAGATTACTCTCTCCAGTTTTTGGGGTTTTTTTTCTGTAGACAACAAGCCTTCATTGAACATAGAGGATGATCAGGTTTTTCCCTTTGCTCTTATCTGACAAGTTTCTTGTTGGGTTAAATGCTTTTTCCTGCACTCTATCAGAGCTAATATTTTCGAGAATCAAGAGTCACACAGTCTATACACTCCCTGAAGCACAGGACACACTGATCATGGTCCTGACCCTCCTTCAGCAAAGCCCATGATAAGACCTTTGCTGACCTGGACACTAGCTAAGTCTCTCTGTGTGCTCACAAGTCCAGCTTCACCCAGTAGAGGACTTCTCAGTGGAGAAGGCAGTGAGAGTCCCTATCAGGTAATTTCAAAACCTGCGGATGTTTGTGTTCATTCCCATTTAGTTGACTGTTGGCCTTTTTTATTATTATTTTATGTATTTCCAAATGCCGGTTCCCAATGGCAGTGCTAGAGAGATGCCCTTTGCCTGGAACACTTTGGAACAAACCTGTGCATTATTCACAACCCAGCCCAGTGTTGCATTTCCTACTGCAGGCTCCCTAATCAGCTGTCTCTCTATTTCTTCCTGGAGCCATTGATGTTATCTAAAAATTCTCTGCTTCACATCCGGATATGACATTTGTCTAGTCTGTCAGAGAGTAATTAAAGTCTCTCATTACAGCTGTATTTCCTGCTTCTGTATCTCTTTCAGCAGATCCCAGTCAGTGTTGCTCTCCTAGTTGAGTCACTGGTAATACAGATCCAATGCTGTGTTTTTATTGTTAGGACTGAAACACCAATTCAGATTTAACCTTCTCCCTGGGTCACTTTCATTGGGTTTTTACCTTGCATAGAGAGAAGCTGGGTATATGTAATTTATGAGAAAGCCATTATTTATTAGCTATTGCCCACACTAGGGAAACAAAGACTAACAAGCTACTAGGCTAAGCATTTATGTGCTCACTCCCATTTCACTGAAGCAGCAGTAGAGCCTCTTCTCACCAGACTACTGCTGGAAGGAAGGAAAGGTTTATCTGTGGTTGCTGCTTGGGCTTCACCTCTCATCTGTCCTATTGCCTTCTACAGATTCTCTTTTCTAATACCCTGTGTGTTTTCAGTTTTTTGTCTTGCGTGGTTCAGCTCACATACTTTCTTTTACCTTCATAAAAGTTTCCTGAGTAGGAGAGAACAAAACCTGTGTTGCACCAGCCTAGACCCTGGATCATAGATAGCTGAGTCCTAGGGTTGAGAGCTGTTCACAGAGGCTTCTATAACTCACTGAGGTGCTTGGTTATTAACTTCATTTAAGGTCTTAATATGTGAACCTCATGTATGACCAGTGTAATTTATTCTACCTTTCTTGCATATCTTTTTTTTTTAGCATAGCAATGGCCCAACAAGCATTTTAAAAACTAGTAAAATAATGCCTTATTTAGGGGAAGATTTCATTCTAGTTCTGTCACTTACTCCTTAGTTTGCTGGTACTGGAGCAGAAGCAGGTGCTGCTGCTCTGGTTCCCTTTTGTGAATTCCAATCTGATTTGCACTGTATGTGTTTGATTACCCATGAGGCAATATGCTAAACACATTTTCAAAACTGAAAAAAGGACATTTCTTTGACCAAGGTGAAATTAAACCTGAAAAAAACAGCTCCTCCTGCCTTTCCAACATCTTTCCTTGTCTTTTATTCCTCCAACCACCTCACCTGTGTTCCACAATATGGCTGGGAGGAAGGATGTCCATATCCTGTGTGCTACATATTTACCGATAGCTCAAGTACATTTGTGTTATTACGGAAAGTCTGCTCCTCAGTTCTTTACCTCTCTGTTTCATTTCCAATCTTGGTAACACTCCCTCAAAATTTGTTATCTTCTCTCTGTCCACCACTAGCCAAGGGACAACATACAGGCTGGTTACTCTTCGAACAGAGTGTATGCCTGTTGAATCCCCTCTGAGGTGACCTGCCCCATTCTCACCACACCACATTTAGCTCAAGTTGTCACATTGAAAATTATCTTTTGTAATAAATTCAAGGCTTTTGTTCTTCATTTCCGTATTACTACAAAATCAGCCCTGCTTCCAAATCAACTTCCAATATGAAAAAAAAAATTCATCTGCTTTTTGTAGCTGGCTTCCCTTCCCTTCTGTGTTTATCATTGCACCTCTCCTGGGCTTCTCCATTTTTCCTCTGTCATGAGTGACACCTGACACCATCCATGGTGGGCTGGGAGAGCAGATACCCAGTTCTGCATCAACTCACAGAGCTGCACCCAGTGCCCAAGCACGGGCTCTTGCCACCATGGGCACCTGCAGCTTGCCCCAAGCATCACTTTCTCCATATGCCTGCAGCTCCCAACAGCTGACAACTGCTCACCCTCATGCTGCTCCTCTGGTTTTATAACTTGGCTGCTTCGATATCCAACTTGACTAACCAAGCCCAGACCATGACAGCTGCCATGTTAATTTATTCCACTGGGGACTTTAAGGAATCTCTCCATTCTTAGCTCTTGCTTCTTTGGAAATGTTTCTTTTGTTTTTATTGGATTAGGACACTGTAATCAACTTTTTGATAAGATTTTTTTAAATCAAAGCCACTTCATACATATATATATATATATGTACACAGACAAATACTATGAATAAAAAGTTATGTCTAAGCTCCCTTTATACATGGAGACCCTGCAAAAGAAATTAGGGATTAATATCCAAAGCAGTTGTCACACCATTCCTGTGAGATTGCTCAAGCAGTGAGCCATTACAGCATGAGAGTGTAATGAATAACAGATACAGAAAAGCTATGTCTTATATTTTAATTTTAGTGATTTGTAGTAAGTATAATTTTTTTCCTTTGTGTGACTGTGGGATTGATACCAAATCATTATCGGCCATGTTTTAGCTACCATTCTTATGTCCTTGTCAGATTTTGTAATGAATTCTCAGTTCAGCACTTGTTTTTGGATAATGGGAAGTCTGCCAAGTTCTGGAATTTGATTTAAAGCTTTTAGCTAATTGTACTTCTTTTCTATTAGTTTCATTTAACAAATTTGTTGCAGTGAAACTGCAGTTTATGACCTTTTTTTTTCTTCTAAACCAGAATGAATAACATTTCACAGTAGGGAAACAACAATTCTGGCAGTAAAGCTTACACCCCCTCAAAATATTAAATCAGGATTCTTTCTAGATAAAAATTTCAGTGCATTATCAGAACTAAACAAATGTATGAGCTGCTGAGGTTTTTCCTACATTTTTATTGAAATTTAATTGCAGGAACCTTGTCATAAGAGTTTTTTGGAAGTTCTAATGGTTTTAGGGAATAATGATTTTCAGCAAGTGAGGATATTGGCACATCTTCCTTCTTTGTTTGGACTAATAAACTTTCCTGATTGATTCCTGTTGATTAATGACTTCATTCAAAACAATAATAATCCACAGTGGAAAGGCTGACATTCAAGATGAGAAATCAAGGGGAAGTATGTGTAGAAGTACAGGTCAGGATCACCTCAGCCACTTGGAAACTCCTGGGACCATCATGTAGAATTTTGCCAAGATGCAGAGGACTCTACACTGCACGTACAGTGAGTCTGATTTACTGGAGATGTGATGGAGAGTCCTCTCTGCACCCAAGGAAGCACCAGTGTGATGTGTGGGTTGTCACTGGTGACCCTTAGAGATAACGCTTAAACGCAGCTCTGAGTCAAGCCTTTGTTGCTGGTGAGCAGCTTCTGATGTTGGTACACTGCTCTGTACCCTTCATATTTCATATTGTTATCATATGAGCCTCAGCTTCTGAAAGCTATGATGATAACCTATATTTTGGTGAACTTTGCTCATTTTCAAATCAGTGTATCTCCAAATACTTCTTGGTAGTTATTATTCAACTTCGCACTTAGAAAAATTTTTGAAAAAAGTAAGTCATACTTAAATGTATTAGTGTGCCTGGGAACTGTTTATAAGTAAAGGTAACGAGGTAAATGTTAATTAATCCCTTAATACATGACATACTGTACACTACTTCATTTTTCCTTCAGTGAAAAAGAAAAGGTTTGTTGTTTTTTTATCTTTTTACCTGAGTCTCCAGGTAAAACTTAGAGAGCAGCTAGCCATCCAGATACTTTTTCAACATTCCTTTATGCTTTCCACTTACTAGAGTTTAGACAAGTGGGAATGTGACAAATATGTTAAAGGCTTCCTGCTGTAACTATCACACAAAGCACCAAATTCAAGGTCTTCTCTGTCAGGTTGGTGACTTCTTGTTTCAGTCCCATTTTTGCAAACCATCCCCACCAAACTGAAACCATATCAGAGACACCCAGCAGAAAAAGATGGACTTACCTTACAGAAATATGATCCAGGCAGAACGTAACTTTTATGGACAATAATAAACTATCTCAACTGTAACATTTCTTTACCAGTTTAAATCAATTGTAACTGCTGGCTCTTACCAATTACTTCCTTGTCTATGTGAGATATATATAATATGCTCATATTCAGAAGGGCTAAACAGGTTTGAGGAGATGTAACTTGCAGCTTTTTGGGTCCTTCTTCAGAAGTTGCACCTTTGTGTTGTCATTCATATATTGTTGAACTCTGCAGGTTCTCGTGTCATAGGTTTAGTTTCTTTTAGAGCATTTTTTTGGTCTCTGCTGTGCTAATTATGTTTTAACTGAATACATACTTAAATCAGTCAGTTCTACTGAATACAAATGATTGAACAGGAACTTAAATAATTTACATCAGCAAGCAGCAATTGGAAGGAAAATGTTATGTCTTTGATGAGCAAAGAAAGAATCATGAAAGACTGGACCAGGAGCAGGACAGCACTCTTTGCTTTCATTTTGAGCAAACATTTAGTCTAAGGTGTTTGCTATTCTCCAACAATACCAAATATGTGTTAAACCCACCCCAAAACCTTCCTGGTCAAAAATTACTATGTTTGCTACTAGGAGGTAAGACTTAGTCAACAGATTTAATCACTTCATAAACAGAGAGTACTCAGATTAGGAAAAAGAATTGGCTGATTCTTTTGAAGGGAGAAAACAAGATTAAAAGACATTTTAATCCATTTTATATTTTTTAACTGCCCATTTTGGCATTCTTTTAAGCATACACAAGTATGATTTTAGTCATTCCTTTGGCTAAAAGCCTTTTGTCTCCCCCAGGGAAAACAAATTGTATTAAGGCACTCCAGGAGTTAAAAGTGAGAAAAATTCTAGTCTAGGATTAAAATTTAATGCACCGTTAATATGATGTTTTCATATAAGTATTACCATCTAAAAGTTAAGAATAACTGGTATTTATTAAGTTTCATTGTTTTGTTCAAGTTTTGATCTAATTTCTCAAGTGATGGGGTTTATTAAAGGTGAGAGGTGAGAGTCCACTATCCCAAAGTGTTTCACTGTTGTCAGCTCTATCAAGAACAGACAGCTATCAATTTGTATGCTCACATCATGTCTGATTGAGATGTCTGGTAGATACTGATCAGTGCAACATTGCTCTCTGTTCCAGATCCACGCCAGAGGGATTTGGACTTTAAAGGTGGGAAGAAGAGATTATTTATAACAGTTACAGTTACCAGTTGAGAGGGGAAGCAGGTACTGAAAAGAAATTAAACCCTGGATATTCTTTTTGGAAGAAAAAAGAAAGTAGGATGAACGAGGGGAGAAAAGCTCTTTTTAAAATATCTACCAAAAGTAAATTAAATAAGGTGGATAATTATAATGATGTTAATGCATTTTTCTCTCTGTTTACACCTTTGCCTTTTCTATACAACTGTGATAATACAGTATGTTTTGAATGCTAAATAGCTTGTATTTTATTTTGCTAGCTTTTCTTGAGCTAGATAATTTTAAGTAACAGGATTACCTCCAAATATTATTTATTCAAGATATGGTAATGTTGCCTTGGAGAAATTCTCAGTTTTAAGTTTGGGTACGTTAGTTCCATCAGTAAAAACCCCAACTCTTTACTCCAAAAGCAAGCAGTTTTAAAGACTAGTTTTAAATCATAAAGTACAACTATAAACAGTTTTCATGTCTTTATTTAATATATTTTACTTTTGCTAAATTTGAGGCAATTCTATTTGAAAAAACTTTAAAACAATGGAACTTTCATTGTCCAGGTGACAACCTTTAGTTTACAGATCAACATCAAAAACTAGTGTTACTAACTTGCTGCGTGTTCTGTGTGGAAAAAAACAGTTACCTCTCTTCTCCTTGAAGAAGAAATGAATAGCCCCTTCATAATTAACTGTATTATTGGGTATTTTATACATATACCTCATTTAATTATAGTCTTCATAAAAATAATATTTTAATCCAGGAGAGTTTATATATCACCATAGTTTGGGAAGAACCCCTACAGACCCACTCTCACATTAGTTTTGATATTGAACAAATTGTCATGCAGCAGTTGATGGAGGTAACATTATTCTCCTTCATCTATTGGTTTACTAAGATTTTGACTTTGAAACAATCCCATAATTTCACTGCTGGTGGGTATTCTACATCGGAAGTGAGATCTCAAAATTTAGGCTCTGTATCTGTTCAAGTTCATATGTGCACCCAGGGCAAGGATATATGTTACATAGCAACGCATTGTTTTCCAGGTTTGAGAAACTAACCTACCAGTAAAAGGACAAAAGGTGTGGTGGTCATGCTGGTAGTGCTGTCAACTTCCCATATAATATAAAAACTGTGAATTTCAAAACAGCATAATCTAAATGTTTAAAAGTTCTGCTAACCTGTGAATTTGACAGGGATAAATGGAAGCAGCCTTGTGTGAGCTGTGCATGGCAGAGTGTCCAGGCAAAACTGTTATCATTCAAACACACTTTAAACCACGTTCAACTTCAGTTTCTGCTGAAAATAGATCTTAATAGGGTTACCTATGATTTAAGTGGGTGGTATAGAAATGCACGTTGCTGAAGTAAGCAGTCAGAAAGAGAGTAGAAGCTTGGGATCATCTTGCTTCCATGGTGATGCTCCTTCCAACACAGTAAAGCTCCAGCCTATGATGACAGCTCCTAAATGAAACAGTAATATAAGTAATATAAGTGATAGCAAAGGCATTGTATCTTGAATAAATGACCATGATCTTTCCTATGCACTAGCAGCTTTTTCAAAATGATATGGTTTTCAAAGCTCCCAGGAAAATGATATTTTGAAAACACTGAATGTATGGCATTGAATATGAGGAATACCCTCTGAAATTACTTACTTTTAATTGCCTAATTATTCAGAGGTGATTTAAGATAGGCAAAACAAATTCATGACAGACTCATATTTTTTTCAAATTAAAAAGTAACATGTAGCCGTTCTTTCTTTGCACTCATAGATTTCACTGTGAAAATACATTGCCTCTACTGTGCTTCATTCAGTCAATTACTTGATCATAATCACATTTTGGGTAGCATTGGTACAATTTAGTCCCTTTCAAGAGGAAAGTGTGAGCATCTTAAATTGCTATAGCATTACCAGGAACCACTCTCAGTTATTTTCTAATTTAAGGACTTTTTTTCTTGGTTCTTTTCTTCTGTGCAGGACTTTGGCTACTTTAGCTGTTGCCTTGGCAACTCCTTGGTCATTTATGTTGATAACACTGTTTGTAAGCTAGAAAGAGGTTTTTGAGGAGAGAAGAGAAATATTAAATAACAATAAAAATACTTTTTCTCTTTAGCCTTTCTATTTCTGCAGTCTTTCACTACTTCATGAAAATGAGCCTTGGGGACCCTACCAAAGCGTGAATTTCTGCTAGGAGAAAGGAAGGGAAAGGGCAGGAGCAGGACAGAGAAATGTCTGTGCAGATTATTTCTGTGGCAGTAGCAAGTTGTGAAAGAAAAATAATGAATGCGTGCATCTTTGAAGCCCTTGTAATAAAGGAATACCATCATTTGAAGAGTCCCTAAAAATACCTAAACTGAAAATGAAAACTATTAAATAGTATGATAATGATTGAAAGACAGTATTAGGACTCAGAGATAAGAAAACTAAAACAGGGAAAAGCTGTTGCTTACTGTGTACTGTAGCCTTGTTATAGAAATACCACATTACTTCAACTACTGAAATGTTACACCTCTCCACTGGAAGTTCTGCTCTGTTTTTTAGCAAGTTCACAGAGCCAGTGCTGATTCCTCGGACTGTGGCTAGACAATCTCCTACATCTCCTTTTTTCAGAGCCAACAGGAGTCTCTCAGCCCATGTTGCTCTCAGCAATGGAGATATAACCACAGGCTATGAATCGAACAGCAGTCAAAAAAATCCAAACAAGATTTCCAATAATGTACATCTGCAAACTTAAATTTTATTACAATCAAAATCATAATTGCACATGAACCGCAGATAACAGTATTCTGCTGTTTGACATATGGCTAGGAAAGCATGAGTTCTGTGACCTTTTCTCTCACAGTACAGCACTGGAAGAAACACTACCTTCTGTTTCTTATCAGGACACAACCAGCAGACCAGTATTCCTATGGAAAAATATCTCAAATAATTTGGAAATCCTCAAAATACCTGGAAAAAAAAGGAAGTAAAAACCATTTATGTTCAGTCTTGAAAAACATGCATATATCCATTTCATAGAGTACAGAAGACCTGAAATTTGAATTAGCATAAACTCTATGTGGTTTAACTGAAGATCAATTATTAAAAAACCACCAGAAAAATAAATTGAATTGATAGCAAAAAATGTATATGTAGGAACTTACAGCGATAATTTTGACTTCAATTGAAGAATACATGAAAGTTTGTTTCAACATAAAAGATCAATGTTAAACTGACACAATCTCTCCAACACAATAGCATCACAGATGCTGCAATAAGAGTAGGTAATTATCAGGGAACTGCACTGTGTAGGTGAAGAAACACAGAATTATAAGAAAAACAAAAAAAACCCCCACACTTCAAAGTGGAAAAAAATGGAACAAGGAAGGAAACAAAATGAAATGGTTAACAGCAGAAAAAATCGGAAGAAAATGCTGAAAGTAATGATAGTGAAATATTGATCAATCAATCAATTCCCATTTCTAAGTACTTGGTTCACAAAAATAATAGTTTCTAGGAAGAATAAACAAAGAAAAGCCCCTCTCTGCAGTGATAATGAAAAGAAGAAAGAGTATAACAAAATGTTTCCAAGAGAGATTTGTAGTTTAGCATCAAAGAAACTATTAAATTGTAATAGAAATTAAACATCTCATAAATGTTTCTCGCACCACAAAGAAATGATACATGCAGAAAGAGCCTGATATCAAGAAAATTTGTTAGTAAACCTAAGCCAGTGGGAAATGTGTGGTGATGAACTTGTCACTAAAATGAAATGAAATATGGGACCAATAAAAGCTCTCAAAAATGCCATTATGGACTAAGTATCAAAGCAGAGTGATTTAAGTTACTCCCAACACTTACTGAGATGTTTTGTTTCCTTTGGTGATAAGCAGTTTACCACAGCACCACATTAATCAGCAAAAAGACAACTGATTAAAGGTAAGAGCTGGGATTTTGGCCTGAAAAGTTATCAAAAAGGACAATAGATTAAAAAAAAGCCACTAAAATACCTTTGATATGCAACTTTTAGATTTCAGTGGATTATTTGACATTGCATACTCCAATTCACTCTGGAACATCCTGAAGTTTAAGATCTACCAAGAGAAATAATTAGCTTTGAAAAGGTTTCCTGTTATAATTAAGGTCAAACTACACAAGTCTATAGTAACAGAAAATCATGGCAGTGAGAATTTGTTCTCTTACAACTGCCTGTCTTGCCCTTAGTTTCAGTAAGATAAAAAGCAGAGACAAATATCATCTAGAAAATGCTTGATTTAAAAACCATTTTATAGAGTCAGATTTTCTAAATGAAGCTATCCTTTGAAGAAGTGAAATTTAAAATGAAATCCATAAGAAGAAATCACATGAATTTGTTCTTTTAAAGAGTGACAGGAAAACAAGCCAGCAGAGAGTATTTCTTCCAGAATTGCACAAATATATTTAGTAATTAATTGCATAAAACAAAACAGTTCCCAGTTCAGGTATTATGGTAGAAGGCAAGAAGACACGTGGCACTAGACCATTCATTTTCTTCACAGGTAATTTGAATTCTGACAATAACCAAAGGTCTGAATTGCCAAAGCAGCAGTTTCAGTCGATCATCGAAAATCTGCAACTTAAAAGAACCCCCAAACATATGAAGGTGACTCCAGTGAAATTGTTTTAACACAATAAAAGCTTAAGATATGTAACAATATGATAGAGCAGAAAACATTATGCAGTTAGTGTAGGGTATTTAAAAATGCATCCATCATCATTAAAATACTAAATAATTTTTCCTCTAATTTTTTCTGAAAGCTAGAAATAACTATGCATATCTTAAAAACAAATCAACAGAATCTCTAGACAGACCTGAGCTGCACATACAGGAACATACAAAAGTGGCCATACACTGTTTGGTGTAGAAGAATGGCAAAGGTTGTCCTAGGATAGACAGCAGTGGTGGAGCTTGCTTTGTGTTCTGTCTCGTTAGATGACACAGAAACGAATCACACTCGACATAAAACAAGTCACATGATGATCAGGGTAGCTGACTACATGACTCTGAATCTGGATTTATGATTATTCATGTAGTGCCATATCAAATTCAGAATTCACTATCAATGACTTGCAAAATTCCACCTCTCATTGATCATGTAAGTGTTTTAATGCACTAGTGCACAAACAACTTCATGTCTTTTTCTCAGTATTTTTTATCATTCCTTGTACACTATGCACTTGCAATTTATAACTTCTTCCCAGATGTTCAAGTCTTTTATTCGTTAAAGACACAAATTCAGCAAGCCTTTAAAGCAAATACATATATTTAGACATGTATTTAGCTCTATTAAGTCAATACTTCAAAGAGATCTTTAAATGAAGCTCATACCCTAAGGGGTATTTTCGAACCAGAGCTACAAATCCTGTCAGAAATCCATGTCTTGCATGCAGACTTTGTTCCGTTATGTTTCAAATTGAACCAGACTAATATATGTCTAAGCTGCATAGCACATGCTCAGCTGACAGAATTGCCTAGCATGCACCCATCTCAGTTATACACTAGAAATGTTCATGTAAACTAAAGAGCAGTAAGTTTCTTAGGTCAGGAAGCTTACTTCCCTTCTGTTCAACTACAGGAAGTACACAAGAAATAAAAACATTCATTAATTCAAAAAGAAAAAAGGAATGGGGAAAAAAGAAGGGAAAAAAAAAGAAGGGAAAAAAGTTCAATTTTCTGCCATGAAGAAAATGTGTAGTTTTAGAGGGGATATGCAGGCTAGAGACATTCAATTCCTCCTTGAAACCTAAGGAACAACATGTGTTACCTCCCTTTTGATGCTTATGTAAAAAGAGTAAAACGCGTCATCTGATCCAGAGTTTTAACCTGTGACCTGGGGAGCCAAGGCTACTCTTGGGGGAAAAAAATCAGGGATCTACTTTCTGTTCTAATATTGATAATAAAACTTGAAAGTCATTTACCTTTTTGATGTTAGTACAATGTAAATTTGTCTCCACATTTTTTACTTGACTGATTAAGCTTTCACAAAAAATGGATAATGGAAACTGATTTGTCAGGATTGGAATTTCCTAGTGGAGCCATAGAACTGAGCCAGAGCCGCACAAATTCCCTATCTAAGGATAGACTAAAACCAGATATGTTGAAATAACTTGAGATAGCTAAGTTTGCAAAATTCTGTGCATATTTCAGCTGGCTGATGAGAGTAGACATCATATGATTGGCCGTATGTTTCTCTGGGCTGACAGACAAAAAATAACTCTTTCTGGGTGTAGTTCACTGGAATTTAGTAATTCTATTTTTGCGTCTTAGGGAACACAAATATAAAACCATGTTCCTAAGAATTCTACTTGTTTTTCAGGAAATGAGAAAGAAATCCTTAAAAAGAAGCTGTGTCTAGTTGCAAAACAAGTTTTCTGGTCAAAAGTAAAAAAAAAAATTAACTTAAAAGTCTCATCAGCAACATTTTTGGTCTGCCACAGAAATCCTCAGTGCAGTAACAGTTGTTGGACAGTTGCTCTCTTAAATACTCAGACTAATACCACCAAATGCATTGATAACTTTAGTATTCCACAATGCTGAATTAGCTGTCCTAACAGAACATCTCTTTCCCTTGCAGTTTTAACCTATGTATATTTGGGACCCACCTCAAGGAGGGCAGTGGCAACAAGAATATGAGCACTCCTATCTGAGCTGCATTTCCGGATTCCGAGAAACAATTAAATTTTTAATATATTTGTTAACCCCATTTGGGAAGGATGGAGGACAGGTTTATATGGTTTCTTCTGCACTGGAAACATTTATTATCAGAAGCTGGGATGGTACCATGTTCATGTAATCATTTTGTGCTATTTCTGCCCCACTCTTAACCTGTGAGGTCTTGTGGAATCGGGAACAACCTTTTCTGTATGCATGTAGACTGTGACCTCTACAGTTTCAGACTTGCCTTCAGCTCAGCCAACAGCCTCCCATTTCATTAGCACATTATTTCAGGCAAAACAGCACCTGAAAACCAGAATTTTATAGACTAGCATCCCTCATCTCTATACAGAATATCAGCAATTCACTGCTGATGGAAAATACTGTGACTACTTGCCCATGAGAATTTTATTTACTTGCTGCTGAAAATATGCTGCATGTCTGTTTGGTTTTCTGTTGCTTTACCCACAAACCAGTCCCATGCCTGCCCATTTTAACTTCATTTCCATCACAACTTCCTTCTCTGTGCTTTGGAGAAAATTAGATTTCAGAGGCTACCCATGCTTTTCCACTTTTCGTAAATTACTGCCTTTTGCTTTTTCCCTTTTTTCCCAACAACAGCACCTTTGGTGTTGTTTCTTTGGCCTTGAACCAGTTTCTATCTCCTGCCAAGTGCCGTAGATCCACAAAGTGCTTGTTCTGCAGTTGTAATTTTGCTGCTTCATATAAAAGAGCAGAGCTTGCTCTGGAGCCTTGCTATAAATAGAACAGAATTTTTCTTAGGTCTCCTACTGATTTGCCAGATTGATTGTATCTCTGCTAATCTAAATAATGCATTTGCATTCTCCTTTTCTCTTAAAATCATGCTGTATAAATATTTTGCTTGATACTTCTGAAAGGTTATTTATGTTGTTTTAAATAGAAGACTATTATGCCTGGATGTCTTAACCCTTAATTTTCTGTTGAAACATCATTATATGTACACTTAATTTGTATACACACTGTAGAGCTATTTCAAGGTTAATTTTGCTAAGGTGACCTTAAACTAAATTTTTTCAGTTTCTTTGTCTTTTCCATCTTTCTAAAGGCCAGTCTTCAGAACATGTCAATAAAATCAGAAAGTTGTTTATCATGCACTTAAACATAAATCCTTTCTCTCTTCCTCTGCCACTCCCCTATGCCTTGAAAATGTTGTTTTAAATTATAGATTAATACCCTGAACACTTCTAACAAAAAAAAAAAACGTTCCAGATTAGGTATTGCAGTGTGGAAAGGAAGAGAAATTTGGTTAATAAGGCTTTAAAAAAACATATAATTAAAAATCCAAGTCATTAAGAGAACAATAAAGAGTTGATAATTGATATGGTAATTTCACTCTTATGAAAAGAGGAAATCAATAGGTCTATTTTAAAAAGTGATTGACAATATATCCTTAAATATGTGCATAGTTTGCAAGTTTACATTTAAATAGAATATAGTCTAGTTTCTGTTGGAAGAAAATACTTGCAAATGCAAAGTATGTGGTGGGAAAACACGAAATATAGCTGAAGTTGGCACCTCCACGTAGGATCCAATCCAGTTCAAAAAAAGGTGCCTGTACCTGTAATGAGCTGTTTGAGTGTTCAGAACAGATACACCAAATTTGAACCTTCAGCTAATTGCCCAGTAGAGTACAATAATTAGGAAAATAGCCCACAAAGAGGACACAGATTCCTCATTCCTGCCTCCATGTATTTAAGATGGCTTTTCAAATTCTTATGCCTGCTTAAGAAATACTGCAGTCTCTTTAGAGAGCAAAGAGGAAAGTAAGTGTAATTTTGAATGTGCAGTAGTTACTTGCTGTTGTGCTGATGTCTCACGGCAACCTGAAACATTCCACCATGGTTCTGCCAGCACATTCATAGCTGACTGTGACACTCTGGATGGCAAACCCAAAGAATGCCCAAGCCTGGCACTATTGCCAATAAAAACAGAAAGCAAACACACAGTGTATGTTTGTATCCAGAATTTACATGCTACATTTTGTTTCAGCTGTCATAGCCTCACTAATTCTAAAAATATTGAGCAGAAAACAAGATGAGAACATGGACAGGAAAAGACATTTCACGTGCTTTGACCAAAGGAGGGTTATCACTAACCCTATATTTATTTATATATGTATGCGTATCCAAAGACATTCCCCATGAATTAAGAGGTGCTGAGGGAATCTTGAGTGGTGAAAGAAAAAATACTTTTGCTGAACCAAGGAGAGAAGTTAATATTTCTCTTTCAGGTAAGTACCAAGAAGGTTAATCACAGGGTGAGTATATTGTTTGAGTCATTACAAAAAGGTCAGTCATAAAAAAGCATTCATCACCATGACCATCTCACTGCAATAATTTCTGTTATTTTCACGTTATGTAAAAAATTTTAGGCTTCTTTGCACTCACTCTGATTAGAGATGGGGATTCAGACAGATATCAATATAGTGCTGCCACTGAAAGGGAGACATGGAACATATTTCTGTAGTTTTACATAGATAGGCAAAACAGAAAGGATACAGATTCACTAAGTTTACAAAGTGTATCATTAATATAGAAAGGAATAGGAACAAGAGGCAGTGATACAGGGTCCTCTGTGTTAGTGTATTTCAAGATCTGTCTTTCCTAATGCACATGATACCAGATGCAGACGAACTTTGTTTTATGAGAAACATTGTCCAACTTCTGTGAAATTGCCTGTGTAGTTGCTTATTAAAATAAGCAAGAACTAAATATTAAGGCAACAAGGTAGGTTTTTGGAGTGACAAAGCCGTGGAGGGGCAGAACTTCACTTTACATTGTACAGAGAATTGTTGGATATTAGTCACATTAGATTTTACCTCTTGTGTGTTTGCCAGCCAAATTAAACGTACATCTGGTACATGAAGCAAGTAATACTGCTTAAATCACTGTAACATGTAATCACTCATATGCAACTTACAATGCAGCTTTTGTATGTCAAATAGGAGTTTACTGGAAAAAAAGAGTCTTATGTAATGTAGATCTCATCTTTACGCATAAACTGAATATTAAACATATGCATGAAGAAACACTGATGATTTAAAATATATTACAGAATTAAAGACACTTTTAGGACAATGTAATTTTCAAACATAATCTGAATATGCTAACTAGTGTGTATAGAACTAAAGAACAGTCTAGCATAGCCATTTGTATGTGTACAAACAAGGTCTAAGATAAAGCCTTAGTTTAAAAGATGTCTCACTAAGTTTAAGGATGTCAGCTTGAATAAAGGATTCAAAATCCATCCAGCAGTAATTAACTCAGGAGCATATGAAAAGGATAACAACATACTCTTTAAATACAATTTGGCAAGTAAATAATCTTTATGTAAACACAAAAAAATGTGCCCACTGAAAAATACAGTGTTTGATTACATTTTTAAGAGTGTGATGCTGTTATCCCTAAGTAAATTGGCACACTGTGCCAATGATTATTTCCACCACAATCAAAACCAGGTAAAATATTTCTAGAATTTATAAAAATTGCATAAATATACTGCTACCTAATTCTGGAGATGACTAAGTTTGTGATGTTAAAGTTCTACATCTAGATATGTCGTTGAACATCCCAACTGCACTGCTGCCAAACAGGTATAAAACTGACACTTACCAGTAAAATTCTTTAGTCAGCTTTGCTAGAAGGAAATGACTGATTAGACACTTCCAGAATACAGCTTACATGGACCTTTCTTACCTACTGCAGTGATGGTCATAAGAAAGACACTTGAAAAAAGGGACAATTGATCCTAATAAATTACTTTTGGACTATAAGAAAATACAGGGCAAGCATAGAAGGAACAGATTAAGAAATGAAAATAGATCTGCATGTGGATGACAAAAGACACATTTTGAAGGACGGCTCAAATTTTCAGTAGGGATATAAAGGAAAAGTCAGAAATAGTCAAGAAATTGAGATAACTTTGGTTGAGAGAAGTCTTAGAGCAAATACTTAGATGATCATCTCCTGGAGATAGAAAGGAAGTAGGATTTTGTACTTGCGGACTGCTGAATAGAATATTGGACACTCATGATATGGGTAGTGCAGCTGCTTACTAATTTAGGGTGAGATCCAGAGCAGAGCAGCAACACAGATATAATGGTTTTCTTGGGCAAAACCTCAGTCATTTTCCACATGATGGTGCAGGTTCTGTGACATCTATCAGGGCAGCACCACTGGCAGAACCACAACTGATTTTTCATTATCTATACTCTCTGGTCATATTTATTCAGGGGGATTTTTGCAAATGCAACTGTCCAAGAACATAGTGGAACTACATTGCCTCTGGGACTGCAAGATGACTGTCTCAGGGGTTTCTTATGAACATCATGGATTATATTTTATTCCTACATAATTTAGCCACCATAGATGGAGTTATTTAGAGGTTCTATCCTACAGAACTTCTGAGTGTACCAAGATAGATAGAACATTTGTCTTGTTCATTCTCCTTTCCTTTGATCAAAATGTAAAGAGTCCATCTCTTATAGCAACTTACCAAATATGTTTTGTTGGAGTTCAATTTAGTAGAAAATACTTCTGCTGCATTAGAAAAAGTGCTGCAGAGAACCAAGGAAAGGAAAGGAATATTTAAGGAGCAAAGCAGGAGTGGAAAGAATAAGGTATTGGGATACACAGAAATGCTGAGATTAGAGAAGGAATAAGAGTTCATTTTCCATTAGTGGAACTGATGATGAATTTATTGACAGTTAGCTCCTAAGGAGAGTCTGGACGATATGAATAAGGAACCATGGCAGTGGTATTACTGTGGATAAAACATGGTATTACAGTGGATAAAAAAGCTTGTCAGCAGCTCTCAGTAGGATAGTAAAAAAATAGTGTGGTGAGTAGATTTGTAGAGAGCAATTCAGCCTGACTTAAAATGGGTATCTGATAGTTGGCTGGTTGAATGATTCTTTATTCTCCATCTACCATATCAAATGCCCATACTGATCTCCCTTGCCTGTAACATCACACCTAGCTCATGCTAGGTATGTTTAGTCTTAATCTCAGACTGAATCCTACTCATGAATTCTACGCATCTGAAAAGATGAAGAGGCCGTCTGGGCTCCACTGGTGAATAACAGGACCGGATTGGATGTAGATCCCTAGGAGAGCCTGCTGAGACTGCTGTTGGAGCTCCCACTGGGAGGAAAGACCTCATTACCTTATAGGTGAAAAAGTAGCTTAAACTGTGTGTTAATAGGTGACAGATAAATGTGAGAGGGTACTGAACATTCAGAATTGAACTTTTGAGTGGGCAGGTTGTAAATTTTGATAATGCTGTGACCAATCTTCCAGTGTAAAAAGTAACATTAGACAGAAATACCAGTTAGGACACTGATTACCCATTGTACTTCTGTGCACAGACTATTTATATTTGAAGAACAGGGATTTGGGTTTCTGAAAAGAAAGGGCCAAAATGAAATATTCATGGAAAGAAGAAAGGATTTCAGAAAAAAGAAGGGAGTCTAGAAAGCAAATCTGATCTGGAGGAAAGACCTTGGAAGTAAGGAGATATCCTGATTCCAGAAGGCTGGAGGTCAGGGAAATGTACAGAGAAAAATGCTGGATGATACTCATGGACCTTGGCCCAGTAACAGTTGAGACTGGCAACTGTGAGTAGTGGTACTGCAGAAAACTAAACGACTTTCTGCCCAGCCTTCCCAGGCCAGCTGTGATCTCCCTACTGGAAAGCCAAGATGCAGTGAACCTGACAGTATGAGGGAGACAAGAGAGTGTATGACAAGAAAGTATAGTCTTTAATGGTTTTGGTTCTTAAATAAACCCTAGTGTCTGGTTTCACTACAGGTCATCGTTCAGTTTGTCTCTCTCTTGACACCTGTTCTTATCACAGCCAAGCATAATTCCCCAGTTTAGCATGCATGGCTTGGATGACCTGTCGCATCCTAATACACCTGTAATGGTCTTGGCTGCTAATGGATCCTAGTACAACTCTCTTGCCTTTAATAAACTTTTTGTCTGTACCTTGGTGTTTCTTATATTAGAGGATCATTCAAGACAGAGGATATATACCGTCTTACCGTCTTTTTCTAGGATCATCAGCATAGATGGACTGGGTTTACATTAGTACATGAACTGTAATATACAGACCCTGGTAGACATTGCTCTTCATCCTACAGCAGAATTTAAAAAAAAAAAAAAATTATTTCAGGTCAGAAGTGGATGTAAAACAGTTACAGTCAATATTAATAATGGGGCATCTTGGACCCAAGAGTAAATCAGGAGCAAGACACTATGACAGTAAATAAGCACATTTAATATGGTGTTTAAGGACTCAGGGTCAGCAACTGTGGTTCCAGTACAGATACAGTGTTTTTCTCAAGGTGCCAGCACTCATGTGGCAGCACTTAGCCCTACTGTCCTGTGATTAGCCAGGAGCTACATGGGAAGAAAAGAGCTTAATACAAAGGTCTGGTCCCCGCTTTTTTTCAGAACTCCTCAGGCAGAGGAGTGCATAGTAGTAATCAAAAAGGAAGAAATTGTTTGAAGTGCAGCCTGCCAAAGCAGCAAAGGCAGGAGGAAGGGATTGAGACCTGCTCTATAATAAGGTAACAGAAACAGAAACAGCAGGTACTGCACTGCCACCCACACAAGAGCAGCTTGTTGCCCCCCAGGCAGTGCAGTTCTCACTACGAGGTGTGCAGGTGTCGTGGGTGTTGTGCACACACGACAGCGATCTTGGGGCTCTGAATGTACTCACTGTGGGGTTTTGTTAACATTTGCAGTGTGCCAGGCCTCTCAGCACCACTATCTATATCTGCTCTGGTTTGGTCTCCTATGTGTTTCGGGCTTTTTAAAGCTAAGTTCATTCACTCCTTCAGCAACATCCCTATTTTGTTTTTTTTATACCTCCATGAGTATTGATATCATAATCAGATGCTGCTGCCACTCTGATATTTTAATCAAGGTCAATTTGAACAATTTTTAGTTTTTTAGCATGTGGTCACATAAAGATGCTGATTGCCTCATTTTTGTTCTCCATAATACTGGTTGTACTACAAATAAATCTGGCTGATATTTCAATTTAGAGATAACAACATTTCGTTTAAAGTGAGACAAAAAAAGCTGTCTCAGGTATAGGTCTGCAAACTAGGAGACACTTGAATATATAAAGCACACTAATTACAAGCCAGGTAAGTGAAAATCATAGTGACCTGATACCGCTAAGCTTCGGGACAGTCACACAATAAAAAAAGTCTTGGTATAGCTTAAGATATCATTAAAGATCATCTCACAGAAACAAAAGCCTGGACATATTCACCTTCCAGTCTTTATTTCGGCTTCCCTTCCACAGAGATGAAGATATTAAAGAACTTTTTTTAAGAACTCTGAGCTCTGCAAATTAGTTTTCATAACACTGCAAGCCTCTAACGTTTCAGTTATAATAGACGAGGGAGTTTTTACTTCAAACTTTTCCTTTGAGAGTCTGTTGCTAGTCTATATCCTCATATCAATTCCTCCTCAAAAAAAAATCCCAATCAGTCATCAATTCTTCCTTGTGTCTTCTTGTCTTCTTCTGTGCCACTTAATCCTGCTGATCATATCCATCTAAGACACACAAAAAGTCGAGCTAAATCATCTTTGGAGATAGATTAACCCGTGTATAGACCCCAGAAACTTACCCGGCATGAAATGACTGGTATTACTGCAATGGCAAGTGGAACATATCTAATATTACAGGCTGGTTGTCTTTTTTCTGACCACACTTTTGTGTCTCAATTTTATCACAAATGAGCTTATTGATCACTTTTTATCTGACTGAGTTTCTAAGATGACACTACCAGTTGTCTTGTAAGTTAAACTGGAATATAGAGAGATGGAGCTTTTTCTTCATGCTGCTGTTCTGAATTACAGCAGTACCCGTGCTTCTTTCTATTTTGAATAACACTAAGTACCAGGATATAGGGAGCTTAGTGTTCCTGCTTGAAGCTCACTTTGCTTGGGACTGACTTGCTAAACTCAACTCTTGTTCAGGATCCTATTGGCTTGAATTATGTTCTTTTCCCCCACAAACAGTTCTCACATGGTGGAAAGCAGGCTCACTGTCAAAGGTTCTTACTGGACCCAACCCTGCCAGACTGCTAGCTTCCAAGACCAGATTCAAAAAGAAAATATGAAGGGAAAAGACTTCCTGTGTCTTTATCAAGTCAGAAGTAGAATTAATAGTCGTTTCCATGGGTACCTAAACAGAAGCAGTCACACCAGTTATTATTCTGTTACAGCTTTTTCTGAGAAATGTGGAGTGTCTCACACTGGTCCTTCTGCAGAGGTTTGCCGAAACACCCTGTTTGGAAGGAGCTAGATGGAAGTGGCTGGGGCAAAATGCATCATCAGCAGTTGTAAAATAAACAGCAGGAAAATAAGTTAGATCAAGTTATCTTGATATTTTCTACTTCATAATTTTATCTTGAAGAAACCTCAAAGTCTGAAGTCTTTAGATAACCTTTTCTTCAGACACGGAAAGAAATCTCTTTCCAGCTCTTTTATCTGCTGTACTAAAGAAACAAGGGTAGCTACAGGCACAACTGCAAACCTGAAGTACAGAGCGAGACCTCATCACTTCTGTTGTCCTTCCCTGCTGCCTGTATTTTATAGTGAACTTTACTGAGATTGTATTGTTCTTAGCAACCTAAATACAAGGACTGAGAGAATGTGTCAGCAACTTGGTTTCTGCATTTTAAAAGTTCTCCTGTTTTTCCCATCAGATCCTTCATTCCCAAAGGAAAATCCCAGTTTCATAAATTCAAATACCACCAGTCAAATACAGACTGTATGTTAAACTCTGTAGCTGTCAGTTTTAAATTTTGCTTCCGAATTTTGTGCATTGACATAGCAATGATCAAAGAGGCTGTGACATCCCTGGGTGCAATGAGAAAGACTTCTTCCTCATCTTTGTGCCAGAATTCCTTATAGAAAAAGTAGTATTGAGCACTCTTTGGAATAATCCTGTTCAAATCTCTCTTCAGATTGGCTTTCACAGCCTCTTACACTCAGTTATACCTCCAGATGTCCAACCTTTGCTCTTTTCCCTTGAGTGGGGAATGGCAGTGGGGAACAACCACACTAAGAACAATGAACTCAAATTTCAAGTGCTTTGTATCCTTTTTGTCTTTCATTGAGCAGAACAAAATATAGCCATATATAAAACCTATATAAATCATAAGGCTGCCTGGGGCTAGTTTTTACTTTCCCCTTTTTTCTGATTTATCTTGCTTTACAATGAGCATGCACACTTCAAGGGATGCCTCTGGAAAGAAAGAATAATTTTTTCCCCATTATTTCTTTGATCCACACTGCACTGTCTTCACTTCTCAGCTTTACTCTTTAGTGGGAAAAATGGGTAAAGTCTAAATTTATGAGGAAAGCAGATTAATAGCAAAGATATTTGGTCTCCATAGTAATGTTGCGTCTTTGTTACTAGAGATAAAAAATCACAGGTAAATTATGCAGAAAAGACAAAAGCCCAGACTCTAGTCAATAATAATTCTTAACTCCTTCCCCACCTCTTCATATGGTTTCTTTTAAAAGAAAAATCTGCACTGTTCAAACAATTAAATATTGCTAACACATTTGTGGGAGAATCTTGAAATCTAATTGATGGATTGGTTAATTACAGTAAAATAGAGCCATGTAGTCATATAGACTAATTTTTTAAAATTCATTCCTTGGCAGAACAGAACATTTAAGATGAAAATGTAAGTTTAATATATGTTATTTTTGGAAAAGAAAAAAGAAGCAAAAATACCCACTCTATCTGCCTTTTGATATTTATTATCTGTGCATTACAATCTGCCCACTTATGTGCATTTCCCACTATTGCCCAAGTTGTCTTTTATTTTAAAGAAATGTGAGTCTGAATGTAGCTTTTTATCTCATAGGAAAAAAAAACCACTGGAAGAATGAGCAGAATAAAAGGAATAAAACTCAATTATTCATTCAAGTTCACATTTATTGAAGATACACTTTTCCCTGCCACCAGTAAAAAGAGAAAATTCACACAAAGGGAAGGTGCATTTTCCTTAGATATCTGAATTCCTTCCAACTGGCTGCCACAGCCATGTGCACTTTCACAGCACTACAATACACATAAGTATGTAAGAGTTTGGTGGGAAGATATGAAATAATTATGCATTTTACCATGAATGAACACTCAACAACTCATCTCCTGAGGATTCATTGCAGGTCATTGTTCAGTTTGCTCACAGAACAAAGACAAAAAGTCAATGGAAACAATGCCAGCCTACATATGTGAGGACCTGACTTCACATTTTCTGCTACTGGATTTCAAGAAATTAACAATTACAGCAGTTCCTACAGTTTCCAAGATCATTTTAAGAACACATGGATTTCTGAAAGCCTGTGTGTAGATTTGCTTTTTACCCTTTGGTTTAATACTAATTTAAATGAGATGATAATAAATAAATACATAAATAAATGAAAGAAAGAAAAAGGGCAGCATGACACACATGGATGACACATACTGATATCTCCTACATAAAAAAATACTTCTTGATTTTTCTTTAATATTCTCCTTTCACAAAACATGTATGTTTTTCATCTTTCTGTGACTTTATTTTTCTTCTCTGCAGCATTTTGTTGCAGGCTGATGATTCCATTGCAGTAATGAACATTATGGAAGTTATCCTTCATTAAACAGCTGCATGTTGTGAAGCAAACAGAAATATTAAAGAAATTTATCATAAAATAAGTTGCTTGTTTTGAAGCACAGAATGGTAAAAACAGCTTTTGCTGTTTCTTGTTCCTGTCCACATTCCACTGGCGATTTTAAAATACCTCTGTAAAGCTGTATTTTGTTACAGCTTTCTCCCATCCCTGGAAAATAAATTCTTACGTATAATGTCTTGTTTCTTCTTAATTTCTCTTATTATCTGCCATTCTAAGCTGTTGATTTTATTCCTCTTCAGTGTAGAGGCTGACATACACCTAAATACTCTCATTTCACGGTAGGGACCACTTACTTTCTCTTAAGACAATACTGTTTCCAGCAAATGTTTGATGAGTTTGGGCTTAAAAGAAAAAATAGAATGCCTACATTTTGTACTACCAGTATTTAATCTTCATAGTAGGACACAGAATAAAATCCTATAGCCAAAATATTCTGATAATAGTTGATTCATATGTAATGTATTTTATAGTGTGCAGTGGCTATTTGTATGAAAATGCAAAATGAGAAAGGACTTGCTATGTTCTCACACTATTTCTAAATATTTGACTTTAAAATTTCTTGTGAACTCCAGCTATTGCCTTCAAACTCTGATTCATGTACATAGTTATACAATCCCTAAACAAATAAAATAATTAATACTGATATAATGTTTAGAAGTCTCTTTGAAATGGATATTCGCAGACCAAAAGAATGACAGCTTGACACGAACTTTAGAGAAGAGAAATTTAAGTTTTTAATTTTATGGATACACATGCATATATACCACATATACATACAAATATATATAAGATTATACTGAGCAGGACTTTAAAACTTCAGCATGTCAGAATAATTCTGTCTTCTCTCAGATGAAAATAGGTTTCTCTTATGATACTATCCTCCATATTCTTTTGCCTTTATTTCTGAATTGTTATAAATATTTACTGTAAATGGAAATAAACAGAAATTTTCTGATGAAGCTTTTTTCTTCACTCGAAAGAAGCAGTTTGAAAGAAAACGTCATTAAAATTTTGTCAATTTCTTTTGGGAAAATTCTCTGGGGTCCAAGATTGCATCTAGGAAAATGTATTGCCAGGTGAGTGTGACAGACTGATTACAAGGATTTGTTATTTAGCCTTAAACTATATGGCAGATCATTTACTAGTTTTAGAGGAATGTACTGTAAGATCATTCTGGACTATCTGTGAAACCTACTGGTGCTAAAAGACCACTGAGTTTTTTCAATCCCTATAGTCCGCATAATTTACTCATTCTAATTTGCGTTATGAGGGCCCTTGGCTTTCAGCTTTTTGAATTTGATGTGGAATTTGCCCAAACCTCATTATTAATAAACACAGCAGCTTTATATTAATAAAAAAAGGACATGAAATTAAACTGGGTAATATGAAGTGTTATTTATGTTCTTCTGAAATAGCATCCTGTGTTTCTAAAATTATGATGCTAGATGAGCTCAGTTTGTTTGTCTGCTTAACTCAGATGCATTGCTTTGATGAATAATTGCAGGAATTTGTTAACAATAGCCACTATTTTTCATTCTATCTGCTGTGATGGAATTTTCTGTTAAGTTTTGTTTTTCATTTCCTTCAGCAACATTTTTGTATTCTCGAAAATAATTGAAAGCATTTAAATTCAACATTAGATGTAAAATAGATTTCCACAAATCCCTGTGTTGGAACACAGTTGTTGAGCAAAAGCCTAAGGGAAGACAGAGTTGGACCACCATGTTACATGTAGAGGAAACCAAGGGGGCACCCAGCAGGTAGTGGGCTGAGACCAAAGGCTTGTAAGGCCTGACAGTACTAAATACAGCTGAACATTTCTTCACCCCATCATCCAACATCTACACAAAGGAGTAGCATATGGCAGCAGCCCAAGCCATGTGGGTGTCCCAGGAACTGGAACAAAGATCACAGCAAATGCAGCAAGTGCTCCATCAGCAGGGCATGGGCATGGCTGCCAAGAGCTAATGGGCTTGTGCATCACAAGAGCAGGCACAGAGGACACATCCCTGTCTCATCGCCTTCCCATTAGTACACTCTGACACTACCAAGTCAGAAAGTTCAGGTTTCAAATTCCTGAAAAGAGCACAGTATTGTATAAGTTAAGCAATGCAGCCACCTGTACTGAACTTTAACAGGAACATGCATGAGTCCAGCAGCGAGTGTTTGCAGGAGGTACAAAAAACTTTAACCTGTGCACCAACAGTAGGGAATCTCTCTAAAATTGGAGACTGTCTGCTACTAAACCTTTTGAGACAATGACATGGTGACTTTTGCAGTTGTGTTTTCTTCCCTGTGTATGTTATGAAGCTGCTTCAAGCAGCCTTTGTGATAACGACTCAAGAGGGGGACACACAAGGAAGCAGATGACCCTGGGTGACTTAACACCACAAACCCTTTCAGCATCTGGTCTCCGTTTTGGAACACAGGAAAGAAGGAACTGAAAGTTTGGAGAGCCATGTAGCACCTTGGTGGGATGAAGCACTATCTGAATGACAGACAGGTTTATCTACCCAAGTTCTGGGCCAACAGCTCAATCAGACAGCTGTGAAGAAGCTGTCATCTACGAAAGACGTATCTGCTTGAGATAACACTATCACATAAGACTCAGGTATCTTGTATGTGCTGATCATTTTTTATATATTGTCTTCTGGCTTCCAAAGGAATTATTATTCTGTGCCTTATCCTGTAGTAGGTTTTATATATGGAAATAATTTGTCTAAGTTTCACACGAAAGCAAAATCAACAATATAGTGAACTGAATTTTCAGATTAATTGCTTGATGAGGTTATGAAGCATAAGTGAATTCATGACTTGTCAAGAAACTCCTACACAATGCTGTCAATGATAAAAATACAAATGCAATTTTCATCTATTGCTGTTGAATTAAATCCTTCCTTTTTTTCTGTAATCAAAATTCAAAAGGCTTTTCAGTATAACTAAGTGCTTCTGCATCCTGTTGCATTCAGTCATACCTATAGTCTTAAAGACCTGAAAAAAGTCAGTACTAGAGAATCATTTTGTACCTTAGCAGGATAGGATTTTATAGCAGATAATTGAATGTCTGTGTGCTTTCATACAATTTGGGAATAAATTCCAATCCTGGATGTGCTCAATACTTTTACACATGCCATTTTTTGAGATATTTCAAATATTTTTATAGATTTTAGATAAGTCACTTTGGGTTTTTTTAATTAATTGCTTAATTTCTCTAAATTACAATTTCTTTTTTTCTGTGGAGTGGTCAAATTTCCGTTTCAATTCAAAGATTTTTGTATTAGTCTAGGTAAATTTATAATGCAATTTTACAAGTTGTCACTTAATGTGCATGAAGGATGGTTTGTTCTTCACACAGAAAATCTGAATCTAAATGTTGTATTAAATTTTTCAACCATGCTACATGTATCTTAAAATAATACCATTTAGCAGTAGTGGCTTGCAAGGCTCATCTTGCAAAGGAAAAAGGGACACTAATGAGAAATGGATAATAATGAAAAATATTTCCGCTTGTTACTAACAAAACATTTATGTGTATAAAATATAATATACATTTATCATCTCCATGTGTATCAATATAATTTACTTAAGTCTTAACACTTTGCTATGAAACACAGAATAGTAGTATATGATCACATGTTTTGCTATACACACCCCAATGTTTCTAGGAAGAAGACTAGCTCTCTCGCACTAATCCCTGGGATTTATGCATGACACAGAGAGGCTAAGCCCCATATGCCTCCTGCCTTTTCCTGCCACCTTGCTTTTTTCAAGCCAGTAGCATCTTGTGTCTGATAACATCAAAAATGTGAAGTGAGACTCATGTTCATGCATGCCCATTTACCCTTTACCTAAAGGTAAAACACTTTGTACTTCAGAACTGATACTAATTTTCATGAGTATAGGGACACTGTTTTGAGAATGCTTGTGGATCTTTGTAAAGGTATTTTAGCATAAGTGGGCTGCTCAGCATAGTGAAGAGAAAGCAGAATATTTTGGGGTTACAGTCCTGGATGCATGGCAGGTGACAGCAGAAGAGAGCAGCTCATGTAGCTCAGGGCCTCCCTAGGAACAGCTGTTGTGTCCCACCTCTTGTCCCAGCACAAAGCTACATTAACACATCTGGTATGATCGACTGGACTGAGGACTTTTCTGATGCAGGCATTCAAAGGTAGTGTGATTTTAGCAACCTAAATCTGCTTAGAGTTTTGGCATCCTCTAAAGAGTCATAAGCATCCCCTGAAATGTCTTTTCTGACAAAGAATAATACTCAAAATAAACAGTGTGCAATAATGATGTTTACACAGCAGATCAAGTGGATGCATTTTTGCTGCAGCAAATGAGAACATGGCATTAGGCAAAGACTTCTCACAGTGATGCTTTCTAAGCTTTCACAGTCATTGTCATGAGTGGATAATTTTGCCAGATGGAAAGGAAACTATTTGCACCATTTTCTTGGGCCTGTAGAAGTAATTTTGCCAGAGGTTTAGGTTCCAGTTGTATAGAGCCCAGGTCAGTAATGCTCCCCCCACCACGGACTTATTCTGCATATAAACTTAATACTTTCACAGTACTAAATCAAGAATGGCTCTTTTTGTTTGACAGGTGATAGATCTTCTCTGAGATGAGCTATAAGATAATTTTCAAATATCTAAGGAATAAAGGTTTTTCTTGGTATCACTCTTTCATGTATGACAAAATGATTGATTAAATTTAAATATTAGCTCACCATATAAAATACCAAGGCAGTATTTCATTATCATGTATTGTGCTTTCTATGCAAGCCAAGTATAAAAAAACCAGCTAGTAGGATTTTTGGAAAAGTATTACACAACTACACGGTGCTGACACAATAAGGCACCTAATGAGTCCTATTCTTGCCTAAGTAAAGCCCAACTCTGAGCATAGAAAGCAGAAAGAAGATCAATTATTTGCAAATAAATCACCATATATAAACCGGTAGTGATTCAAATTCAGTTTTATATGATGCAACTCTCAGAAGACAACAATAAGCACTTGCATTGGTAATTTGTAGTTACCACTACAAATCTGTAGTAACTATGGTTTTTCCCAGTGACCATCAACCACTGTTGAGTAATGTGCTCTGTTATAACTTGTGAGAAAGTGAAAAAATAGCCTTGTCTGCCTCACTCCCACCTTTTGCTAGGATTGAAGAGGGAATCCTTTCTAGAGATACTGGATGGTTACATGCAGACTTTCTGTGCCAGATGATGTCATTAACATCTATCCTTTGATCAAAATCTCTGCAACTCTTCTGACTGTGTAGTAAGAAGTCTCCAGAAAAGAGGGAGGTAGTGCTGAAGCTGCCAGGAGGAGTCCACTTCAGCAATTTAAGTACAGAGAAATAGGAAGCACCCATGATTACAGTCCACGAGGGCTGTGGTGAGATGACTGGGGGTGAAATCAGAGAAAACTGGGAAATTATATTCACATTCTAACAGATGTTATAACAGTGGGGAAATTATAGAGTGAAATGCAGTTGCTACTTCCAGGATGGAATGCAGTTGACATGCAGGAAATGTATTTCACCATGAGTCACCACACACAGAGCCTGCAACCTTAAGCACACACTAAGAAGGATGAAATGGAGGTGGAGCAAAGTGGAGACACCTTGGCCAGCCTCTGTTGAAATCCTTGCAGGGATGGGAACCCAATGGTGCCAGGCAGCCAATAAACTGCACAGCAGCTGTCACCCAAGGGAGAGAGGAGAAGACGTCTTGCTGCTGAACCAGCATCTGGGGTGAAATCACTCTCCTTGGATGAACTTGGTGTATTATAATCTAATTGCAATACTAATACACACACCTCCATGCCAAAGTTACCCACATCTGAGATACAACAATGCTCACTGTGCAGGCACCCCATATTTTATTAACTATATCTTTCAGAGCAAAGCGAGACAATTTTGATCAAATCAGTAGCAAAAGTAAATATGACCAGAACAACCCAAACTCCACCTAAACATAAGGGAATTATATAAAAGTCAGTTATGGTTATGGAGAAGTTAGGGAAGACTTCATTGTAACTACAGGCAACTTCTGGGATCAGTTGATGGGCAGAACCTGGCTTCTTCCCCATAGAAATGCCTATTGTAGGAACTGTATTCCATTTGCTCTAGATGGTCCCCTCAAGCTGGATTTCACTCATGATTAGAGTTTGTCTGTGTATTGCTTCAAATTTGTCTTTGCAGTCAGTCACTATCACCACCAATCTTCAAACCTTAACCTGTCACAATTTTCTATTCCCAGCATGTTTATTAATAAAGTGTGTAATTTTGTGAAGTGTTTAGTGTGAGTCCTTCAAGGGCACCAGCTGTTGCTGGCAGTGGAGAACATCCCTGACTGAGACTGGGGAGATGCAGGAGGGGGTCTCTCTTTCTAAATGGCAATAAAGGTTTCACTCTTATGCACTGTTTGTTTGTGTCCTTGAACAAGTCAGTCAAACTGCTCTTGGGTACAGTGGGCTGCTCACTGGGGTCCCTACAAGGGGGCACTGACAGATGGGTTGGGCGCAAGGTTTTCAGCCTTCCTGGGGCATTGACAAACCAACCAAAGTTGTTTGAGGAAACCCCTCTTTCACATGACAGGACTCTGTCATCCTTTCTCAATGTACACAATATAATAAACCCAATATTTCTCTGTTACTTTGTGCTCTAAACACCTAATATTGGGTATATTCGCTTAACCTCATCTTGCTGTTAATGTGTCTTCTCCCACTCTGACTGGAATCTATCAATTCAAGTCTGAGTCAATTCCACAGCTTCTTTTGAACTGGCCTAGGCAGTGGTGATTGTCCAGCATCCAGTACAAGAATGTTATTTGTGACCAACAGCAATTGTTGACACTGCACGTGACAATGTACCCTTAGGGGCAACTATTCTTGGCAACTGTTCAAAGGAAATCTCAAGCATCTCCAGAGTTTGTAAAAACCTCCTGAATACAGTTTGCATTCATGTCACTTAGATGTTGGTTGCTCTTCCTGAAGATGTCCTCAGGGCACTGGGCTCCTGCAGGGAAAGCTCTAATCCCTCTGCCTGACATCATTAGTGACAAGAGAGATCTGGTAGCCAGAGGCTGCACAGAGACCAGGTGTGGTCACGCAGCAGATAAATATGCTTTGGAGGACACTGTAGGCACTCTCTGTACCCAGCATTTCCCTTCCCAAATTGTTAGTTAGAGAGGTCTGCATATAGTCCCAAGGGCCAGCTGGATGGTTTAGCCTCCAGCCTGCCTTGTGATGCTGCCATCAATGCCATGTGGCTCTTAACAAGGACTGTATAAGTACAGTCTTACAGAGAGTCAATTCCAGATTTAGCAACAAAGCCCCTGTGTGCTAAGTGCTATACAGAGCAAATTAACAAAGAAAACATCTTCCAACTAGCATAAAGGTCAATGACGAGATGAAGGGAGGTTAACAAGAACAGAATTCCTGTCCCTCTTTCTGATTTTTTTTTTTTTAACAGACAATACTAGATGAATTCTGTGTGTTTACGAGCTGAGGGGATTAAGCTGGTGTGGCTAAAGACATGAAGCACTGTGCTACTGTTTAAACTCATCAGACTGCATATCTAGAGAGGGGAAAAAAAAACCTCACAACCCTAAATTACTTGCTTAAAAGAACCTTTTAAAAAGATAGTGATGTACAAGAAGCCCTGCAGGATTTAGGAAGCTTATCAGCCTCAATGCAGGCTTGTTTGTTTCCGCTCGGTGTCTCAAACATTATTCTAAGGGTTGAAAATACATTTTCTCCTGTTGTACTCCCTTTTCACTACAGATTTTCAAAGCTGACAGGTTGAAAATACATTCCAACCTTGAAAATACAATTTTTTTTTCAGAAACAACATCAGTAAGTTGTAATTAATGACCCTGAAACAACTGCATCGGGTGCAGTCATGAAATGATACATCCTTGGGTGTGGGAAGAAAAGAGTTCAGCAAATCCAGGGGATGGCTTCATTGCAAGTGACCAAAAGAGCCTCAACTCTATCCTCATGCATTTTTTATTTGCTTTTTTAAAATTAGTACTGCTACTAAATGGGCAAATCAAAACTGGAAGTCTTGCCAGGTTGATTTTTTTGATACACTGAAGTGCTAAGAAGCCAAGTCATGAATATTCATTATCTTGAAACCAGGCATTTTGGACAGAGAACATCTGACCATCTGGCAAATCCCGCAAGAGTTTGAGGGCCTGTTTTAGAACAGCTGAGAGTCAAGAATACCGAAAATTATTCCAGCATCTTTGAAGCTAGATTGTAGTTCAGACAATGAGCTTACACAGGTAGAAGAACAAAAGTCCAACATCTTATGTGGCCCTCTGCAAACATCTTATGGTGCTGTAATAGGTGCAAGTTGGATGGCCATTCATTTTTAAGCAAAATATATGGAAAAGGGAGGATGAGGAATGGATCAAGTCAACCTTCGGTGTCCCCAGAGTGCTGGATGGCACAACTAGCCTGAGGAATGCAACATAATGAAAGGCAGTAGAAGTCATGAACCTGATGAGATAAGGAACTAAAATGGGATGGAATTTACAAGTGTGAAACTACTTCTAAGACGGTACAACTTTTACACCACATTTTGATAGGGGCTATGGCAAAGGACATGCCAAACTTTAATGCTATGTAACAGCTTTCCCACATCTAAGCAGAGGTCAGTTTCATGCAGAATGCTGATATAAAATGCGAGGAAATAAAAATATCAGAGGAAAACCAGAATGCTAACCAACAATTTATTATGATCTAGGAATAATAGCTAACATTCTCATTGATTTATTTTTTCCATTGACCAAAAGGCTTGTTTTCTTGCTGCTATGCTATATCTTACATCTTTTTAATTGAGAGACATTCTTTTATATTCTTGCTCTTCTTTCCTGAGCTGAATCAAACATCTATAGTTTTGATATATATTCGTTTAAACTTAATTGGCTTGGCATTAATGTTTGTACATCCTACCAATGTCACTCTTGGAACTCTTAGTTTCTGTGCTTCTTTCTAATTAGCAGAGTCCTCTGCTCAGATTTTGTCATTCACTGTATCTTGCAGATTGGTGGGGCATGCAAGGGCAGTACTGCTCAGCAGGAGTGCCCAGCCCACAAGCCTCAGTATGGCAGTCATTGGAAACACACAACTCAACCATCAGAATTAAGGTAGATTTCAGTTTGATTCAACAAGTAGAAACAAAGTGTTCCAAGTCAGAAACGGCTGAACAAAAAGATTTGTTTGCAACTATTAAAATCAAAACCACAATTTCAAAATGCCGAAGACTAGGTCTGTAAAAACATTAATTATGAAACAAATTCAGGAATGCACTTCTATTTATGATATTGTGAAATATGGAAAGGTTCTAGAGGTTCTGAGAAACCTTTGAAGGAAATAACTATTCTGTTGCATACTCACCATAGAAAACTTCCATCAGAAATTTCCCATGAAAAATGTCCCCACTGATAATAGCGACTTCTGTGGAGGTCAAAAGTTTCTCTTATATGATTGTCCCTAATATTTTCTCTAAATATTTTACATTAATCTTAGCTATAATATTGGAAGGAAGAGAAACATGGAGGTGCTGTTGAAAAAATTACCGTTAATCTATTAGTTTACTTTTTAATCTTTTTTTTACTGAAAAGATTAGGGTTTAATCCTTTTTGCTACAGAGGGAAATATATATTCCCTATAGAAAATAGAAATAATAAACAATATATTTCAAGTTGCTTGGGTCAATGTTAAGAACAGGGTTTGTAAATATAATATATATTTATTATTATTATTAAGAAGTTTAATTCAGTATAATGGGCACCTTAAACACTCTAGGACTTAGCTCCATTAGTCCTTGTTGGATCCTCTATGTGCTTAGGGTGCTCAGTGGACAATTTTTCTAGTATTGGGGTCCGCAGGATGGGACCAGAGTGGCAGTGTCTAGACAGAGCACACAAATGCCACTGCCCTACAGGTGGCTGTGCTCAAGCAGAGTGCATCTGCAAGGCTGATTGTCAAGCATCACCCTGTGCCTCCCAATAATTTTTAGACAAAAAAGATAATACTGTAATTTTTTTGTTTGTTTGTTCCATTATTTTGTTCTCTTTCATGATTTTTTGTACTTTTGATAAGACTGTTTCTTTCTTAATATCTGGCAAAATGCAACAAAAGTTTTTGCAGTTTTTTCAAGCATCCTTTCCCATAAGTGTGATTTAAGTTAATGTTGAGACTATTTAGAAAGCATTTCCCACTCTAACGTCGAGGCAGAGGCTCTTTTAACTTTCTCTAATTAGATTTTCATCCAAACACAGAAATTAGTTTTCCACCTGCCACTTCTAATTACTAATCCTCTGATATTCTAAAACACATCTTTTCCAGAAGAAATACTCGGTAGGAAATTTCAGCATCCTTTCATTTGGTGGGCTCGTCACCACCCCGTGAATCTTGAGTACTGTTGCTCCTGGAACTGGTGACCACTGCTGTCAACCTCTTGTGCTACTTTGCATTTTGCACACATACACAGTTTGGCAGGCTGCAAAGGTGGTAGTGTTGCTGCCTGTTCCGAGCTTCCGTTCCCCCTCCCCAAGAGAAGCCAGGACTTGCCTCTGCCACGTGCTCTGAACTCCTTCGTTCCAAACGTAGGCAAACCCAAATGTAACTCAAACTCTTTAGCAGTTTCTGATTGGCCGGTCACCCTAGGTCTGCCCCCAGTCCTCCCCTTTCCCCTTCTCCGAATAAAAGAAGGACCCGCGAGGGGGCCCGCCCTCTTTGGCTTTGCATTCCTTCTGCAAACATCTGTGTGCTTCTGTCTCTGAAAGCTTCTAATTGCAGGAATTGGGCAACTGAAGACTATATTTCTCCCTCTTTGCTTCTACTGGTGGTATCAGCTTTGCAGCTACTATTTGCCACTTTTAGAGCTACTGAAATGCTGGATTGCCCGTGCTACCTCTCTAGGCTGCCCGAAGCTTTCTAAGGCATTGAACTACGAGCCTAGCCGGTAAAAAGCTGTGAGTATTTCCACATGGTAGCATTTGGGGGCTTGGTGAAAAATCAGTGGCTGAACTCCCTTTACTTCCAACGTGGCTGCGTATCGCAGACACAGAGCAGTCTTGGGCAAACATTTTATCTGGAAACAGCAAAAACGGCTGGGAAATCTCTCATCATACTGCAAAAGCTTAGATTTTCTGATGAAAGAAAGGCCTTTGAAAAACTGAAGACCAAAAAAGATAACATTGTTCTTCAGTTAATCTTACAAGTGCAAAATGTGTTTTGTTTTTATTCTTGACTCCATATTTATGAATTGTTCTTAATACTTGAACAAGATTGCTATCATCCATTTCTTATTGTTTATGCTGAGTAATAAAAATGCTCAAACAAAATTCTTTTAGAAGTGCTACTTGTTTTGAAACACCTCTTCGTGTAGGGTAGAATGCTGACATTTCAAAAAAATGGGTAAGTGGGGTACACTCAGAAATGTAAAAAATTATTCTTCCTCTTGAAAATGTAGCAGGTATATTGTGTTGTTTGTAATTATTTCATACTCTTAGATAAGCAGTTTCAAAACAGTTTTCTTCTCAATATATGTGGCAGATGCAGTATTAAGGAGCTTGCAACAAACCCAAACAAGGTTATATAGAAAACTTGAAAACATTTGTATTCACACCATCTATATATTAAATATATTTTCAAAAATCTTTCTTTAATAATCTTACAATGAAAACCACACCATAATATTATGCTAAATCACTTCAGTCTATTGGAACAATGTTTTAAACCCAAGCCATCAAATAAAATCACCTGAAAATTGAATATAGTAGCTACCGAAAGGAAATAAACAGTATGTTTAGATAATCAACAAAGAAATTTGTGATAAATTCTAGAGTCAAGTTCATAGACTGCTTTCAAAGTTATTAAAATATTTTGGTTTTAAATTTGGCTTTTACATAAATATTGCAACTTTTAGCATTTAAGCTATGCTTTCCTGTTATTACTTGATACATAAAATGTTTTGATTATGAAGAAACAATCACTTGACATTTAGCTTTTGATCGTTGCCAACAAAGTAGGCAAATAATCTATTTAATATCATCCTACAGTTTAAGAATGGTATTTGTAATAGCTTTGAGTGCCTTGGCAAAGTGAAACAGTAATTCATATTATATTTGAATCCTAGGTAAAGTGGTTTGTTTTCATTATGGTTTGAGGGTTTTGCACTGCCTTTCTCTTTTATAGGGTGTGGGATTCACTCTTTTGGTAAAGGTAAGGAAATGAAGATTGTAAATATGTATTAAAAGAATTAATGATGGTAAACATTGTAGCTTTTTAGGAAAGTTATGGCTTAGGGGTGTGTGTATGAGGGCTTTGTTTATTTTGTGGGGGTTTTAATCGCCATGCTGAAGACAAGTTTTACCCTAAAGATGTAGTTTCCAGATGAATTGTAGGGGGAAATTAAGACGTAAGAAAACTGTCCCATTTGTGGTCATTTATGCAGTTTTGCTAACTTATATAAATCTTGCTAGCTTGTATAAATTGGTCTTATATAAACTGGTCTTACATAACTTTTTTTTTTTTACTTTTCATGTTTTACATACTGAGTGAAAAAATCAGTCTTAACTCCTCCACTGCTTTTGGTACTCTTCCCACAGTTCTTGGGGTTTTTTTTCTAGCCAAGGAACTGATCTCACTTTACCATTATTTTCTGCTAAATCAGTGGTTTTACATACAAATATATGAGGCATGTTATCTTCAGTAATAATTTTTCAAGTCCTGGTTGTAGTTTTCTCGCATATTTCAGTCCTGTGAAATGAGCAGAGAAGCAAGTTGGCCATAGCTTTCTTTCCTACCAGCTTTCTCACAGACAGAGAAATGCATTAAGATGGCTGCAAAACTTCAATTCACATCATAACCATTTTAGCTGCTATTAAATTTGATTTGTTTCTGGAATGATGTTCATGATTTTCTTTTGTTTAGATTCCTTTGTTGAGTGCCACTGTAGCTAGTCTGCTAGTTCATGTTCATCTGCAAACTGAAAAATTGTGGAAAACTGGGTCTGGAAATGTTTGGAAAACCTTTATGCATTTTGAAGCAGGATGCCTAACTCATGGATAGAAATAAATCCATTTAACCCAAGCTCAATGTGTACTTTTCTCAATAATTTGAAAAATGCAGTATTTGCAACTATAATTTATATAAGAAGAGACCACCTTTTAAAATCTTCTATGTATTTTCTCTGGCAAAAAACTTGCTATTTTTTCCTACAAACAAATTCTTGTACAGAATTTTACCCTGCTGTTTAAAATTGAACTTACCTAAATAACAAATATAAGTGACGATTCACTAAACTATAATCTAAAAAAAACAATTTTATGAACATTTTTAGATCATTTTTGATTTAAAAAGACCATGTCAATAGAAGTCTAGTTTGGACAGACATGTCTACTGTACATGCACACTGGCTCTCAGACGGCATACAGACAAATTCTCTCCACCTATCTGTTAATTGGTTAAATTCAAACCAAGCAGTAAAAATGTTCATTTCTTCATGTGAACCAATGTTCAAACCACTGAACTGAAGAAAAGCTGAGTGAGCGATGCAGAAAAGATGGAATTTGTCCTAGAGATGAGGGTTAAGACTAAGGTCTTAATATATACATAGTATGTCTTCAAAGTATACAGCAAATTATGTTATAACCCCCTTTGCAGTTCCAGTCTGGGTCAAGATAGATCAATTTCTCAAGCAGCATTTAAAAGCACTGGAAGTTTTCAGCATCATCTACCGGAGATGCATGCAAGGGATGGATCAGCACCATGTAAAAACCACACTGACAATGAGGGGGTGTAGGAAAGCAGTGGCAGGGATGGGGATGTGACCTTCCCCTCTCATAATATCTAAACATGCTGACATTAGAGATTGCCTCTGTGTGGTACAGAAAATGGCCAGAATAAAGGTCCAAACCAAGGTCACAAATCTCAAGGCTGCAAAGGCTTTCCTCACACAGGGTTGCCAGGGTGGCATTCCACTTGGAGGGCAAAACCTGCTGGCCACAGCACTCCATTAATAAAATTATCACCAAATATTTTAATGCATTAAAGGAAATAAAAATGCCAGGGATTCCTAGTAGGGGCACAGAAATAATTCAACCTTTTCACCCTTTTGCTTCAGCACTAGCCTTAGTGCAGAAACATGGTGAAATTCTCTGTACTTAACGGCTACGCAAGAGGTGTTTGCCAGAGCACTCTGACATACCTTATTTTATGAGCTGTCTGGTGAGCTGTCTGTAGGGTTACTTCAAGTCAAAGCTTGTACTCTATAACATACTTTCTTCCAGCACAGAGACAAATCTAGTATCACCCAAGCAGCCTGTGCCTTTAAGAAAGAAGGGTTTTTTCCCTAACCATCTCTCTCTACTGAGTCGATAGTTCATATGTCTCCTTTGGGATCAGCTTTCCTTTTAAACATCACTCTTCTAGAGATAAACTCAATTTGTCTTCACAAAAATATAGGTACAATCTGTGTTCTTCCTAATTTCAGTATTTTATTTCCTAAAGATTGATTAATGAAACAGCCAAAAAATCCCGTAATACACTGACATGATTTTCCTCTTGTTAGGACATCCAAAAAATGATAAAAGAGGCAAAATCTGAACTCAGCAGCTTGAGTACCTTTGCAACATTAACCATTTTTATTTGCATTACTATTTGAGAGGACAGAGCAGATAAATTCAAAGGAAATATAGGAGTGAAACAGCATTAGTCTTGTCTTTAGTTGTTTTAATATCTGTAGTTATTGCTATTGCACATAACTATCTGTGACTCATCTGAAACAATTCAAAGCAACAATTCATTAAATTATTTTCATAACCCATTTATTAGGAAAGAAAATCTTCATGAAAACCAAAGGGGGCAAGAATATGTGTCTACAGGCTGCAGCGCTGCCTGACAATATTTACCTGTGCATCCCACTGTTGCTTCAGCCATGCAAGGCAGAGGGTGGGATGGTTCTCACACTGAGCTGAGTACCTCTGCCAGGTGCTTCATTACACCCCGTGGATGTGCCAGCTTAGCTGGTGTGTCATTACTTCACTCTGGTTTGTGGTAGAGACATGTCCAGAGCAGAAACCAGGCCACTGGCATTTTTAGGACCCTGTATCAGTCAGAGAAAGGCTCTGAATCCCATCCCCTCCTATCAGACACTATCAACAGTGTGCTGCTTTATCTCTAACTGTCCATTTAAAAAAATTAATTAATTTATGAAGTACTTTATACAAAAATCACACTAGCTATAGTACTGCAAAATACATTTTATATTGTTGTAGAACTTTTAGTCTATAGGAAAACAATTTGTATTCTGTGAAGATTTCTTAAGTATTCACAAACACAGTTGTTATGTTTTCACATAAATTACTAAGAACGTAATTTACAATGTTTCTGCTACCCATATGATTACGGTGTCAAGCATATTGTAAAACTTCAGAAAGCTATGAAAGTCCCATTACTCATGAAGTGCTAGCCCAAATGTTAGCTTAGATTCTCTTACCAACCCCAGTAAGTCTGCTTGATTCAGAAAGGAATGTAGCATCCTTTGAAATCTGAGGAACCATTTGCTTAAAATAACAATCATTTTAAAAACAAATTTGAGTTTGAAATATTGTTAGTCAGCTCCAACATTGTTGAGAATATTTCTTGCTTAAAGTAAGTGTAACAGTGGATATATATCCCTGAAAATGAACATGCTTTTACTATTACACTAAAATATTTTTCTCCTTCCTGAGATATGATCTTCACAGAGATCCCCCCATCAATTCTTGCCTCCCAATGGCAGTGGAACTATTTAATTGTCATCAAAGCTTTCCAAGGCCTGAAAAAGCAGTAGAATACTATACTTCATATGCTTTGTAAATCCTTTAAATAACTTTATTTTCAGTGATACACAAACCCGTGATTTAACATTTTTTAGACCCCTGTCTATATATGTGTTTTCCAGAAAAGATGTTGTTTGACACCTGCTATGAAATGAAAAGTTAACATTACATGAAATCAGAAATATCTTGTAAAAACAAAGGAAAAACCCAACCCAAACAAACCTGCAAAACCAACACCTAAACCTAGTAGAGTCATTATATATTTACATTAATTATTTCAAGGGAGTAAACACTGTAGCACAGGTTTAAGGTGTTGGCCTGTGCAGTGCCAGCATGGTCAGAGAGACCCCTGGCAGGACCAAAGCAGGCTCTCATCCCCCGAGACACATCTAGGGGATGTCATTTCTCCTGGCTGTCCCCGAGCCCTCTGCAGGATTTAATCAAAGAGTCACACAAGGCCACAACTGTCTGACTTCATCTCTATTAAAACACCCTAAGAACAGAAAAAATAGGTCAGTGACCCTTCCCTTGGCAATGAAGAATAAATTAATGAGTGACTGAGTATGTGTTGTGGCTTCATTCTGTTGGCTGCTGACTCCTTGATAAAAGACCAAATTTAAAAAGGAAGAATTTATAATATCCTTGTGCCTTTTTCTGACAAAGAAAATGCAATACCTTTTCAAGTGTAAAATTCCAGGCTGCTGCATTCCTGCTGTCAGACTCCATGAATGAGTCTCTGCAAGTCAGCATAATGGCTGTGAATGGGAAAATGAGAAGACAGCAGTTGAGAAAAATCTGCAGTTATTCAGTCAGGGTTTAAATGGTTGCAGTGACCTAAACCAAAAAAGTATTATGCAGTATAGGACAGAAAAAAGGACTAATTCTACAATTTTAGAGTTGTGTATTTAAAAAGAAAGATAATTTTATTCATTTGAGAAATATCCAAGTCACAGCAGCCACTGTTAGGACCTTGAGGAATGACTTCTACCTTCCCTTCTCATAACATTTATAAACTCCCCTTTTGTTTTTATAAACAATCCTGCATGGTTCTCATTTCTTTTCATTGTGTTGGTATTAACTGTAATTGGTACTAATTATCCTTTCTAGTAACTTATTTCAGGTGGCTGATATTTGCTGTAATGGAACTTGCATACACAAACTCCCTTCTCAGATGGGAGAGAAGATTGGAATATTTTTAGGGCAAGAATTATTCTTTTACTATCTGAATAGTTCCCAAGTGTAACTAGCCTTTATTTTCTTGACCAAAGGTTCATAATCATTGCAGTAATAGAAACACAAAGCTTACATGTCATTGCCAATGCCTGATTTAATGTAGCTAACATGGTGCAGAGGGAATTCAAAGTCCCAATCTGGGACTGCGAGAGATGCTATGTTGCTATTGTAATAATTACAACAACAAAATTTATTGTACAGACTTCCTCAGCATTGGTGACCAAAATCTTAGAAAAAAAGTGTTATGTTTTGTTGGCTTTACTACTATGCAATTTAATATACGAATTATTTAGTTCATATTGCTGCTATGACTTATGTTTAACAATTGTAACCCATTCTCCCAACGTTACAAAATAAATGCTTACATGTAAAATAGCTAAATGTATTATATTTTACATTTAGCCTCAGAGTGAAGTAAACATGTCAAATCTAACAAATCCCAGTGCCTTCCTTGCTAAAAAACACATAACCTAAAAAACATATATTATTTTGATGAGTATTTATGTTCAGATTCTTAAAAGTAAGCAGTGATAGACATAATTCCTGAGGAGGCAAGATGACAAACAGGGTTAGAGGAACACCACAACAATCTTAATCACTGCAGAGAAAAAAATTATTTCATCTGACCTGTATAATACTTATGGGAATAACAGACTCCCTATACTTTTCTCTCCAGCCACTTCTTAATGAATATAAGAAAAGGTGTTTGTATGCATATGTGCATATACCTCTACATTGACAATGCAGCCAGTATTTTACATACTGCGCTGGAGAGAGGACTTTCATAACTGCACTGCCCAATAAACACAAACACAGAAACTAAACGCTTCAGGGGAGAGAGGGATGAGAGTGAAAGGAGGCACAGTGTGTAGGTTTGAGCCTCCAGTCTGGAAATTCAGGTATCACAGCTATATTCACAGCCATGTATCCCTCTCATTAGCAGTGAATAAACTGGGCCACATGTCACAGAGGATTAAGTACAGGCCACAGCGCAAAAGAGCAGCTGGAAAACAAAAGAAAACAACTCGGTCCCCATTTGCTCTGACAGAAATAGTTTTTCAGGGAGCTATGTTTAACTGGAGCCTTTGAAAAATATCTGTAACTGCTGGTAACGGGGGTGAAGTTCAGTTTTTCCTGAATTTAGGACTGCTGTGTAGATACCAGCAGGTGCATGAGGGTGCCAAGCTCTGGCTGGGGGAGGAAGATGCTCAGCGAAGTAGAGGGGAAACTAAAACACCCCCGAACCATGGTTACACCGCTGCAATCAACAGCTGGGGTGGAATTCAACATCTGGCTGCCCCTCAAGCAGAGGGTGCCCCAGGTCCTGCACCAAACCCTCCCAGGGGACAGGATGGCACAGGGGCAGTAGGTGCCCATCCCTGCCCTGGTGCCTGCCCCACTCACCTGTCCTTGGCCCACAGCCTGCAGAAGCTGGGGCTTCTCATAAAGGGCTGAACGACTGGCACAAGATAATGACAGAAAAAATCCAAACTCACACACTGAAGGAGGTCAAAACTTTTCAGTCAATATTGCCTTTTAGAAAGGAGGATCATACCTCTATTTTCAGGCATTTTTTCCCCACATAAATATTGCATATTTTACAAGGATGTTCAGATGGAAAAGGTAAGCATACAAATACTATAAAAATGCTAAGTTATCAATTCTAACCATTAAGTGGCTTCTTTTGTGCATGCGCAGGATGATTCAGTCTTACATTTTGGTTTGAATGGTTGCTTGCATCGTTAGCTAAATAAGTAACTGTTTAGTATGTACTTTTCTCATTTGACCTATGTTCCTATGGACTATTTAGCATACACCTCCTATTTTTTTTTTTTTTTAATGGCTTTGTTCACCTCTCTGGAGAACATCCTGACTTAATGTAAGCTTGATTGTATGGCAAATACCCATATCGCTGATACTGGGCCTCTGGAGAACAAACTAATACAAAAATTTCATAATTCAAGAGAAAATTTTGTGATTCCATGATTCCACGTTTTGGCCACCCCTTAGAGTGAATCTTGGGTTTCATCCTCGGTTCCTGACTATTGCTTGTATTTTATTCTATGACTAGCCACTATCAAGCACAAATACAGTGTTTCCAGTAGTTTTTGTTCAAACTTTTAATTTCTAATACTGATCTTGGTAAGTTTTATAGGACTTTTTTAGGTGCTTAAAGCTGTTACTTTGATTCTTATATTTTCTTTTCCCCAAAATAAAATGCTACTAAAATTCTGCAGGAAGAATGTTATATTGTGATGGTATGTGCAGTTCAGCATGGAAAATCCTCACTGAAAAATTTACTGAGAACACTTTTTTAATGAGAACAAAGGTCCCTGTGGGGGAAAACATGCTGATGGGACTGTTAAAGTTGTTATGATTTGTTTTTACAACTGTTAGATACAATGGCTATAGAAAGTGTGAGACTTGAAGCCACAGGAGATGTTAAAAATGACAACTGATTTTAACTGTGTGTATGACTACTAGCTCTGTCTGCAGGATGGAACACCTAGGAGGATATCTATTTGTGTAGAGAAATAGAAATTTAAAAATAGCTGTTTATTAAGAAAAAATAAATTCCTCATGAATAGAATTTGTATATAAATATTTGAATATATTTTTGATGCATCAAATTACTAAATCTTTATGCGCTGCAAAGTCTTTGCTAAAAAGTATGAAGAGAGAATTTCTGTGTGTGCTTGCAATCTGCAGTGTATAGGGATGAGTGAAGTCCTGATTAGTGATGGTTTACTGTATAACTATAGAGCAGAGTAGGAGTGAGAAGGGAGACAAAGACCTCAACACAAGCTGCAGAATATAGTAACAGTTACTTCTTTTTTTCATGACGCTTGAGTTACTAGTTTTAGGCTTTTCAAACCCATGTAAAATGTGTTCCTCTGGAATGTATTTTCCTACAATATATGCATTTTCCTCTACAAATTTCTTGAGGCTGACATATTTCCAGTACTTTTTGGATGACTAGTAGTGGAACAAACAGTAGAGGGGCTGCCTTTAATGGAAAGGACTGAGCCATAGATATAAGAGTCACAAATTAGACTGACTGCAGGAAAATTATATTCAACAACATCCAGTGATTGCACTGAAATGATTCTTCACAAGGCTAAATTTAAAAGAGATTTTTTAAGACTCAGGAAATAACTACAGAAGGATAAGAACAAGTGCAGGAAAATTATTTCCAGCAATGTGCAATGAAGGCACTAAAAAACAATTAATTGTGACAGTAAATTTAAAATAACTTTTTTTTACGTTCAGTTTGAGATTGGGGGGCTGCTGAATGTCTCCTATAACATTAAATATTTGGTCAAGATATTGTTTGGTGTTTCAATCCTTGCCGTAAAAAAGATGAGCACTTTCCTTCCAAGCCCAAATTTCCGTGTATAATCTATTTAGCATTCAGCAATACCACATTATCATCACAGACTAAATGAAGCAGAATGGTGTAGTAGCTTTGTTTGCGTTATTCTACTCCATGATTCCTGACCCTAAACTTAATTTGGTTTAGCATAGCTGAGTTGTTACTGTCTTTTGCAAATTGGGTTGGTGTCCTTGCCTTTCTTCTTCTCCCAACACCGATTTAAAGCTATATTGTAAAACATTGTGTGGTGGGTTGACTCCAGCTGGGCACCAGGTGTCCACCAGAGTTCCTCTATCCCTCCCCTCCTCAGCTGGGCAGGGGAGAGAAAACATAAAAAAAGGCTTCTGGGTTGAGAAAAGGACAGGAAGACATCATTCACTAGTTACTATCACAGGCAAAGCAGATCGGACTTGGGGAACATAGCATAATTTATTGCCGAGAAAATGAGGGTAAGATAATGAGGAACAAAAACAAATCTTTAAACATTTCCCCTAGTTTCCTGTACCCCCTCCCTTCCAGTGGCAGATGATGAGGAATGGGGGTTGCAGTCAGTTCACCTCATGTTGTCTCTGATGGACACAGGGGAAGGTCCCAGCAGCTTCTCACAGAACCCACTCCTGTAGCCCTCCTTCTACCAAAACACTGGTAATCAATTCTTCCCCCATCCCCACAACCTGAAGATTGCAAATACATGCAAAACTGATCTCTTTATGTTTTTCAACAACAACAAAAAATAGTATAAACATGGTAGAAGCCTTCAGAGGAAAAAAACCCCAGAATTTATGAAGACTACTGTAAATGTTAGAAGTAGATGTAAATGTAGAAGTTAAATATTGACTTAGGAATTCCACAAAGAAAAATTTGTGGAACACAATTCTTTTTTTTGTTTAGTTTTGTTTCTGCAAAACTATAAAATTCAGAGACTTTAAAGTTACCATTCAGTTCTCAATGCACAATAGCAAAACACTACTGTGAAAAACGTTAGCATATATTGTGTTATAGATTTACAAAGTAGCTAGTCTTCTATCTTACATAGAAAATAATGGAAGATACTATTAATATAAAAACTAGTTCACAATATAAGCTGGTCTTTTTCTATAAGTAAAAGCTTTAAAAAAATCTTTAATTTTTCATTTTTACCTGATTAAAATATCTTTCATATTATCAATCAAATATTTGCAATCAAATTATTGCAATTTTTAATGTCCCACCTCCCAGTTTGGACAAATACAATAGCCATAAGGTGGATGTAAGCATTCAGTTATAGAATTAAAGTGTTTCAAGACTGTTTTAATGCACACAAAAACGAGGCCCAAGACTATAAAGACAGCTACAAGCTTCATTTGATAATACATACATTTGCACTGATTTTCCAAGCAAGGAGAGTTTGAGTATTATCTTTTGGTCAGTTTTAGCAATGTGTATCCTCCAATTTGGTGATTTCATGACAAAGATTTATTATATACATGCAGAAAATCAATGAAATTTCTTTCAAGGTGGATATGTGCTTTAACAACTGGAAGCCTCTCACCTTTTCTTTTTCCCCTCCACATAGAGAGTTCTTAAAAATAAATATTTTCATAATATCAAATCATTTAGGGCATACTGTTGAACTATATATCAACCTAAAACCAGGATGTAGTTTTCCTAAAACTAGAAAAGCTAGTATCTTTCATAACACTTTTTCCTCTTATAGTTCCCAGTACATATCTGGTTGCTTTTGTAAAGTACATTAAAAATTTTTAAGCTCATGTCTACTAAAATTTACAGTTGAAAATACGCCAGTGTATTTCAATATGAAATAAATACTTTTGTGTCATTTTGCAACTAATAATATTTTCTTCCAAACTGTGGAAAAACGTTTTGATGGTAATAAATTCCCAAACTACTTATAGTTAGTCATGTGCTTAAATATTTACTTAGATTACTCATTACATTTGGTGGAGATTTTTTAATTTACAAGAGAAATAAGATATTTCTTGTAAGAATAAGGAGAGGGGTAAGGGTTGGTTCGGTACAACTCTTGTGGATAAAAACAATCAGAAATTAAAAACTGCTTGTTAATTCAATTTAGGAATAGTACCAGTAGGGAAGAGTAGGATAAAGATCAAAAAAATGGACATATGGACAGATGTAGTAAAGGAAGAATAATAATACCCAACCAAATTTAATCCTAGTGGTTCAATGAAGGAATCCTATTATTTATTCTTTTTTCACTGTAGTTGATCTATTCGAAAATTCAAAACACCAAAAATAAAGGAAAACCTTGAAAGTTTGATTCATCCCATCTTGGTATATGAGGCAGGTGTGATACACAGTGGTCTAGAAGGTCTTATTGACTATAGGAAATTCTAGGAAATGTAGAAAAGGGACCCAAAGATAAATGCTTACTTAGTTGACATCTTTAGCTAGATTAAATTACTCACTCCTCAATGGCATTATGTGGTTCCTTAGGAGGAAAGGCCTCTCTGTAGTGAATGTTTGAAATGGAAAGAGGGAAAGAAAGGGGCATATTTCTTAAAACAGTGTCACATTGACAAAAAATAAATATGTTAAAGAAACGATAAGGAAACTATTAGTTAAACAGGTAGAAAATATGGCATTATTTTCAATATAAGAATATGTTTGTTTTGATAGAAAATGTAATATTTGGTTAACCTTGGGGTTTTTTTTACAATAAAAAGGTTTCATGAATATGTAAAAATCCTACATTTTCTGTAAATACAAAAAAAAAAGACTTTTTCACAGTGAGCATTCGTCTGTCTCTGTGGCAGCTTTGAACAATTCCAAGTTTGGAGTCCATTTCTTACACTTAACTGCCTCCACATGAAGCAAAATTTTGAATTTAATAAGAGGTCACAGGATTTGAAGATAGACAGGGAGACTATCATTATATATATATATATAAATAGTATACTTTAGCTTCACCATTTATTCTCAACAGTTTTAATCTAGAAGTTGCTAAACCTGTGTGTGTTGTGTATCTGAACCACCCTTCAGAGAACAGGGTCTCTGTTTTTTCTTCTCCTTCACTGATATTAAAAGACAGAAATTTCATTCATCCCTCTCTTAGGCTCTGTCAATCCTCACAGCCAACTGAATATATATAGCAAAAACCAGCCTCCATTTTCTGTAAAAAAAAGATGCTAACAAAGACTCCTTTGCTGGCTCCTTTGAGAAAAGTCAAAATAAGTGACAAAGAACTGAGGGTAATTTTTTTCAGATCACCCTTCACTCTCCTGGTAAGTTGCAGAAAATTGAGAAAGAGCCAGGAAGAAGACATTTCATGTTCATAATCACTCATACATAAAAGGAAGTAGTCTCACTCTTTCACTGAGCTATTTTACCTGCAAGACCACAGATAGCTCACGAAAATAAGGTTTCTTGAACCACTCAATAGTTTACTTCCACATAACTTTTGTCGCCCCATCACATTTATCTCCAAAATATTCTATTAATAAATGGAAAAATTATCTCTTGTTTGCAGTCTGCTCCCTATGTGTTTAGAAAGAAAAACAATAGAAAATAAATGCATGAAACTACTGACTTGAGTGAGATTACATCAATTTTCTCATTTAGTTCATTAAAAAAAATTAGAAAGGCAGTTATCTGCCCCATTCCATAGACAATCTTCTACAGAAATTGTAAAATTGGTACAGGCACTGTCTCCTTCATCATATGAAAGGAAGCAATGTGTGCTGCTCATTTTAGCTTTCAAACCTGCCCACAAGTCAGTAGGCAGATAAAGTATTTCAGAATCTATGATTGAGATCTGCCCTTATAGCTTGCCTTCAAAAAATTACAGAATATAAAAATAAATTTCCTGTAAAAGTACTGATGATCTCTTCTGGGAGAATCTCAAAGAGAGACTTTTGCTTTTTCTACAAGTAATGTCTTCAATATCTTTGAAAACCACCACTAAAACCCCTTCAAAACAAGTCTATGAGTGAAAAAATGGAAAGACTACTTACAACATTTCAAATGCTCTGTTTCATTCAAACGCTCTGGTCTTTTATTACCTAAAAAAGAGGGCAGGGGGATGGAAGTAACACTGGATTTTCTAAATGCCTGCATGCTTTTAAGAAAATCTGTCTTGGCTCCTTAGCCACTGAGTTTCAGATGACTATAGTGGCAGAACTCTTGCTTTGCTTTCAGCCAGCAAACACAGCAACACAGGATATAAAAAACCAGTTCTTGCCTAATCACTCTTGGGGGGGAACTATCTTCAGAGTAGCTAACTCTCTTCTGGTATGGAGCAGAAAAAAACTGCCTAACAGTACAGACACTGGACACGTATGAGGGGATATAGATGCATTCATCTGAACGTCAAACTTATTTCTTGATTCAAGCAAATGAGTCTCAGGAAGCACGGCACATATGTAAGTGCTAAAAAGGCAGGAAATCGGCACTATCAGAAGTAGTTGGGAATGTTTCCCAGGGAGAAGTCTTGTGGGAGAAAGTCAGAATTTGCCTTGTCTTGAACAACTTTAGAGCTGAGATGATGCAGTCCAGACCAACTAACATCTCCAGGCATCACAGATTGGAAACTGGCTTACGTGCTCTGCATTCCAATCCAGATGCAAGGGTAAAAGAGCTTTATTCCATGATACATGTAAAAGCAAAGACTATTTCATAAGTAGGCTATAGGCTTTACTCATATCTCTGTACATGACTAAAAGTAAAGTCTGTAAGAAAGGATTGTGAGGTGACAAGCCTCAGTGATTTCAATTGCAATCACATTAACCCTCAGGTCTCTGCTTTGGTTCTTGATTTCAATGTAATTGCAAACCCTCCTCAGCAACATATGTGTGTGTCTTGGGGTGACTTTATGATGTGTATCCCATATCGCTGCCCTATGCCCAGAAATTATTTTTGCGTCTTTCTATGCCTTTAAACTGAGCCTGAGAGGGGGGGAGAGAAAAAAAACCGAGCAAACTCTTCAAAGCAGTTTGCATTTTGTTTTCATATTTCAAGGACACAGAGGTACAGACTCCTCTTGCTTCTAACAGCAGCAGCAGCAGGAGCAGGAGGAAGCACCTGGCTTGGTTTTTTTTCCAGCCAGCTTTCGGCCAGTTTTTCAGCTCCTTTTCCTCCAGAGAGCTGAACTTTGTTTTCCTGGGACTCCAATTTTTCCCTCCTTCTCTGCTGGATGGTTTCAACATCAGAATACATTGGGAGGACTTTCCACCAAGGCCTTGGCCCTGGAGGTGGACCCACCACCCCATCCCAGCTCCAAGGCGGAGGGGAGAGGCTGCCTATGGAAGGACTCTGAAATTTTCCCAGGTTTCTCTCCATGGTGAGAGGTTTTATTATTTAGCATTATTATCCTTTTCCTGTGCGTTTGTTAAATAAATAGGTTTTATCTCTTTCACTTTCCTTTGAGGAAAATTCATTTTTTCCTGAACCTGGTGGGGGAGGAATGGTTGTAACCTGCCTTCTCTCAGAGGATATATTTCCAAAATTTGGCCAAACCGGCACAGTGTGAAACATAATAGAACAGAGAGCACTCCTGAAATCAAAACCCAGTGTTTGGGAAAGAATGATAGTTGCTCACTCTAAATGAACAAGTGCAGTCACCTCTTCTCATGGGCAGGGATGTGTTCAGCCATCTCCAGGGCAGCAGGGCTCCATCACACATAATGGCTGCTTGAGAGGACAAATCATCATTCTGAACTCCGCCACTTCCTTCTTCCCCAGTTTTATGTTCTGAGCATGAAGCCATATAATCTGGAATATCCCTTTGGTCAGTTGGGGTCAGCTGTCCTGGCTGTGTCCCCTCCCAGCTTCTTGTGCAGCCCCAGCCCCCTCTCTGGTGGGGTGGTCTGAGGTGCAGAAAAGGCCCTGACTCTGTGTGAGCACTGCTCAGTGATAGCTAAAACATCCCTGGGACATCAATACCATATTCACCACAAACCCAAAACACAGCCCCATAATATCTACTAGGGAGAAATCAGCTCTACCCCAGCCAAAACCACAGTACACAAGGACAGAGTCTCACTTAAGGGATAGTGTGTTTGACGAATTTACAAGCAAAGTTTACACATACATACACATATATACATACATTTATATCTCATTAACAGTATTAAAAACAATTGTATTTCTTTGTCATGCTAAGCTGATGCATCTTAAGGAGTAGGCAGGCTCAGTAGCATTTAATATTTTTCTTTGAGAATCACTGACTGCATTAAACATCCAGAAGAATTGCCTTGAAAATCACATCATAATTATCTTTGAGAATTTTAAAATAAAATCAAATTTCTAAGCAAGCAAAGTAAACAAACAAACCACACCAAAAATATAAGAAATAAGAGGAGATAAAATTAGGGCACAGGCAGTTACCTCAGGAACTTCTTTAATCAGCTATGAGTTCATCCTGTCTGAATAGTTCTCCAGGATGTGTTGTTCCCCCTCAGGTTTGTTCAAGCAATCTAGTTTTTTAGAATGTGAATACCACATCAGGGAGCATTTTGTAATTGTTGCTTGCTGTTGAAAATACCCTTGAAAAGTTTTGTTTTGTTGCTTCATGTGTTCATTAGAATTGCACCATTCTGCTTTCAAGTTCTTCTTCCTTTTCTTCCTGTAATTAACAGGAAAACTAAAAAAAAAAGAAACAAAACCCAAAACCCCAAAAACCATTGATTTGGCTATCTCTACTGAGCTTGTTATCCATCTTTGTTTACCTGAATCTTTGCAATAAATTTATAACTTGCATCTAAGAAATTAAGTATATATTAAATTTAATTGCAACTTACATAATTTGAGAAAAATTTATAAATCTAAACGTCAAAAACAAATAAATTGCATATTTGCAAATTTCTTCCACAGTACTGTGAAGCTGGTGGGAAGAGGTGTTAGTGACATTAGTAAGAACTGAGTGGACCTTAAAAGTTTTTCCCCTCAGTCTTAGGTCTTAGTGTTTAATTTTCCTTTTTCCAGATAATCAATGATTCTAAAATTTTTTGTTAGTGTTAGATACTACAAGACAAAACCCATTGCTGCAGTAATTCAAAGCTAATTTACTACTGATACTTAAATTTGGGTTATTGTAACTTCAGAAATCTAAAAATAACCTGCTAAAATTACACATATATGCTAATTCTTAGGAGAGACCCAACCTTTCTCATTAACGCTTTTCCAAAAGTCCTAGAGGAAGACCTGAAGGGACAAGAATATTTTAACTTTATTGCAGTCTTTTCTTCTGTCTTTATCCACAAACTGCAACACTTTAAAAAATATGAATATCTAATAAAATTGATGCTTTTGAAAGTGTTGTGGAGTCCAGGAGACATGCAAGGAGAGACAATTTGATTTTTTAATTTTAATAAAAATAAGACGCTATAAAAATGACAGGTACTGCTTACTCATAATACCACATATAAAAAAAATATTGTCTTCCCTGTGCCTGATGTCTTCATTTCGTATTGTAAAATAAATAAGAAAGTAAATCTCTAGTGCTTCAGACATGGAAGTACCCTGGGAAATTTCTTCTCTCTGTACTGGCATCTCTGTAAAAGAAATCCTGTCCCTCAATTTACTGAGGGTTTATTTTGGAATTTTGGAATTTCCACAAATGTGGAAAATTTTTTTACACAATAATGACAATCATATTTTTCCTTCATAAAGATGAAAACAGATTTTTGTTTAAGTTGTCAAGCTAACATTATTACTTGACTTGTCACAAGCCCAGCCAGTAACTGGGCACCACACAGCTGCTTACTCACCCCATCAAGATGGGGAGAGAGAATAAGAAGGGTGAAAGTGATAAAATTAATGAGTTAAGATAAAGGAAGTTTAATAACTTGAATAAATTAAAGTGAAATAAAATAAAATTAAATAAAATAAACCAAAGTGAAATAGAATAAAATTGCAATAATGAGGAAAATAGCTAGTTGTTCTCTTTTAAAAAATGCAAATGATAGCAGTGCTACCACAAAGATTCTGCAGAAACAGATGTCCTGAAGTAAAAAGGAGTTTAAAAACACCTAGTCTTGGCTGATCTACTGAGGCACACTGATCTAGTGAGATACTGATCCGTGTTGCAGTTGAAAGGGTTCTGAGCTGGTGTGTCTTTTTAAAACTGTGATTACACTAATATTAGTATTGTAATCTTAATTTTTTAAAAAAATTAAATAAATTGAGATTCCCAGCAGATGCAAGTCTGCATGCCTTCTTGGCACAAATGAGAATTTTATACTAAGGATCTGGCCTTAGTAGGGGCCATATATAGATTTAATAAAGATTACCGTAGCTATAATTTTTGCTACAGCAGTAGATTTCCTAAAAAGTAACCAAAATTTTGCATATCATGCTGTAATTACTAAAAATTTTTTAATCACTGGGATGGTACTTGAAAAAGAAGAACATTTTGCAATATATATTCTCCTCTTCTGGTGGGGACAACTCTTTTTTTAACAAGTCATCTAAAAAATGGCATTAAAATAACTTTTTTTGACAAGATTTAAAAGCAGCCTCCTTCAGGGATATAGGGTGGGAAGTAAGGGGAATACAGAGAGAAGAGAATTATTATTAATGGAATTTATTCACCCTGGAATATCTGTTTTATATGGGTGCCTTTAATAAAAAAGGCAAGGTTTTTAAGATTTATCAATAGTGCTGGCTAATAGGAAAGCCTTTTTTTTCCATTCCTCACTGTAAGATGATCTGATGAGGAGTTCCAACCATCACCTTTCTGTAGTGACATTATCTTCATAAAACTTATGAAAGTTTTATGAAAATAAATGCTGATGTGTGAAGGAAATTTAAGCTTGTTAAATGCAGATTTGATTGTGGTGGGTTGACTCTGACTGCTAGCCAAGTTTACCCCCCACTGCTCACTCACTCCATCTCCTCCAGAGGAATGGGAATAGGAAGACAAGAGTGAGAAAATGCAATGGTCAACATAAAGGCACTTTACTAGGTCAAGGAAAGAAAAGGAAAAAATACCCAAGCAATGCACAGGGAGTTATTCACCACCCCCAGAGGCAGAGTAGTGCCAGCCTTTGCACAGTAATCATGTCAGAAAAATAAACCTTCTCCTTCTCCTTTTCCTTCTTCTTCTCCTTCTCCCTCTTCTTCTCCAGTTTTAGTTGCTGAGTTATGACTCTATGTACTATTGGAAAATCCCTTTGGCCAATCTGAGCCAGCTGTCCCAGCTGCGTCATCTTCCAATCTCTTGTCTATCCTCTCTTGTCAGCCTAGTCACTGGGGTAGGGACAGAGTGGGAAAAGGCAAAATTTTTGATGCTGTGCAATCACTGTTCAGCAATAGATATCGACACTGTTTTAGTCACAAATCCAAAAGAGCCCAATAGGGGCTTTTGTGAAGAAAATCAACAGCTGGTGGATTACCCTGGGGTTCATTCTGCTGTGTGCATTGCTCTTCACCCTGTTTACGTATGAAATCATACTGAACCAACCAGCAGACAAAACAGGTCTACACAAGATTTTCTGATGCTTTAAAAAAAATACTGTTCAAGTCACTGACCAAGTTTCAACCCTTTTAGGAATAATACTGAACCTAGAGGGAAAGAGGCTGTGGAGATGGTTAAACACCCAGGGATTGTCACTGGCTATTATTCCCATAAACTTTATGACTAGCTGATTATATTGTACACAGTTGTACATTCTTTAAACAATATAATTGTTCAAGTAAATTTTGCTGTTTAGGCTACAGAAGTTTCATTCAGTGTATAATCAGGGCTAATAAAACATAATAATATTGAATAATTAGTCATACCGTAATTAGATTTGACTCAGCATACTTGTGTGTTTATAAAGGCTCTAGATATAGATTAAGCTTTATTCTCTTGAAACAAATAATTCAAATGATGAGGTCGGTGCTTTCTCTGGTTTCATTACAATTCCTCTATTTGCTGATCTACTTTTTTTATTATTGGTTTTTTTTAAATTTGAGGATGGATGAAAGCATTTTAAAGGACAGAGGAGCCAGCAGCCAGGACTCATTCTTCCAGTGTGAAACTGAGGAAACTATACTATTTCTCTGTAGCATTATTTATTTTCAAGTAGATTAGTGTCAATAAACAGTAGAAAAATAACATCAGCCAGTTACAGAATGAGGATGGTCACCTAACAAACAGAGACAAGGCAGAGGTGTTTAATGCATTCTTTGCCTCTGTCTTCAACGAGGATGATGGACTAAGAGGATCTCAGTGCCCTGAGCTGGAGAACCATGACTGTGAAAATGATCAGCTCCCAGGCAACTCTGAAACTCTGCAGGAACTGCTGCTTCAGCTAGATCCCTACAAATCTATAGGGCCTGATGAGATTTGCCCAAGAATCCTCAAAGAGCTGGTTGATATTATTACAAGATGTCTCTCAATGATTTTTGAGGAGTTTTGGGAATCCAGAGAGGTCCCAGCCAACTAGTAGCTGACAAACATTGCCCTGGGGTAAGAGGAAGGGTAAGAAGGAGGACCCTAGAAACTACAGGCCGGTGAGTCTCACTTCAGTGCCCAGTAAAGTTAGGCAGAAGATTATTCTGGAAGATATTGAAAAACACCTGAAAGACAATGCAGTTGTGGGTCACAGACAATATGGCTTCACGAGAGGAAAGTCCTGTTTTTTGAACCTGGTTTCATTTTATGGCAAGGTAACCCACCTAGTTGATCAAGTGAAGACACTTGATGTAAAATTGTTGAATTTCAATAAAGCTTTTCATACTGTTTCTCACAGTATCCTTCTGGACAAAATGTCCAGCACATAGCTGGACACATCACGTGATGAACACATCACGTGATGTGAGCAACTGGCTCACAGGTTAGGCACAAAGAGTTATAGTGAAAGGGGTGACATTGGACTGGGATCCTGTCACTAGTGGGGTTCCACAGACCCTGTGCTTTTCAACATCTTCATCAATGACCTAGATGCAGGACTGGAAGGGATACTGAGCAAGTTTTGCAGACAATACAAAACTGGAAGGAGCTGTTTACTCCCTGGAAGGCAGGGAGGCCCTGCAGAGAGACCTCGACAAATTAGAGGGCTGGGCAATCACCAACCATATGAAGTTCCACAAGGGAAAGTGCTGGATTTTGCACCTGGGATGGGGCAACAGACTGGGGAATGAGATACTGGAAAGCTATTAATATGGTAGAAGAACATAATAGACAAAAACTATATCTGCTTTTAAAATCTTCTTGTGTTCCAAACAAAGTGCTGGATACTACAAAAGACCACTTGCATTGTAACTAAATAATACAGAAGGAGTTTTGCTTTTCCTTGACAGTATCAGAAAAGTGAAGGTTTTTAGATCAGGTGCAAATGCAAATCCCTCTGAATTCTATATCTGCAGTCACATGTTAAGAATAAAGTGTCCAGGCCTCCTGAAAGAAACATTACATTTTTTAGTGGAAAGATTAAAAATCAGCAGGAACAACTTATAATAAACAATGTTTCAGTTCTCTGAAATTATCCATTGTCTTATTGAAGGACACAACCATCTTCCATTTAAATAATGGAACTCATGGCCTTATCATGCCCATGATAAAAAGAAGGACCATATGGAAGCTTTACTGTAGGACAGAGTTGCTAAGTATGTCCCCATTTTGAGATCTCCAAATGAAAATGATTCAAAATGTATAGAAGGACATATTTTTTTTACTATGGATAGTAAGAGAGTGTACTGTGTTTCTGCTCTAGAGGTATCACTAGAAAACATCTGCAGTGCTACCTGCTAAGCTATACCTTGGGTTTTTTCAGGTTTTGCCAAATAAGCATGTCCTTGGGGGCTGATATCTGTCTGCATATTGACAGAGGCTGCTACATCTCCCTGACACTTCCCCCCTCACAGATTTAGAATATCTGTATTCCTCATTTCTTTTGCAACCCAAATATCTGGTGAACTTGAACATCAGAAATCCCTTTGGGTTTTTTTAAGAGTTGACCCATTCTCTGTCCTCCAGATATTGAAAGTAGGAATACACTGTTGTACATCCTCCTCACTACAAGCCTACTTGTAATCAGCCCACAGATGATACTGGCGCTGCCTACAGAGACTCTAAATGGTGGAGTCCTGGTGTTAAATATTTATACTCCAAATACAGTTTGTATGAATATAAAATGAGTGCCACAAACTGAAGCATTCTCATTTTGAAAAGCTATTACAATTTACAATTAACTTGAGAAAATTATGTAAGACCTACAATCTCTTTTTCCTCTGGTAGTATGGTCCAGGGAAGGTTTTATCATTTTCTGTGAGCTGTAATTTTTAAAAATTTTTTTTCTTTTTTTCTTTTTTTTTTTTTTTATTTGGACTACTGCGTTTTTCCCAGTACTTGATATTTAAAAAGATGCTGGTGTGTGCTCCAATCAAATATTTCACAAAAATAGTTACTTTGAATGGAGGATGTTTTATTCACATGATAAAAAGCAATGTGTTCACTCTTCTTTCGTATCAGAAATCATTACTACAGGTATGCTATTTATGATGGGTGTTAACAATAAAGAGTACTTTTCTAAAGAGCATTTTAGTACAAAAATCTGGTATAAAATGCAGTTCTGCATGTGACAATGCAATAATCCCTTACTAGTCTGGGTGTTTCATTTCAAGTTTAACTTCTTTAAATGCCATTATGAGGGCATCTTTAGAAAAGAAAATGAATCTGATCCATTTTTCTTTCTGTTGTTAAGTATGAAACAAGGAGGATGATAGCTATATTCTTCTAGAGATGAAGAAGCAAGTAAGCACAAAAAGAAAAGAAAAAAAAGGACAAACAGAGGCTCAAAACCCTCTTCCCATTGCAGATGAAAATGGGCTCTTAGGCTGTACCAAAGCAGCAATATGCTCAGCATCTGGTTTGTGTACTACAGCTCTGGTTCTGGAACCAAATCAAGCATTATATGAAGCTACTTCTTCTAGAAACTGCTCAGGAAAATCAGGGCTAACATCCATCTCCCACCCTGCGATGCTGCCCCAAAACAATTCCTGAAAAAGGCTGGATCACATGTTCGTCACTGGAGGTAGCAAATCTGCTGGCCCCTCTGATGCGACCTCAACAGTTTGTGGAGAAGTGATTCTCCTGTCCACTCCTCAGCAATCTCCATTCCACTCTGCCCCTACTCAGTCAGCTCACAAAAAAGTTCCAATCTATGTAAAGTGGCCCACATGGGTTAAACTGTGTCAGAAATATGAAAGTCTAATGTAGCTTCTGGCACCCACTCTGTTTTAAACTATGCATTCTTCCTATTGTAGGATGTATTTTAATAAAGGTAAGGTTCAAGATGCACAAGACACATCATGTCTTTCAAAATTCAAATTTGCTGGTAGTGGCAGCTTTTTAAGTTCTGTAACTATGATTTGTATTCATGTAGCTGAGGTTTTTAAGGACTTTCATTCATATTTATACCGCTGTAGTATTGTTACGCTTCTCTAAGTCAAATAATTTCTATTACATACAGGCACCATGCAGGTCTTCATGAGTGGTTTATTTATATGATTCCACTTAGGACATCTACCAAAACAAGTGAGGTTTAGATGTTCTAAGCTGAGACTGGGTACAGACCCCTGAAATACTAGCACCATGGGATTCTTTGCCACAGCAAGGACAGTTAATGCAAATCATATGCACATTCTGGAAAGCAAAACAAGCTTAAAACACCGACTCCAGTGATAAACAGAATAAAGAAAATTTGAATTTTGAAAGACGTGATGTGTCTTGTGTATCTTGAACAATAGCTTTATTAAAATGTGTCCTAAACAAAGAAGAATTCATAAAACAAAATATAAAGGAGATGGTTCTATGAAAAAAAAAGAAAAGAAAAATTCCAAGTTTGCTTTAAAGAAGAGCAGACAAAACAAACAACAGCTGTTTATAACAATTTCAGATGTGATATGGTACAAACAAATGTCCCTCCCTTCCACACAAATCACTATTTGTTTGGTTTTTTCTGAAGCCTTCACGATGTTGTATTTTTGCTAAGTTTTTCTAAGTCCTAGAAAATTAACCCCATCAGGGTATGGCTCTGAAAATGAAGTACTTCTGTTTTTCAAAACTGAAGCTCACCGCAGCAAAGCTCTCAAGACTTATAAGTATTGCCTTATAGTTTTTCCAGTTACTTGTAGTTTTGGGAAATGTTCCTGTTAGGCTGGGTTTTCCATGATAAGAATCTATCCCTGATTGACTAATATGCACATACTTATTTACTTGCTATGTACACTTATACAAATACATACATTTATGTATGTATATATAAATTGCAGTCAAAATATTTATCTCTTCAGAGAAGGTAGAAAGGAAAAAGCTTTGTTTATTTAAAAAATTAGAGTGTCATATTATTTGTAGAATGCTATTTCTTTGCACTTTGAAGCAACTCAAAACTTGGCAAAGAATTCATCCAAGTGTCAAAAAGATGATTTCACTGTCCTTCTGCAAAAGATCCTAGATTTGGTTGTTTCCTGAGTTCATAAAAATATCTCAAAATTTTGCACAGTTGAGCTGCCTAAAAGTCCCACTTCTCCTAAATCCAGACTTCCCAGAAGGGCAAACACTGAGTTTGAGCTTTCCTGAAATTTTTCTTCTCTGCTCTGGGAGGCATTATGCTACAAGAGACCAGAACTGAGAGCCTGATCTCCCCTGTCAGGTAGGGTAGTATGCAATGGAAAACACGAGTTCTTACATGTAAATAAGGAAGATGCTGAACTCAGGACAGCAGAAATAACTCTCTCCACAGGCAAAATGCACATTGCTGCAGTTTCAAGCAGAAAGAGAATCGATAAGGGTAACTCATTTTCTGTACAAGTGGAAGTTCTCCCTACCTGTTTTGCAGATACATTCAGGAGAAAAAATGAAATTCGTGGAGGATATATTTTGAACTTAAGAATGTATCACATGCTGCAAAATCCTCTGAAAAGAAAAATATGCCTTTGGGCTTCTGTAATTAGCATTCACAATTAATTATTTCTTGGAAATTTGGACATTATCCCTGTACTTCAGTTCCAGGTGTGCAAGTAGGTATGGTAATTTCACTTTTTTTTACAGAGGGGATACTAAATTATATGCCTTAACACCTGCTATATGTTTTGTATATTGTGGAAACAGAACTCCTTAAAAAACAACTAGTTATGTTTTCTGTTCAAAACACAGCAAATATCTTAGTAAAAAAGAGCATTTTGCCAAGAACTGACTGATGTTTGTGGAAAGTAATACTGAGTAATGACGCATTCAGTGAAGGAACTAGTGACACTGTGACTAAAGAATAGAATGAGAGCTTGTAGTTGAAATCTGGTTTCCATAACCACAGAGGATTCAATTTAAGGTTATATTGACAGGAGCAAAATTTATGTGCTTCTTAAAATTTGGCTGCTTGATCCAGCACTTAAACACCACAAAGTCCTTTCAGAATAGGTAATCTTTTGTGTAATATTCATATACTTTAGAGAGCAATTATTCCCACTTATATTGAGTAAGTTGGTGCTGGGTGGCAATAAATCTCATTGCAGCACAATTTCTACAAGCTGTGCTCTGCTCCCCAGGTGGTCTGAAAAGTTGAAAATGTAGAAAATTTATATTATGTCTGGCTGTAAAAAGACATGCTGCCTGCCAGTCAGTCAGGAGACAACATCTGACAGCTTCACCAAGAATCAGGCCTTCAAATGAAAGTCAAAATTAATTCAAAGGTTCTGTAAAACACTGCCAGGATTTGAAAAATTTGTGACAGCAATTTATTAGTTAGTTATGAGAATCTGCAAATATATATTTAGTATTATCTCTCCATAATTCCTTCAGGAATTACTGTTTGGAGTTGCTCATTCATTTGTAATCACAGGTTACCTTCAGGAAAATAAAATTCTTTTAAATATGAGACAAAGAATGGATTAATATTTTCTCATGAGTTCCTGCTAAAATTTCTCTGATAAACATGGCTATATTCTATCCAATTCATCCTTCAAAGGTGAGATCAGTTCATGTGTAGGAAGATCCTGATTAAATTATTTCACAGACAAAAGGTATTTACTAGCGACAAACTTACCTGTTGCATACCCTATAAAAATCATTCTTCAAATCATTCATGATGTTCAGCAATGTGAGTAATTCAATAAAGTTTTAGAATCAGTAAAGATTGAAGGGAAGCTATTTGAGCTGTGTAGGTAGGAAATTGCAGCGCCCTTTGCACTTGTATGGGAGGGAGAAGTGCTGTACCAAATGAACTCTGCTCTGACTGGCCTGGAAAGTGCTAACGCCTCTATTCCACTTATTTTGTTCTGAGTAGAAGTACAGTTTTGAAGCTAATTCCCTGCTTGTCCCCATTTACCATGTGCTGTTTCACTGCTGAGAGCAGATTTGGTGTTCATGAAATATATGTTTTTCAAAGAAAACTAAATCAGAAGCTCTTCTCTCTAAGTGCTTTAGTGCTAATGGGGGCATTATGCTGTGAACCAATGTGCAGATTCTGCCACCACAAGATCTTCCACCGTGTACTTAAAATTTTTCCTTAAAAAAAGAGTCCAACCACGAGTAGCTGAAATATTCAACCCAAAGAATGAGTTGAATCACTCAATCCAGATTGAATTTAAACCAAAATAACCCCCGTACTATCATATGGAGGGAGTGGGAGTAGCCAGTTTCAGTCACTTCTGTTTACACATCCTTTCCCATTGTGCTGCACTGCCTGCTGATCTAGGCATAGAGATATACTAAGTTTAATGTTTTATCACTTAAATAAAGTATGATGATTTTAGAAACCCACAAGTTGACAACCCTCTGGCTTTATGTTTTTAGCAGTGGCAAGAACTTTGACAGGAAATGCAGCAATTTCTTTCCTCATTCCATCTTGAAATAGTCAAAACTAGTCCTATACTTGCTGTCACAATGAAATAGTGTATAGTAAAAAAATCTGGAAAGAAAATGGAGTAAGTTATTAACACTTTTCTCTCAGATATGTTTCAAATGTTTCAGATTTCTGATAATGAGAAATAAAGGTTTTTTTTTCAGTGTCTCTGATTTCTTATGAAATAAAAATGAGGAAGTCAAGGTTGCTATGCACTGTGGCACAGAGAGTGCTTCAATAGTGCTTTAAGAAATCATTCTAGGAGTGGATATTTGGAAAACAATGGTATCACTGATCCAGGAGTCTGATTACAGGATAGTGGCTTTGTAGAAGCATTGAGCTGCAAGGAGCATCAACCAAGCCAATATCTCTCTTTTGATGTAACAGTAAGATCCTACACTGGTAATTGATAGAAATCATGGAATATACACACAAAAGCAACTCTGACAAGGTCACTGCATAGCACTTGCTGTAAGTTCTGGCATATGTATATACAACATTAGCTAAAAAGTAGAGCAGTTCTTAGCTTCAGATCTTGAAAAGTGATGGTGTTAGTAATGATAGTGATAATTTAGATTTAATTTAGAACAATATATAATTTCTATAAAAACTTTAAAATAAGGAAAAAATTCTTTTAATTGATATATTGTGTTGTGAATTTGCCTGTTATTTGCTATAGCTTATTACATATTTTTTCCCTCAGAATGAAAGAAAAAAAAAATCCTTTTTAAGAGGCTAGTCTTTTGTTATGAAAAATATTTCAAATATATAATGTATCCTGCATCTTACAAAATGTCAATATTCAGAGTATGAAAAGAGAAAAGGTGGAAAGAAGACTGAAAGCGTTTGCATGGTACTGACAACCCTTAAAAAATTAAAGAAAAGATAATTTTATGACCAGAAGCTAAATCTTCTCTTCTGCTAGTCCTGACAGTGTTGGTTAGATAAGGATTGCTTATGTCATTAAAGTCACCAGGAATTAGCAATTGAAGTTGATTAGTCAAGTGCAAGTCATTGGTCCCTCTGAGCAGCAAATCTGCCTGGCAGAGGTATGCAGCCACATGGAACAGCCACAGCTCTTGCATGGCTGGGGAGGGAGGTGGTGTGGGGTAGTGTTGCCTGGGTGAGAGACATGCCTCGAACACCCTCTCTTCTGCCACAGCAGGTTTGACAGAAATGTAAAGAAAGCAGCAGAGTGCTTTCATACAGGCAGACCGAACCCACTCACAGCTGAGAGAGAAGACTGAGCTTGTAAGAATTGGCTCACAACTCCTTTGAATCATGAAATATCTTTTTTATCTATTCATCAGCATTGCACAATAATAGGTGCACTGTAAAGGGATTTATTGTCCTCTGGAACATCTGATGACCATTTCCACAGTTAATAATAAGACCTAGTTTTAGTCTGAGTTTTCAATTATAAGCCTGAATCCTTGACAAACGAGGCCTCATTATCTCCATTTTATAAACAGAGAAATGGATGTACAAAAATGATTTGGTCATGTCATCACTGTTGAAGCTGGAAAGGGACATAAACCAGGAAATTTTCCACTTTTGTCTTGTTCAGAAGAATGGGTACATGTTATTTGCAATACACGCATCTCAGGGCTGAGACAGCAAAACAATTGTTACTGGATTTTGCCTTAAATTTCATGGGAAGAATGGGCTTTTCCTTCCTCGTTTTATGCTTGTTCAGAAGTGAGTGTTTAGCAGCAGTAGGGAATGAAGGTTTTGTTGAAGAAATAATAGCAGGCTGATGGCAGACACAGTATGGTCCTTCTCTGGTCTGCACTCAGCCCAGCAGGAGCACCAGAACAGCAGTGTTTGCTCACTCATAGCTGTGTGTTAAAATACCAGTTAAACCCTTTATAATATTTTTTTTATATTATTATTTTCAACTGATTTTCAGTTGGGTTTTCAATGCATGGGTCTGTCAGTAGTATGCAAACTCAGTCCTCTCTTCATCCACTGAATATTCAAATTTTGCAAAATGCAGGATACAAATCTTCTCAACTTGTAAAAGAAGTGTTCTCTTTTGTTGCATTTGTGTGCCATCATTATAACATTCAAATGATGTTCAGTAAATCAAAAGGTTGCATGGTGATGTGTGTTTATTGTACATTTGCTCTGTGTTATGTATGTGTTTTTTCTTTTCCTTATGAGCTGTCACTAAAAGTACTTCACTACTTCAATTTTAAATAAACCCCAATGCATGTGCAAAACTAAAATACTTGACAAAGCACAAAGGGCATTGCTATTTGTACCCTTAGCCCCCCAAGATATTGCAACAATCTTTGCAAATACTAATCACTTTGCAGCTGTCAGTACTCAAAAAATGTTTCTTTATTAATAACGAGAATTTTATTAGGTATGTGTCTTTTTTCTGGAAGCTGTCATGCTTCAAGCCTAATATGCTGCACCATGGTTTTGGAGTTTATAGACCTTGTCCTTTATGTATTAGGAGAAAATAGAAGTAACTCTTATCATGGCATTTGCTTTACATTCATCTCCATTCACCACTATTCCAAAATATCTAAAAAGATGTATTAATGGCTCTATCTGCCTCTTTCTTATTTAGGACTGTTGCTTTCTTTTTGTTCTGTGGCCCCTCTCAATCTTTCAGACTGAATATTTACTTGCACATGACAGTCCTAAATTTCCCCTTAGAAACTTCTGGATTCTGGCATTTGTAGCTTAAATGTACCCATTATTTCAAATGGTAGACATAGTGAAACAATGTCATAGCTAAATAATATCGCTCCCACTACCATCAGCAGAAAATGTTTCTGGAGTACTTATTCAAAAAAGAAATATCTGACAGAGAACAAGGGACATACAGGCATTAATCAATGTGACATTTTTTGCCCTGTGATAAATATTGTGGGCATCAAACCACTGGAAGTTATAGTACTCCAAACCAAGAAGAAAGCTCTTATTCTAGAGAATATATACTGGGTGTTTAAAGTCTTGTAGGCTATTTAGAGTGTAAAGCCACTCAGATACACAGAAGATGTAACTTTTCTTGGAACTGAGCACTCAGTGAATTATACAATTAATTTTGATAACAGAGTAGAGTGTCTGTGAAAAGCTACAGGGCATTAACTGAATTAAATATTTCCAAGATACAGCATTTTCTTGCTTACTTTTATACTCAACATTTGGACAGTTATTAGGTCTAATAGTATCAGTATTCTACATTACTTCTAATAAATAGAATTGCTGATTATAGCAAAGAAATATTAGAAACTATGAAGTAATGTTGCTAGATTGATTACTACGAGTGGTGGCCGTCAGTCAGTCAAAACACATATGTTGAGATAACATTTAATACAATAACCTGAGGCAGAACTCCATCACAAATCATAACACATATTGCCTAATTAAAGAATATAAAAATATATAATCTTGGGTACAATGATTCAGTGTTGGGACAATAAATGTGCTACTGTTAATATTCCTTGATTTATGTCTGCTGCACTTTACAGAATCAACATTAATGTAGAACTATTTTCAAACACAAACTTCCTGGCAGGCCTAAATACAAATTGCCATACCTGATGAGACCAGTGAGCTTCTGATCGATGCCATTGCTCCAGGAGTTGCATGACCCACCTGAACAGCAGGGCTGTGCTCCAGAACAGACAGCTGCTGAGCAATGAGCACCTTCCCCATGCAGTACTTCAAGGCTGGAAGATGCCACAACACATGACTATTTGCATCTCTTCTGGCTTTTGACTAATGTCTTTGGACACTAAACTTGCTGTCCTTACAAATTCAATGTCCTGCCTTATCACGATTTTACTAACCTCTATGCTCAGTGCTCTTGGATGGCCACCACTTTACCAGTCTTTTTTTTTTTTCCTGTGACTGAGACTACCTAATCACTGTGATTCCAAACTCTTATATTTTTTCTAAATTTCAAAATTACAGGTCAATTCTTTGATGATTTCCTATGCCATTTTAGAGAGCTGAACTTTCTTAAAGGCACAGAGGGCCCAAAGTCTCTTTCCCACTTTGTGGCAGGTTGGAAGTTGTGCAGATCAGAAGTGTACTTTCACAAGTGGGGATGTCAAAGGTGAATTCACCACTTCAGACCTAATGCAATGTCAGTGTTACATGCTGTTAGTTAGTGAACATTTTAAATAGATTTTGTTTCAAACCATACCTTATGTCTATTTAGTGAAAATTGCTAATGAAAATAGAAGACGCAGGGAAACAATCCTCACATTTGAGCAAGTTTCCTTAGTCTTCTAAAGCAATTATCTTCAGTAGTTATTGCATAGAGGAAGTTATCTGTGGGAAAAAAAAATATGCACACACACACACATATATATATTTATACGAAGGAAAGGGATTACTCAAGTTTTACTTCAGTTAATGAATCATTAAGTCCCATTCTTGACAAAGTGTTATGAAGCACTCTTCTAATGGGGCTTAAGTCCCTTTTTACATCTTTCACTTCCCCATTTCCCTCTTTTAAAAGGTGTAGCTGCATTCTGCATTTCTCAGAGTAGTACGTGCTGATGCTACTTGTGGGGCCTGGCACTCTGACCTTGCAATGTTTAGTCTTTTTGGAAAATTCTAGGAATTTGGAGGACTGCAAGTGAGAAAAATAAACTGTCTGCTTTGTGTCATTTTTAATTGATAATTGAACTGAGACAAATCTGTGAGTAAGTTTATTTTATAAGTTGTAATAACGACAAGTTCATTGCTAACCAGTAACTACTAATTAGTGTAAAAAAAATGGTGTCTGCTTACATTGGAAAGAAGAACTTTTATAACGCAAATTGTTAGGGATTATTAGCTTCTCTTCTAACACCTAATAATTCTCAACTCTACGTTTTATGCAGTTATCTGAAACATATAACATGTATTATGTATTTTAGGTGAAATGGCCAACATGTCAGTCATTTAACTGAATTTGGACTACATGGCAAACATAGAGGCACCTTTAAATACTAGACCTCAAAAATCATTATCACAGGTAGAGAAAATGTGCAGGTGACTCAAAGACTGTAAAAATTTCAATCATACTATAAAATACAACAGCAAAAAGTAGAGCATATAAACCAAACACTTTTTGCAAATACAGGTGTTTTTTCTTGTGAGTCTACCATATCTGACTCCCTAAGCAGTGAGCTATGTTCTCAAACTGAAGCAATGTTCCAATGCTATCGAAACCACAGCCTCAAAAGACACCTGGAACACAAGTAATAAAAAAAAGGAAGAAATAATTACAGTACATAATTGTATACTTACGACTGGATTGTAAGAAATGATTAGGGGCTGCCACAAACAGAACAGCCCCTTTCTGAAAATAAATGTTTCAGTAGCAAATTGCACACCCCCCCCCCCCCAAATTGCAATGCTTATTTCCTTGTTATTTGCTTTAAAAATGTGATTAATAGTGATTTACTGTAATGACTGAAAGATCCCTGAAGAGAAACTGGTTTAGTCTTAAACCATAAATACCTTATATTGCAGCTACCATTTTACTACTATGGTTGATGTTTGTTTTTATTGTGGCATCTGTGTTCTTTAAAAGAGTAGCAAGCTTGTTCCATGTGAATGATGGCTATGAAACACACTGTTAAAACCTCCTCTTCCAGTAGGATAGTTTTGTTTTGAGCATTTCTTCTTTCTCTCTAAGACCAGTGACATAATATTCAGCCAGTGAAAATCAGCAAAATTCTGTGACCTTTCTCCAGAGCTGTAAATCAAAGTTATCAGGACAAGTAATAAAATTATTGTTTTTGCAGTCCAACATCTACAGGGATTGTTACGTCACCAACTAACAATTTCTGATTCAAGGTGTTTTAAAATACTTCTGTAAAGAGACAATTAAAAGAACCATGAACTTAAAAAGCAGAAACATACATAAGGTTTCCTTCCAAGAATTCATACTGTTCGCTAAACATACTTTCTTACTGGTTCAGTTGAGTGCTTCTTATGTGCACTTCTACTAGAATCTCTGCAGAATAATGATGTTGTCTTGTATATGTCAGCTGTCAATATGGATGGAAGCAACTGCTGCACTGATGTTCATGAGAAGTGAATTGGTAGAGGGTAAATGAGTGATTTGTACTGGAACAAGTGTTTTTGGTGTAATCTATTTTGTCACTGCTTGTTGACCCACTCTGCTCCTATCTGGAGTAAAATCTAATAAACTGGTGTCAGTCAGTGCCTCCTGTTATTCTCAAACCATGCCATGTGTCCTGTAGAAATGAACAGTAAACCAGAGAAAAAATTAAATTAAGCATTGCTCTGATTTCAAGCTGGCGTTACATGAGTGTATCACCAAGAGATGCAAGAGAAGAGGACCTTGTTGTTGAGCACTGAGCTATGACTCAGAAAAGACGGGTGACATTTCCAGTTTCTCAGATTTTTTGAGACTGCCAGAAAGACAGTGCAATCTTAATGTATCTAAAATTCTTCAACCTATCACAGAAACAACACTGTAACTTGGTAAAAGAAGACTTTTCAAGAGTTTCTGTAAAATAACTTAGGAATTTACTAAGTATCCTACAGTTCAGAAGACCTTTCTTCTGTAACAAATGTGGTTCTTCGTCTGATGTGTTTCATTGTTTTCAGATTAAGAACCAGAAAAAAGCGAAACATGCCTTTTTTGTCTTAGATTACCTTCATTGAAGAGTATAGCTTTATCTAAACACATGATACCTATCTTTACAAATAGATTTTTTTCAAAATAGAAAATTTAAAATTATCTTATCTGGAGGAGATAGTCTTACCAGATATCCTTGTTATTTAGTTAATCATTTTTGCAAAGCGAAAAAGTTTAATTTTCCTCTTGTGTCTTTTGTCTGTAGATTAGCTTTTAAATAAAAGGAGAATATGAATTTGTTTTCTTTCGTGAAAAGACCTCACTGGTGTGGTGAATGAGAATCTCTGGTGTATGCCTGTTTAACAATTTAGGTGTGACTATAAAATTTTTCTCAAATGCATATGAAATTTTCTTAGGTGTTTAGGGTTTATTTGAGGTTATGATGATAAGGGGAAAAAAATAAAGGATTCTTCCTGAATCTCTAGGCTACATCCCTGGAAATACCTGAAATTTGAGCTTTTCTGTGTTTGATCACTTATGTAAATTATTTCTGTTCCTCAATTAGATGGGTGTGATTCCATTCTGTTGGGGTTTTTCACATTGACAAGTAGTGCCTCCTAGGAGATTTGCAGATGATGTGCCTGATAGAAAATCTGGCAGGGTGGAAAGATGAAAAGCCTTAAAATTGTAAACATTTCTTTCAAATAGAAAAAACTGTAAACATTCCTTTCAAATAGAAAAAACTGTCTACTGTTGTGTAAGATGAGGGAATTTCAGAATAATTTTAATAATGATACCTCAGCATTTACTCTGTAGTGCTTAATAATTTTCTTATCAAAACTATGTTACATCAAGTTAATAATAAGGCATCATCAATAAAAGTTAGGCCTTTACATGGGAAAACATTTAACACACAATTTCCCCTAAATGGCTGACATTACAGTTGAGCTGGTAGCCTTCTCTTTGACTCTAATGAAGATTGCACTGTAGGCCTTGGAAGAGTCCTTCTCTCCATGCCCCACGAGATTTCCCCAGGATTGTTAGATTGCATGGGTTTTCCCTCCTCTGAGACCTAGCTCTACAGCATCCAATTTCATGCCATTGTTTCAGGAAATTTTGTACAGGAGCTGCTTTCAAAGATAGTGGTGCTGTTTCATACTTCACCCATTTTTCACTGTCTCTTCAATGAAAAAAGCTATGAGGGCCTTCCCTTGATGTTATGGAGTCCTGTGCAAGTCATGGACCTCTTCTCTGTAACAGAGGCTTCTCTTTGCCTTTGTAAAAGAGTGTTCTCTTTGCTAATTGCCCTTTCAATTTGAACTATGTGTTTTCCATGCTATCAAAATAACTAGAAAAGTCTTACCATTGGTAACAGTGGGGACAATAAGTGATGTGGCATAGCACACTTTTTTTTTCTGGTTGTGTTGAGGGAATAATACAACAATTATAAAATGAATCAAAAAGACATATGGTAGCAAAATGAAGAAAAATCTGGAAAGGAATATTTCAGCAAAAATTTTTATTTTAAGCTTTGTATTCAAGTGTCAGTATATAAAAGTAAAAGCAACGCTCTTTCTGATTTCTCCCTTAGGACAGAACTCCTATTTGAGACTCAGCAGAAACTCCTACATTCTATTTTCCCCATGTGCTCTGTATCTGTCATCATTGCTGTTGAGAAGTATATAATTAACTGCAATACAGCTCTTTCTCCTTGCTTATCATAGTTAAATCTTAAATTAACTTTTTGAAGCTTAAATGTACCAGGGTTAAATGTCACTTTTTGAAGAAAGAATTGTTTGCATTAGAGAACAAGTGCAGTGTGAATAATACATTTTGTTGGAAAAACATAGAATATTGTGTGCTCCGAGATATTTGTGTCATTTTGTTTAGATGCAAATATGAAATGTAGGTACAATTTATTACCTAGGGCTGCTTACATAGGAATATATTTGGAACAAGGACAGTAAATGGACTGAGAGAAATTGTTAACAAACAGATTGCTCATTGTGCAGCTGTTGTCAGGTAACAGACCAAGGTGAATGTTTTCAGCATTGTAAATTCATCATAAAGTTTAAAGCTAAATCAGGCAAGCAATTAAAACGAATGTAATTTTTACACCACTCTGGACTTAATGTAATGGTTCCTAATTCCTTTCAGGTGCGTACTGTCTTGCTTAACTGTAAACCTCAGGAAGAGTCAAAGTACTCAATTCCTTTTTGAGCTGAATTATTTCTCAGCTGAAATTGAATAAGACAAAATGCAAGTTCCTATTTATCCTATTATCTATCTGATAAGAACTTTCAATCCTAGGTTTCTAGTGTATTAGAACAAAATTTAAACATGGAGTTTATATATTTATTTTCTCGGAACCAGATTAATTCTGGTGTGTGAAGAGGACAGATGGTAATAAATTAAAATTTGCAACTGTGTGCATGCATGTGCACACATACACTCACACACACTTTTCTGCATAGTTGCACAGCTCAATATAGAATAATTCTTCAGATGATTTTCAGTATCTGTAAGCTATTTAAATATATATAATTGAACTGTAAAATTACAGTAGCAGCTGTCCCCAGAGATGTATAAAATGAAGGAGACTCTGTCATTAAATCACAGATATGTCTCCTAATTCTCTTGTTTCAAAACAAAGATAATTATTGGTAAACCAATTGAGGGCTCTGAATAATAACTGTAAACGTACTTGTCAGTCATTTACAATGAAAGAAAATGCATAATTACATCTATCATACAGAAATGAATCCACTAAAATTTTCTTAGTTATCAAAAATTAATTCAGGTTTCACCCTAGGGACCTTGATTCTTACTGAAATAGAAAAGCCCCACCACTCCAGTTTTCCCATCTAGAATAAGCATGCACAAGTCTTTGTGTATTAACATTCTCTAATTTACAGTTCCATTTTGAAAAACAGCAGAAGCAACTGGACCGTGGAATAAATTATCAAGGGAAGTGGTCATGGCAACATCACTTCAGAGAGTGAAGTCTGTGACATTAGCAAGGATGGCTTAACGAACTGCTGTGCCAAATGTAGGTCGAGCTCTATCGTACAGATATTTGGATTATCTGACCCTGAAAACAAGAGACTTCACTTTCTGCTGCCATCAGTCTGTGCTTTTCCTTTCCCCCAGCCTTCCTGTCTCATTCTTGGGCTTCTTCCAGCTGGAGGTGACTGCCAGTGGTGGGGGACAGCTGTGTCTATGCCCAGCCCAGGGGTACCAGCTTTGTTGGGTTCCTGACTGCCTCCATTGCCTTCCATGTCCCAGGAGAATCCTCATTTTTTGTTTGCCCCACTGAAAAAGGCCATGCACAAACCTCATGAGAACACCAGTCTGACAGCATGCATTTGCTGGTTCAGTAAAGTAGATGAAGCAAGGGGCCATAAGACAGATCTCCTTCCCAAGTGAAAAAGAATAAAAGGGAGCTGGAATGTCTGAAAAATGTCTGTACCTACAACATAGCCCATTTTGTTAGTGTAGATGTATACCAGGAGTTAGTCAAGCAGGTAGGTGTACTCTTCTGGTTTTGACACCATCATATCACAGTTTTGTTTCTTTTTTTGGCTTTGTGCTGTTGTTCCCACCCCAATGTCAAATTAATTGATGGAATTTTTTAACCTTTGTATATTTCTGCAGCTTTGAACATGCAGAGATGAGTGCAACCTCAGTGCCTGGATGCAGCACATGACATGATATGTGTGAATATATTCTCTATGAATCTAACAATTCCCTTGGCCTCCTTTCTAAAACCTTTCTTTGGACCAGGAAGCTCCTCAAAGGAGAAAGCTTTATAAGCGTTTCTTTTCTCTCCCTTTCTCTGACCTTCCATTACTGACTAGAGCTAAAAACAAGATAGATATTGAGTCAAATTTTAGGTCCTGAGCTGGTACCATCACTTTGTTTCGTGCTCTACCCTTACCACAGGATTATACCAGAGGATTCATGCAGAACATAGTTGTTTCTTGTTTTTTAATATTGATGAAAATTTTAATACAAATTACAGCCTTTCTGAAGCTACAAAAGGGTAATTTTACTGAACTACAGTGTTAAAAAGAGTCTTTGCATGATATTTGCAGCAATGTATTTTCTAGCTGAAGACTATAATTACTGTGTCTCTTGTAGATCCTTAATAAAAACAATAAAAAACCCCCACAACAAAACACATCTAAAAGAACACTGAAATGAAAACTACCTTGAATTTTCCTTCCAGACTGCCTTCTTGATTTCATAAGCTGTATCTATGAAATGTGAAACATGAAAGGCCAGAGAAATGGAAACTTTCAATAAAAATGGTGTATTTGTCACAGTAACAGAAAAGATACGTTCCACATGAAAGTGAAAAATGTAGTCTATGCCTCTGCATGTTGTGATAGGTACCATTCTGTATGAGGTGCTAGGTAAGAAGGATTGAGTGGACTTGGACTATGTGATTACATGTGAATGTGTGCCTGTTGCATTTGTTACAAAAATAAACAAATCAAACTTCTGTGCGCTTTAGTTATCTGGAATGCTGTCATAACTTCAGAATGGAATTTACCACACAAATAGCCACAGAGTAGTAGTCAGTCACCGGTTCTGATGGGCAGGCAGGTGTTCAACCATCTCCAGGAGAGCAGGACTCCATCACACATAGTGGTGAATGGGAAGACAAACACCACATCACTCCAAATGTTCTCCCTTCTTTCTTCTTCTTGCAGCTTTATATGCTGAGCATGAAGCCATGTGGTTTGGAATATTTGGAATATGGAACAGTTGGGGTCAGCTGTCCTGGCTGTGCCCCATCACAGCTCCTCATGCATCCCCAGCCCCCTCCCTGGTGGGGTGGTGTGAGGGGCAGAAAAGGCCTTGATGCTGTGTGAGCCCTGCTCAGCAAAAATTAAAACAGAGGGCTTATAAGCAAGCAGGAGAGGGACTTCTAACCAGGGCCTTCAGTGATAGCACAAGGGGCAATGGTTTTAAACTAAAAGAGGGTAAATTTAGATTGAATGTAAGGGAGACACATAAGGATGGTGAGGCACTTAACAGGTTTTCCAGAGAAGTTGTGTGTGCCCCATTTCCTAGAAGTGTTCAAGGCCAGGTTGGAAGGTGACTTGAGCAGCCTGGTCTAGTGGAAGGTGTTTCTGTCCATGGTGGAGGTTTGGAACCTTAAAGATGATCTTTAAGGTTTCTTCCAACCAAAACCCTTCTATAGTTGTGTTTGTGTCTATCCATTCATTTATCTAGCCAAACCAGTTCAAAACATAAGAACATAATTACTTGTCCTATAGTTTTCTGTTGCCTCTAAAGTGAAAAAAGGCAGACAGAAAAAATGTAAAAGATCATAGTTCAACTATATTTGCTTTTGGCACATAAATATTTTATTGAATTGAGGCAATTGAGTAGGTTATCATTTTCCAGTCTAAAGAATTTTCTGTATCTTCACTCATTCACTGGAGAAAATAAAATGGGAGGCACCAACATTCCAGAGCAAATAAAATAAGTATTTGTCTCTATTTTGAATGTGTATGAACTAACATCTCCATATTCGTCTTTAACAAAGCTGTACTAGTGTAGGTTGAATAATGACATTATTATTTACTTTCTCATTTTCTTTTAGGGCTGTTTCCTTATTATATTGAATTCTATGAATTTGAATTTTTTAAAAGAATAAAGGAGGACTAGAATTCTATGCATGCTTGTATCCCCTGTGTTCATTTATACCATCACTGAAAAATGTTTGTAAAGTATTACCGAGACTGGCTAACATAATTTTATACCCACACATTTTACTGCAAATGAAAGCAAAAACAGAAGCACAGTGTAAATCAAACCATTTATGAGCAGTGGCTATGTGGTGAGAGCCATGTGCTGATAAAGACCTGCCAGCAAACAGATGACTCCATGCCGATCTCTCTCTCAAAAGATGTTCTTTTGGAAGCAATTTTAGGAAGTTGAGACGGTTGTGGACTCTGGCCACTGAGCTTAGAAAGATGCCTTCCAGCTTCTCACGTCTTCAGAAAGGCAAATCAGGGAAAGACATGCCCAGTCATTCCTACTAGGAACTGAATTTGTGGTTTGAGACAATTTTACAACCTTTTACTCATACATTATCATTTCATGTTTGTTTAAGTACGTCAGCTAATTATACCAAAGCCATCCTCACCTTGTCAACATCTTCTGGCACTGATTTACTGGTTCTGTAGGATTTCTACTTCCTTTCACAGAAGCAAGGGAATTTGTTCAAAGCAAAGAAAAAACTGACTTCACCTACATTCTTATCACCACAAGAGGTGGTTTTGTACCCCGCAATTATTGAATAGTGTGTCTCTGAGCATTGTGCAGATAACAGCTGCAGTATTAGTGGGAAACAGTTCAATTAGTACTTACTGACAAGCTGGTTTGTTTGTGTGAGCTCTTTTCTTAAAAAGCATGCAAATAGACTAACAGAACATTTCTCTTGCTTTTTCCCATTTATTTTTAAAGAATATGTACATTATAATTTAAAATACCTGTTTCTAATACTAACGTAAAAAAATATTGCTTTAAAGAGGTTTAAAATAGATTTACAAAGAATCTTATATGTTCAAGATGTATTTGAAAAATACAAAAGTCCTAAGTGTTCTAGTGGTACTGTTGAGCAACAGATTTGGGTTTTATGCTTATTCAATAAAATTGTTTGTTACAGGTAGTGTAAGTAGTAAAACCTGTACTTAAGGATGTCTACTAGTTTCCATTAAAAGACTCAGTTTTTAATTGCTTTTAGTCTTGTCAAACCTAAAGTACTGTTTAGATTGGAATTTTTCATACTATGCCTAGTAAAGAGAGAAATTGCAGAGGAAGTAGAATTTTAAATACTTCAGTCTTTGCCCAGAAAGATACTTTGGAAAATATTTTGATTCCTCATATAAATAAGTCTCTAAAGCAGAGATATTTTTCTTTCTTTTGAAATATGTAATGTTTTCTTATTTTGTTATGCATAATAAAGTAAGCATAATTTAAAAAATATTTTGTTGATGTTTTCTCAAACTTGGCCAACTGATAAAAGTTTAAAAAATTACAGTATGCAAATGTCAATTAATGTTCTGCTCTGCCTACTGTGACCCATCCACTCAGCTGATTTATGTGAACTAGTTTGGACTGGGAATATAGAATATACGCAGGCTGTTGTCACAGTAACTGGTAGCAACAGGGGGAATGCAAGAAGAACTCAATTACAGAAAGTTTACAGGAAAGCAGGGCTGCTTGACTTCAGAGAGGCCACTGCTTACCACTTTTGGAAACCTGAGTGTATTTGTTTGCTCCAGGGAAGTGGGAGGAGCTGTTGAGAGCTGAAGCCAGTGAGATATGAGAGTTCGGCGAAGTCACCAAGTGAACTTGGACTTACACACTTGTTGGTGTAAGGATAAGGATGGCCAAGTTCCCCTGAGGAAACAGCACTTGGTGTCCTTCCCTTTTGCTAAGTGCCTGATGCCACCCCCTCTGCTGCCTCCTTCACCTTCCTCCCAGAGATGTCCTATGAGAATTGCTTCCTGGAGGGCTAGGTTAACTAGACTGGCACTTGCAAAGGCAGAGCATGAGGGATGGTGATCCAGGTGGAGGAGGAGGAGGATGTCGTCACATGTGACTGCAGTCAAGAAGGGGCATGAAAATGGTCAAAACCTGACTAGGCTGCAGTGCCTTCCTGAGAATTATCAACATGATTATGCCAGAAATGCTGTGGAGTGCCACAGGTCAGGGAGCTGCTAAGGTAACAAGTGGCATTCTCAGGAGGGATGGGTGTGTGGAATATAAAGATCTTAGCCAGCAGAAAGGGAGAAGGGTTGAATAGCTCAACAGTGGTAGAAGGATTTTGAAGGAGAACAGGAAATGACAGAAGGTGCTGGCATGGTATAGAAATGAAGGGAGGAAGAGCAGAAGGAAGACCTAAGAAGAGGAACATGAGAAAAAGCATGTTGAAGTGATAAAAGAGGGATGAGGTCAGGAAGGTAAGAGACTGAGAGAGAGATGGGTCCCTAGAGTGGAATAAAAAGAAAGAGCATGGTGTCTCTTCCATCACTTCAGAAGTTTTGCACTGAAGATGAATGCAAAGAGGAGAGTCTGAGAATAGACAGCTCCAGATGTGTTTCCCCCCATGAAGACTGTACACTCACAGAATGTGTGTCAAAGAAATTATTAGAGAAGTAGTTATACAATACATAATTATGTGATCATAAGTATGATCACACCTCTGCTCAAGATCCTGATCTTATGAATTATAAAGAACAAATAGAAGTAAGGGCAGTAGCAAGGCAATAATAATAATATTAATGAGTTAGTGAACTGAGTATCTCCGTTGTGTCTATTCAGAAGCTCAGAGAAGAAGATGAGGGCTGACCAAAAATAAAGTGACACCCTAGAGGAGTGCAGGGTGTCCTTGCTTTTGCAACTGAATGCCTTTGTGAGAGGCTGGACAGTTCACTTAAACAAGACTGTCAGTATGTGGGTTTGGGTATGTCAAAGAACTCACCTTAGTCTGTTTAGCAGAAAAGAATGAGGAGCTCTGCTTTCATCATTTAGACAGGTAAAATGCTATCAAAATAGTAAGTATTCTGAAAAAAATCACCTCTGGGCATTTCAAATTAGCACTCTGAAAAATGGATACTTTGGATAATTTTGGCCTTAAGCTATTTTTGACAATTCTCCAGGTATGAAATGGAGTTACCTCACAGAAGGACTGTGTAGATAATTTCATTAGCATCTTTTAAAAATGCATCGGATGCACTGGCAAGCATTTAGAAAAGCCCATGAGAGAATGAACAATTCTTTGTGCTTCAGTAAATAATGGATGGATCCATACACCTAGAATAATGAAGAAGAAGCAAATAAAATAACATCGAGATATCCTGTCAAAGGATACTCTCTATTCTTGCACTACAGCAGACAATGTTCTGAGCAAAAAAAGTATATATGTCTTTCAATCAAAACTATATTGGGATGTAGGAAGCCTAGTTAATGTAGCCTGAGCCAATTTTTCAATTTCAACATGCATTTCAGGAGTGGAACAAAATGCATTTTTATGTAACACTAGAGATTTCCATCACTACTTAATTCTTTGGTGTGAATACAGCAAGTATGGTTTCATAGTTTCCAGAAAGGTTTCATAGTTTCATTAAAAGAAAATGCCTTCTTTTGGGCCTTCACTGAGATGGAGGTAAAGGTCTCATTTAGTTTCAGAGATGGGAAGACTGAAGTTGTTTACTATGCTCTATATACGGTACTTTTCTGAATTTTTTATCATTATTATGACTATTTAATAAAGTCAGAACTTGCAATTACATTGTTTTGTAAAAATTTTCTGTTGTTTTTTAAATGAATAATATCATCTGTGTGTATCTTTGGCACACATCTCAAATTTTCTCTTTTAAAAAGCACTGTATTTAGTTATTCCATCTCAAATAATAATCTTATCTTGGAATATATTGTTGTTCTATCATGAGGAAACTAAGATAAATGTGAACCTCTTTTCTTACAATTTCTCTGCACATTGCACAAACAACTTTTGGCAATACAGATTTGACAGCACTTACCTATTTTTAAAAGATTTCAGTGAAATAATAAATCCCTGTGCTTAGCTTCTCTACTTGGCAGTTTCACCATGATCTCTAGTTACAAACAAAAGTTTATACTCTAATCTTTGAGGACAGCTTATGTAAAAGAAAACACTCTTGAAGCAAAATAGTGACGGAGTTGGCTGTGTCATTAAAACCTTCCCAAACATAATAACCACTCTCAGGCACACAGCATTACAGACTACTGCGCTTCCTTCAGTTTTAAATTACAGAAAGGCTCAGACTATGTTATCTGAAAGTCTTTGCATAGAGTTAGCAGTGACCACCTATTCCATAAAAAGGTCATAATTTCGTAATAATTCAAAGTGGTGCCAAGCTGACAGTTCATAAGAGTTATAATTTTTAATATAGGAAGGTAATTTATTATTTGCTTTCCATGTCTTAATTCATTGTTATTATGAGTGAAGGAGAGCTCAGAAAATGAAGACAGGCTTCTGTAAATTGCCTCAAGTGTCTGTTCAGTTCAGCCATGAGAGGATATAGAAAATTTACTGCTTAGTACTGACTTTGGTTACTCATTACTTATTCATAGAGATTATGTAAACTCAACTTTGGGTTTTGAATAGTGTCATGCATATGTTTACAGGGAGCACAATATGTACTTGTATACATTGCTTTTATGTGGTATGTTGGTTTTTTTGAGAGTTTAAAACAGAATTCATGATCTGAGAATTAATGAAGCCCTCAAAAGACACAGCGACTTCAACTATATAAGAAGAAATTTAATAGCCTGTGAATATCTGTGGTATGTCCCTTGCAGCCCAAGTTATTCTGTGATTCTATGATTCAAAGAAAACATCAATGGAAGATTATTTATAAAAACATCACTGCTCTACATCACTTCATTTATTATTAGCTTCGGAGCACATTCTTCTTTAGCATAATCAGAATTCTGCTTTCTATTTTTAAACAAACTGGTACACTTCAGTTTGAGATTCTCAAATCAACAAATACGTTCTGCAGAGCTCCTTGTCTACTGGGAGGCTCTGTTTTCTGCTTTGAGAACAGTTGTCTCACTGAAGAAATACTCAGAGATACACTGACATGAATGAGATTGCTCATGGTCCTGTAGCACTGTTTCCTCTTTTCAGATAATAAAATATCGATTGAAGCCCCAAGAATAATTAAGTGCAATAAATCACCACCTAAAATACATATATGAAACAAAAGTAGATTTTCTGAAATTAAATATATTTACATTATAATATGTTTTGTAATTCATATACACGACCTAAAGGGAAGAAGATAAATGTGGTCTGATTCATGACAGTCCTGAACTGGTTAGTGTGATTTTGCATTAGGGCAAGTATGAGCAATATAGTAGGGCAATATATCGTGGAATATTTGAAGACACAGTTTTAAGGTACTATACCAATTCATAGTAGGAGATAGGTCACCTACATCATGTCCTAAATACTTTATAGCCTTATCTAAGCAACGAATATTTGAAGAGGAAAAATATGAATCTCTCTGAAGAGCAGAGAGCTCACATAACAATCTTGTTTTCTTGTTGCTTAGTTGTCTTGCTTGAAATAAGCTAAAATATGAAAAAAATCCACAATAAAATACATTAAATTTGAAATTAAATATAAAACTATGCAACGGTAAAGTTTCATATCATTAATTGTCTTTCAGGCACAGGAGAGTCTAACTTCCATATTCTAACAAAACCAGAATTCCCCTGCCTTTGGAACTGAGTGTTTCAGTTGAAATATTAACAGGAATCCAGAGGAAAAACAGTAGCTGCCTTAACCACAATGCAAAGCATGAAAACACAGAGTATGTAGGATGTGTAAAGATTGGAGTAATCTAGTTAAGATACCCATGGACATAGTAATGAGTACATTTTATGAGGGATCATCTTTCGAATAACTTTTCTTTCACTGAAATCAGCAGCAAAATTCCAGCAAATTCCCTGGGATAGTACAAGGCAGAGAGTCTTTGAAAGACATGCCTTGAAGACGTGAGAAGCATTCTTCAATGACAGTCCTTTTAATCCACATAATATCTTCTTCTCCTTGTTATTTGTGCATCTTTAAAATGTGGGATGCAAGCCCACTTCTGACTGTGAAGCTGAGGTGTGTTTCCTATCTGTACCTGTACACCATGCTGGGCGCAGCTCAGCACTGCACTGATCTGCTCCTTGCTTTGCTTTCCAGGGAAAGGCACCAGCACTGTGCAGAGCAGAAGGGAGTGCAGCAGTCCTTGGCCAGGATCTCATCACAGCCACTGATATCCTGAGCAAACAGTGCTCACCTGCCAGTTTCGATCCTGTTTGGGACGAGCCTCTGGCAAGTCAGGCCTGTGACTAGAGACAGGACTTACAGAAAAAAGTGCAGAAATTTCATACATACATGCCCATATGTATACATAGATACACACATCTATGTGTATGCATTTAGCTTTTCCTATACAGAGAGGAAAAGCTCTTTTTTAACCTAGGTGAAAAGTTTTCCTGTTCATGGCATGAAAATACAAATCCTCTCAGGATAGCTAAACAGCACATTTGAAAAGAATAAATATTAGAAATGGTCTCAGTGGAATGTTTAAACTCAAATGGACCGTTATGTTCACTACTGTTGCCACCTGAAATTCTTATTTACATTAAAATTTGTGGAAAAAGAACTGAAAATTATATTCTGGCATAGATAAGCAAAATTATCAACTGCTTAGAAAGGAAGTAGTATTCATTCACATTTGCAAGCTTAATTAATTATCTCAGAGTTAAAATTAGTTTTAACCATTTGATCATTAATCCGAATAAATAAAGACACTTGTTTTCTGTACCTCTAGGGTTACGTTTATGATTTCTCTCAAATCTTCAGAACCATCAGAGGGAACGTGTACATTGATACTCAGCTTCAGAAAGTAGAGCTATGAGTATAACCTGATGTTTTAAATTTCAGCAAACAACAATTCAAACTTTCAATGCAAACTCAAAAAAACATGCCTACAATTTCAGTGGTTCAAAATAGTCCAGGAGATTTCAGGTTCTCCTGTGTATAAAATCACAGTGGTTAGGTGATAGTGGGCAGCCAGCCTACTAGTGATTTTGTGGAATCAATATGCTAATATGAGACAAAAGATTAATGTGGCCTTTTAATCAAGGAAATGGACTTGGAATTGAGACATCCAGTACGATTCAGGGGGCCTTTACATTGAGCTTAAATACATTTGCTGTCTGTCTATGAGCAATTCTTACATTTTCCTGTCTTTTTTTTTTTTTTTTTGTGTTTTGTGTGGTTTAAAACTATTAAGGACAGATGTTGTGAAAAGAGAATTTTCTTGCCTTCCCAGCAAGAGGGAGAAAGTGATAGCCATCACTCTGCAAAGGGAATGTCAAGCAGGAAAGACTACTTGCAAACTACCAGCTATTAAAAAAGACCCTTGATATCGGTAAAGAAAGAGTGTGAGGCTTCCTATTCAAAAATTCTGAACTTTGAAGTCAGTGAACTCAAAAGTGAAGAATTGGTGGTTATGGAAACATGTTATCTGAAACAGATGTGCTTTTTCTAAGTGTGGCTTTTCATCCACTTTTTCTAGACTGAGCTACTTGAAGCTCATAAGTAGCCAAATCTCAGCTTCAAATTAAGTTGTACCTTCATGCACATTTTGGAATGTAGCTCCAAGTGACACAATCATAATTTCTTGTGATTTTATAAAAAATGCAAGATTTCAAATTGACTTACCTCCATTTGGCTTCTTAGTGAGAGCAGTATTTAAAATTGTTAACTTTGGATGTGCAATGAATATGCTGATCCATCACTACCTCTATTCCAGTTCCCTAAGCATTTGCTTTTCATTCTGGTTATATGCAGTGAGCAGCAAGCCAAATGGAGGTAAGTCACTTAAAATCTTCTTGTTTAATCTCTGGTCAGGCAAAGTTAGCTGGTAAAAGGATCAACTACTGGCTTCCAGTTGCACTGGGGTTATTCACATAAACAACAGCTGAAGATGTAGCTCTAGAGTATTTTATGTTTCTACCAGCTGTGCCTGTCTGAGAGAATCATCTTACAAATGGCAAACTATAAGAATTACTAAGTGAGGCTTTGAATCTACTTTTCCTCCTGTTTTTGTCATGTCTTCTATTTTCTGAGGATCAGATGTGAAAGTCTCTATTTTTTCCAAATTTATCATTCAGAGTAAATAATAACTATGATAGTATTTTACTTAGACTAAAATAGACACTGTATCTGAAGCTGAGATCAATCAATAGTGTCATCCAGCAGAAAAAAAAGAATAAAAAATTCTACAGGATCTAACTTTTCAAATGTTCCTGATATGTAAAATTAATATGGTTGCTGTGTTCCACTACCGACACATTACAAACACAAATAACAGATGTTTTCAAAAATAGGCCAGAGACAAAACACTCCGACAATCTCCAGCAATGACAGAATCTGGCAAGACACGGGGTGCTAAATTGAGGTGTCTTGTGCCCAGTGAGACTCTCTGTATCTGAAGCACTCACCTGGGGCTGTCGTCCATGCCCGACCTAAAGGGTTCCCATAGCCTGGATTGGCAAAGCTCAAGAATACCAAAAATGGCACTAAATGCTCTGTGTTTATAATGGAATTCATGGGCTTGCAGGGAGACCAGCATCTGCCCTGTGATTTAGGGAACAATATTAACAAAATAGAGGTTGAAACTGCCTCCCACAGAGACAAAGGAAACTAGACTAAACAGATTTCTCTAATCAAGGAACTGACAAGACAGAAGTTTCTGTCTTTGAAGCTGCATACCTTTGAGCAAACCACACATGCTTTTGAAGGTATCAATTTACTTTGCCAGCACTGTAGTGATTCTGGAAGTATTATATCATTGAATCATAGAATCATAGAATGATTTGCGCTGGAAGGGACCTTAAAGATCATCTAGTTCTAAACCCCCATCACAGGCAGCACCACCTTCCACTAGACCAGCTTACTCAAAGTCCCGTCCAACCTGGCCTTGAACACTTCCAGGGATGGGGCATCCACAGATTCTTTGGGGAACCTGTTCCAATGTTTCACCATCCTCACAGGAAAGGATTTCTTCCTAATATCTAATCTAAATCTACCCTCCTTCATCTTAAGATGATTCCTCCCTTGTCTTATCACTACCTGCCCTTGGAAAAAAACCCTCTCTGGCTTTCTTGTAGGCCCCTCCAGCTACTGGAAGGTGCTATAAGGTCACCCCAGAGCATCCTCTTCTCCAAGCTGACAACCCCAACTCTCTCAGGCTTTTCTCATAGGAGAGAAGTTTAATTCCTCTAATACTCTTGGTGGCCCTCCTCCAACAAGTCTATGTCCTTGTGCTGAGGACCCCAGAGATGGTCGCAGATATATTTGATTACATATCAAATACATTTGGTCTGTCAGTGTGCCCTGGTCTGAGGTCGGCAAAATGACCAGACCACAGATTATTCTTATTTGAAAAGGACCCACAAGGATCCGCAAGTTCAGCTCTACAGTAAATGGTCCATACAGGGATTGAACCCACAACCTTGGTGTTATTAGCACCATGCTCCAACTGAGCTACTCTCAGTGATGTGCTCCATGGAAAGGAAGAGTACTCAAACCTGCCCCCACAAGAGCATGCTTGCACATGTGTAAATGGACTCAAAAATACAACTAAAACTCCAACCAGCAGCATAGGTTGAAAAGGCCAAATGGTTTTTGTTTTCAAAGGAATGTTTCCAATTTGTGTGAAATAATCAAGCATCTGTCATTCCTTAAGCTGTGGCTCTCAAGATTTCTGAGAGATTTTTGCCAGCTAATCTGCAAAGGAGCAAACACTTTGTAGCATGCCTTCTGTGCATGTCTGCTTTTCCTCTTTCTTCGTCAGGATTTCTTTTGGTGTAAATTCAGTACTAAATAAATTTGTAGGGCACAACAGAACTGAAGAGATTAACCTATGCAAAGTTGTAAAGACACTTGAGAAATAAATTGAGATATGCAAAGACATTTTTTGTATACTAGCTACATTCAAATAAGCAATGGCACAGATACATCATAGAAGCAAATAACCACACAACCCCATTTATCTTTCTGCTGATTGAGAACTTACTCCTTTAAAACACATGGTAGCTTGATTGAGAGCTTTAGTCTTTTAATTTCTCTTAAGAGAATGCTTTGATTCCAGTTTATCTGACCAGGCAAGACTTTAATAAATGAAGGAAAGTGCTTAGCAGACAGAAACATAATCAGTACACTGCAATTATTCAGAGCTCTGCATCTGCTCAAATGAGCAACTCATAACAATGCAAGAAATACTCATTTTCTTTTCTGTTTTAGGCAACCCACTTAAAAGCTTTACTCAATTACACAGAAAAAATCCACCAGCTCTGAAGTTTAGGGTAAGTAACCTCCCCATCTAGATCACCTTTATTGAAGGATGGACAGTGTTGGTAAATTGTACATACATGTATATATAAAAGATAGCTCTAAAGACAGTATTAGACAGAAGGATTTGATCCACTTTAGGAAATAAAGAGATAGAAAGATAGAAAAGATTATTCTTTTCATTCAAACCTATTTTGGAGTTAGATATAAAAGGGACTTATCTGGATAGTGATTTTATAGACCCCCAGGATTAGATATGAATATCACTAACATTATAAGAGGTTATCAATAATGACAAAAATACTTTGATATGAGAAACTGTAGCTTCTGATAATACAAAGCCAATTTTAGGCTATTCTGCAGTATGTATAGTAGTAGGTATGATAGTCTACAGATTTTTCTACCATAGTCACTGAACTGAAAACAGACTACCTTATTTTAAATGTGGGGTTTTATAAATAATGAGGTCATTAAAAAAGAGCTATAAGCAAAGAACAAGCAAAAAAAATAAAGTTGGATTGAGTGACCATAGGTGGATACTGAATAAAAGTATATCTATAATGGAAATTCTTCAGCCTGACTTAGTTTCCATCAGGATTCTCTTCTTTCAGGAGAATGTCATTTTTCATTAAGAGTTAAATCAGGATAGCTATTGGTCAGCAAGTGGGAAGGCAACATAATGACTCAGAATAGCATCCCACAGCAAACACTTGAGGGTAGTTTGAAAATGAGTCACTGAAAAGGCTAGTTCAGCCTCCTGAATTCATTAAACCATTTTTTCAATGTCCTCAATGAAAAACCAAACAAAAAAACCCCAAACCACCAATTAACCATAAAACAACAACCACCCCCCCCAAAAAATAAAACAAACAAAACAAATCAAAAAGCAGGCTAAGAAACAGAAATTTGGTAAAAAATGAAACTCAAAATGGAAAAGGAATGCAAGGACTGCTCTAAGGACTGATAAAGAAGTAGAGAGGCTGGGTGGCTTTACTGAACAGTGAAGTTCAGTTGTGACTGGTATTTGTGTAGGCAGTCTGTTGTTTTAAATACCTTTTCTTCCTTTAAGTACCTTTTCCTTTGTGCTTGTATCTGATGTGATGTGATGATGATGATGATGATGATGATGATGAACTTCCTGTTTAGTCTGTTCATCACCGATCACAGCCTCCCAAAGGGAAGAACACATCTGTTGGCTAAGAACAGTTGATCTGGAGGGTATTGATAATCAAGGTTCTGCCTGAAAACAAGTAGACTGGGTAGCACAAGAGATGGAGGATGGTAGCTGAGAAGCTGTCTTCATATTCGTAGAAAAATGATGCTGTAGTGCTGAGGGGCCTGGGGGCTGGTTTTGACACTAAGGCCAGAGAGCACTTGAGTGGTCCACATTTCATAATTCAAGGTAATTCCCACCCCACTCTTTCCTCTCCCAGCTCTAGATAACCATTTTTTGTTTACCCTTTCCAGGTTTTTTGGAGTGCAACAATGTGAAGTATGTGCTGTAGTCCATCAGAATGGTGCTATTTCATATAATGAAACTGAATGCATTTATCACCTCTGCCATGCTGAGGGCACAAGAGCATTTAGAGGTTGCAAAACCTGGTGGGAGAGTAATGTTGGAAGATGACACAGAGTTGAAGGAGTTCATCTTGGTGAAGTTTTGTCAATGCTGCCTATTGGGAGCCATCTCTGGAATAAGCTATGTTCTGACCTCTTCTGACCTGGTATTGTCTTGGGGGATATCCATTGGAAAGGAGAAGAGTAGTTGGGGCTGAACAGAAGACTGGATTTCATTCACTAGGCAGGTGTTCCAGGGGAGGCAGAGCTGTCACCATCACCATCATCAGTTACCTCCTTATCCCCAGAATTAGAGGAAAATTATACTGGGTTTTCTTGCAGTCCTATGGGATATATAATTAACTTTTCCTGTGAATACTGGATATACAATTCCGATTCAATAGCACTCTTCTACTTTGCTAGTACTTTGTTTGTCAAACTTGGATGGTAAGAAGCTGTGTCACATATTTTTCCATTTCCACACAGAAGGCATTTTACCAGTTTTTGGAAGCATGGTGCAAGACAAAAAAAGCTTGATGAATGGAACAAAATAGGTAAGAGAAAATTTAATTAAATATTTTTTCTGAAGTTTTCAAAAACAGGTAAAAGAGAAACTTCGATAGCCTCAGCAAAAAAAAAAAAAAAAAAAAAAAAACAACGAAAAAACAGATAGCCAAAGCATGCTGCTGTGAGAAATCACAGAAGCGCAGAATAGGTGAAAGGACCCATCAGGATTATTGAGTCCAGCCCCTGGCCCTGTGCAGGACACCCCAAGAATCACACTATGCGCCTGACAGCATTGCCCAAACACTTCTTGAATGCTGGCCAGCAGTGTATGTGCTATGCAGCAAATTGCCATTGTATTGACAAACAAATACAAACAAAACTGAGATAACTCATAGAAATGTTGTCATTATGTGCATTTCATTACACTTAAGAATCATGTGTCAAGGACATAAAGGCTTAACAAACAGGCAACTGCTTGCCCTACCCTAGGGCACGGGAATCCCATGCTATAAATTCTCACGTGTAATTTACATTTCTACTGACAACTAGAAAGAAATCATAAAAATAGTTAATTACAAAGAAGTAAATTTACATGATTATTCTTTTGTTCAATGTGCACCCCCAGGGAGAAAGAGGACCTGATGCTGAGAAATCATGGTGGTTCTCAGAAAGGATGTCTGTTGGGTGGCTTCCCTCTGTTGTCCAGGTATATGAGACTTAGTCAGGAAATTATGAACCATGAAACTGTAGGTAGAGTATACAGCAAAACAAGGAAGAGGGAAAAAATTTAAAAATGGACAAACCAACTGAATGGAGTGGAAATATATCATTAACCCCCTGCATGTGTGGGAGAGTATGCTGCATGTATGTGAAATAAGGGGGGAAGCAAAAATTTTAACCAAACATATGCAATGAGTCAGGCTCAGCTTGTTTCTCACTAGCAGCATTTGTTGCCTATACAGCTGTTTTCATGAAACTTGTAGGAACCTAATAAATTTGATATATCTTCCCTCCAGGGGAAACAGACATATCACATACAGTGTGTAATCATGGAATGTATTATATTTAAAATGAAATAAATTTCATTATCTCACCAGTGAAATCTTGTTGATGTAGTTAAAAAAATGAATTATGGCTGAAGTTTTTGACTAGAACAATTAAGTTAGCTAGCCATGATGGTTGTTTTATAGTAGTTAGGAGAGAAATCACAGAATCGTGGAATGTGTTGAATTGGAAGGGATGCATAAAATCCAGTTAGGATTTACAGAATTATTCTGATTTTTTTTCTTTTTAAAAATAAAATAATATTCTGAATAAGCAGTCTTATACATAACTACTTCAACTTTACAGACAGTAAAGACAGTTCAAATTATATCAGTGCAACTTTTTAGTTTAGAAAAGTCCAAAGATGAAAAAATTAAAAATGATGCTTTGCAGAATTGGAAGTAACTGGATTTAGACAAGATGTGTGGAAGCAAGTGATTTGAACAATCTCATTTCATAAACACTTCAATTACCAGATTTGCCTGAATCACTTGGAAATTCATGAGAAAATCAGCTGGTAGCTCTGTTCAGATAATGACCAAAAATTCATTTGAAGTCCACAGATGTCATAAAAATCAAAGAAAAGATAATCTTCAGTGAAACTTCCAAAGAGATTGTAATATTCATATGTTCTTATTTCAAAACAAATATTTTATTGGATTCCCTTATTTACACTAAGAAGAGATCATATTAGCATGTTTTTCCATGGGAACACTAATAGGATTTCTTTCTTCTATACAACTATCTATTTTCATAAAGATTTAAATATTTAAATATTTTGAACTGAAAAATTTGGTCAAAACTGGAAAATGGTATCAGAAAATAGTCATAATAGTCAAGCATACTTGAATCTATGAAAAAACCAATTTGGATGCGGTGTCTTCACTCACCTGTGCATTCTGGGTTCCGCCCTTGCATTATGTTATTTTCAAGACCACGCCATCAAAATCTGAGTAAAACACAATCACATTATAAAATTTCACAACTTTGTACTCTCAAGGGTACACAGAGGAAATAACTGAAGTTTAAAAAAGGCAGAAATTGGGGAACGATAAAATGCCAGTGATGGGCAATACTTCCCGTGGGGAATTCCTCAGAAAAGAATAGGAGATATAGGTACTTCAGTTTATCAACAAATGCTCACTGAGACCAGGCTAATGAAAACAGCTTCCAAAGTTAATTTAGTAGTCAGAAAACTGCACATTTTAAAATAAAATCATTTCATCCCAGCTTGTTCAAACATATTGCAACAAGAAACACACACTTCTGTAAAAATGTGCAGTTAGAGTGGGGCTGAAGGTTTTTGCTGTATATCCAAAAGTCTGAGTTTGAGTATCACTTCACACTCATTTCAAAACTGACCTTCATTGGTTCAGCTAGAAGGATGGCAGTAATCAGGAGGGGAAACAAAGCTGACTGGAATGTTTCTCGTACATCTCTGGCTATAAAAACTCCTACCATTTTATTATTCTTGCTCAAAAAACGACCTCGGTTTAACACAGCTTATTGTCTGTATGTTAGGAATGCTAGTGATGTCATTTAAACCATTTTTGCAGAAATTTCTGTTAGATAATGGTTTTCACAACATATTTCTGGAATGATTCATGCTGCTGTCATAGTGCCCTTCCAAGTCTTCTGTTATTTCTGTAGTACATAGAGCACACAGTACACAGATCTCAGCCATACATCAATGCCTTAACATGCTCGCTGTATTTCAATATATAAGATTTTACAAAACTACACAACAAAGAGGTGCCCTGACTCAACAGATCTTGCAGTTGACTTTGATATGATCCAGTCTTGCCCTTGGAGCAGCTTGTAGCACTTTTTGTGCTCTTTTGCAATATTGCATGAGAGAAAATGCTACATACTCAGCTGGAATTGCATTGAAGGCAGTGTTCCATGCTAGAGAATATGTGAACATCTGCTACTAGCACCAATGAAGTTATCCAATTAATTAATCAGTGTTTAAACTACCTTAAAAATTAAAAGAGCTATGTGTTATTATTGCTTGTTGATGTCTTATGATGAGTGTATTAAATGAAAATATTTCATCTAATTCATGAAATCTCTGAATGAATCTTTTGCTGAATGATTACAATACAGGAACAGTGATTCTATGGGTAAACAGAAAAGGAAATCAGGTTATTTGTTTCCTGCACATCATCTGCAAGATGAATGGATATTTTCCTTAGATTAAACAGAAAAACATGAGTTAAAATAAAATCAAATGCCTAGAAATGTTACTTATTGTGTGATATCTATTTTTTAAATTTTTTTTTTGCTTCTAACAAGTATCTTCCATTCCCAAATAGTGAATTCCTTTTCATTGACAACTAAATGCACTGTTGACAGTTTTCGTTATTGGAACCAGGATCAAATACTCTCTGTGAGTCTCTGTCAAATGGCATAAGCAACAAAATGCTGAGTGGTTTTATTACCTGGAATTCACAGATCATGCCAGTAATCTCAAGTGCTAGTGAAATTATTTGCTAGATTTCAACAGCAAATAATAAACTGACTATCACAGCAAAGTTTTATTGTAAAGTGCACTGATTTTGAATAAATGTGAGAATTTGTACACACAAAAAAAGATGCAAAAGAATTTGGATCATTTAATAAGATTTTTTTTTCTGAAAGGGGGTGAAATGGGCTTAATTTCGCAATGTCACCATTAGTAATATCAAGAAGGGCAAGCAAGAAGAGAACTATTTTTTTATTCTAGGACAGGCCTGGGCATAAATTTCCCCAAGGAGTCTCCTCAGAAGCAATTTCTACAATTTAGAAATCAATTTTAATAGTTGCTCCCACTTCAGAGTGTGTTAGCTACATTCATTCATATGGTTGGGTACTGTCTTACTAGGGTTGTTGATGAAGATCTTTAAAAAATTTTCCAGCTTTTAAAAACTTTTGTCTTTTAAAAATTCTTATTTTTCAAAATTCCTCTGATTCCTTTGCATAGAAGCATCCAAGTCCTAATTCTTGACATACATGGGAAGAAAACAATATGCCTGTTTTCAACTTATGTATGTCTTTGTCTTTCTGCTAGAAGTTTTGTGAGTATCTCTGAATTTCATATTTACAAATGTGAAGCATTCGAGTGAAGAGTAGAGTTTGGATCCTGCTTGGCTGTAGCAAAATATGTCTTTTTGTCTGACACATTTTTATTTTGTCTACCAAGCAGATCAAGTAGCCTGGTAAAATCTGTTTCCCAATCTACATGAAATCTCTGGGTCCTGAGACAGGCTCTCTAAATGTGCTGACAGCAGTGGCTGTGTGGTGCTGCACACCCTCCACGCCAGCCTGCCGTGTGATGAAATGGCTGAGCAATAACAGATTTGCAGAGGGCATAAATCTGCTAACGGTGATTTGATGTTCCGGGTCCTTCTCTAATGACAGCAATAGCTTGGGAGGGAAGGGAGGTCATGAGGCAGCTGGAAAGACATTTGGAAAGAAGATGGTCAGAAAGTCATATTCCCTGGGGAGCCAGGGGTTCTTTAACATGGAGCTGTTGTGGGCAGGTGGTTGAGTGCTCTGTGGCACCTCACCAGGAGGCAGGGACAGCAGCTGAACTGGTGCCTAGGCAGTGATGTGCATGTGACTACAGCAAATCGTTCAGTACCCACATAAACTGAATTGATGGTAACAGTTATGAAAAGGCTCACATTAGGAAGTGGTTGAGAATTTTTCCACAGAACTTCCTGCCAACAGAAAATTCAGTTTTCTTATCTAAGTTACCACTGCTTCTCTCAAAAGCACTGTACTTGTCCTAGACTAATAACTATTGCTCAAATACTTTTATCCAATATTTTATAATAACCATATTAAAAAATAACTATTTTAACCAATATTTTATAACCATATTAATTCTGGTATGTAAAACTAATGCCTCAACCTATACATATGAGAATCTTTTAAATAAATTTATACTTCTAAAACTCTGACTGTGTAGTGAAACCATGATGTCACTTCTTACAATACTTGAACAAGTGGAAATACAAAAATTGACCTGCTGTAGAGATTTTATTTTACACAAAAATGAAGTTATTAATAGAAGGAGAACTAAGAATTAACTAATATTTCTCTATACAGCTATTGATAATTTTCTCTAGATTATATTGATAGAATTGAATTGCAGATTGATGTGCTACTGTAATAATTAATTGTAGTTTAAGTAACAGAAGAAAGACTCCAAAGGATTCTCTTAGAGAAGACAAGTGGAGGTACCAGGAGTAGAAAGAGTCTCAAATGGCTACTATAAAAGAACATTATTTGAATGCAAAAAAATTAATTCATAAATATATTTAAAAATAATTAAGGGAAAAACCTTACTGACATATTAATGGGAGAAAGTTGAGAAGTATTTTGAAGACTTTTCCTTATTAGATTAATCACTGAGATGAAAAATCCAGTGCTTTCAAATATACTATTCTTGGAAAGGAATGCTAAAGATTATGGGAATGCCAGTGTTCATTTTGAAAATCATGGTTTTAAAAAAGAATACCTTTCAATTCCAATCTCCCTGTTTACTATTAAACTTTACTATTTAAATCCTATTAAATTTTGAAAAAGAAAAAAAATCCCACATTATTAGTGGTAAAAACAATAAAAGAATCTAGGTTTGGTCCTGACAGGGACAATTAAATTGTTTCTGATGAAGAAACTGAATGTCCTAAAAGTAATTGCTTTAAGAACATACATCATAATATATTAATGTATCATTGATGCAGTATATGAAAATAACATCTTAATAAGTGTCTTCTGCAGAGAAAATAACCATATACATAACCATATACATAACCATAACTACATGTCATTCTTCTTGCCAGTTACACCGCAGAGTAATGCTAAAACCTGTCTGGAAAATAAAAAGTCATCACCTCCTCAAATAATCTTCAAGATGACTCCCCCAACATCCTTCTTCTGGTTTGAAAAAAAATGCCTTTGCTGAAGCACCTCTTCCTACAGTATGATTATTATAATAGCAGTGATACAGACCACAGTTTTTTAAAGCGTGAGCCTCTTTTTTCAAAAATTGAAAAAAATCCTCCCTTACCCATTCTACTTCCATTCTGATTGCAATAAACATGAAATAATATGGCTATAAAATAAGCATTTTTTAAATCACCCTCAGGGCAGTATTCTTGTGACCTACCTATCTATCTATCTAGGATCATGCTAATCCTTCACATGAGATGCAGGAGTACAGCCTAAAAAAATGTACCTAATATGGATTAAATTTAGCAGGGTAAAACAATCAAAAGCTATCAGCTCAGGTTTCCTTGTGGGCCTGCGAGAACATACTTTCAGAAACTTAACTACAGGTATGAGTTTTGTGCAATGACTGCTGCAGCTAGCTGGATGCAACCAAGTTTAAGTATAGTTATAGTTGCTGCAATCAAGCCTCTGGTTGCAACGTAGACAAAACATAAGATCTCCTGTGGAGAGATAAATCAAGTGCTGAGAGTCAAATACATTTTGTTTCTCAGGCATGTTTCAGGTAATTTAGAATTACCAAATTCGCACAGTAGGATTGCTGGTTCAGCATGATATAAGGTCTTTGGTTGTGCTAGACCAGCTCTCTCTGCAAAAGGGAAAACAAGGAAAAAAGTTATTTTAAATTAGAAAAAGAGATGCTAAAACAAGAAACTCATCTAAAACAACTTTCGGGCAGCCACAGATCAAATCATCTCTGCAATTTTAAACTTTGTCTTGAAAATATATCTTTAAAAGAAAACCAGGGAAAAGTGCCTTTTTCTTTCCTTGTTTTTTGTCCTCAATGAATATGAATGACTTGACTCAATGATTTTTCATGCCACAAAATGCATAAATATATCTGACACCACGATTAGGTTATAGTTGCAATAATTTGTGCATTTATACAATTAAACATACATAATACATTATTTTTAACATTTCCCTCCTCTAATTATGCAGAGAGCAAAATCCTTTTGCAATAAATATAAGAAATTACAAGGGAATATAATGGATTTCAGTGACAATTTGCAAAAACATAACATTGGTTTCTTGTTTCACGCATTTTTATCGTACTTATTACATTGAAAAATGTGAGGTCAATAAAATATACTTATTACAGAATCTAGTCATAGAATCATCAAGGTTGGTAAAGACCTCCAAGATTATCAAGTCCAGCCTTCAACCAAATACCATCATGGACATTAAATTGTACCACAAAGAGCCACATCTACTCCTTCTTTGAACATTTTCAGGGATGGTGATTCTACCACTTCACCAGAGACCCTGTTCCAATTCTCAACCCCTCTTCCAGTAATTTTTCTTAATATCCAACCTGAGCCTCCCCTGGTCAGCTTGAGGCCATTTCCTCTTATCCTGTCACGGGCTGCCTGGGTGAAGAGGCAGATACCTGGCTACACCCTCCTTTCAGGCAGTTGGAGAGAGTGATAAGGTCTCCCCTGAGCCTCCTTTTCCCTGGTACAAACGTCCCAGCTCCCTCAGCTGCTCCTCACAGGATTTGAGCTTCAGACCCTTCACCAGATTGTTGCCCTTCTCTCAACATGCTCCAGCACCTCAGTGTTTTTCTTCGAAAACTAAGCTGACAACAGTCTACTTCTAATTACTACAAAATATACAACTTCTTGACAGATGCATATTAGTGAGATACATGTTACCTCTGATAGATTAAACTAGAACACCTTCTTTATTTTAATTTAAAAGCATAGCCTATACAAGCCTTTTGACCTCTATTGTGAGACAGGACTTCAGACTAAAGGTAGTCTAAAGCATTCATTTATCCAGCTTAAAATCTAAAATACACTCTGTGACAAACTTCTCCCCAAATTCAGATGTTGAGACTTATTAGGCATCTAGAACCACTAAAAAGGAGCTATGTTTAACACACACTAATTTATACAGGATGATAAGCTGATAAGAAATAATGAACAACCTAAACAAGACAACAATATTGAATGCACACGCACATGGTGACAGATGTTGTTGTCATGTTTAGCAGGAGTTTGATCCATTATCTTCTAAAGCAAGTGGAAATTATCTGGCTTTATGGAGACTGAATGAGACTCACAGAGCTTTATGGACTTTTTAATATATTAGATTCCTTTGTTTAGTCATTAAATTCATATAGGTTCCTCTGAATGGAAAAAAACCCCTGAATTAGTAAGAAACACTCTGGTCTTTGAAAGAAATTAGGTCCTTACATATATTCAAAACTATTTATGAACACTTTTGTATAGTTTCATGTACTTTCAAACACTATTTTTTGTGTGTGTTGCTATCACTACTTTGTAGTGGTAAAATATTGTTCTTCACTGTCAATTCTTTTAGAAATGCCAGTTTTATTTAAAACTAGTGCTTAATCAAAGTAGCAGCAGGAAACACAACACCACAGGAAAATGGATATCAGCAGGAGTTGTAAAAATTTTAACATTGATACCAAAGTATAATCACTGGCTTCTTGAGGATCACCTGGATGTTTTGGGAAGAGAGCAAATTTCTGCACATTACATGACTTGGTCCTCTGTGAAATTAACACATTGTAGTAAAAGAAAGAACTTAGAGGAAATGAACAGCACAGATATTCTGTGTTGGTTTCAATTTAAGGGGATGTTTCCATGCAGGTAGATGTAGAACGTAATGGGCTCATTGCACACACACTCTGAGCCAGCTGGCCTGCACCAGCAGGTCTGGAAGCCATGGAGATCCAAGAGCACAGACCGGTGTCTGAGTCAATGAGCTCATCTTAAGAAACAAAAGGGAGGGTAAAGTGTGGAAAGAATTTGCAAGGTTGACAGGAGGATTATATCCATACCTTCACCCACAGATCCCATGCAGGGCCTGTAGTAGCTTCTAGTACTTCCTGTCTCAGGGGCCTCTACCTCTCCCAGAGCTTCAGACCTCCTGCTCCAGAGATTACCCCCAGGTTCTTCCTTCCTAGAACTTTCAAACTGTGGTGTCCTCTATGCTCACACTTCCCTCATTCAATTTAATGCACATAGTGCCCTACTACTTTTCTCTAAGAGTTCTTAAGCTTACTCAGTGTATTTGAGAGCTACTCAGTGGTTGTTAATCCTTCTCTTACGAAGTCCTCTAAATGAACTATTTTATGAAAGGCTTCTTTCCATATTTGCCTGACCCAAGGCTTTCCATGGAGAAACTCGTGTATCTTCCATTTGTATCTGTGACCCTGGAGCTAATCCAGAGAATTATATCAAATACTATCATGAATTCTTTGTACTAGGTAGAGAATTGTGTGTCCTCATAATGCTGAGATTCAAAAGAAATGTAAGCATCAGTGATTTACCAAAATGTATGGGTCTCAAAATGTATTTGATGATCTGAGCTTCAATGATTTCCAAAGGGAGCAGAGGAAGTTAATGGCAGAGAGAGAAATTATAGAAGAATGCAAACTGCAAAATAATCTTTGTTTTTGCAATAAGTGCCCTATCTTTAATAATATCTTGCACAAAAATGCTTATATTTCTGGATATACTGCATGGAATTATAAATTGTTCCGGTTCTTCAGACATATCCTTTCTTCCAGGCCATGCCTTCTCATTTATTCACAGTGTCTCTGACTGAATGTACATGTTCTATTTAAACACTCATCAAACTACAGTCCTTAGCCCTGCAAAAATTTGCTTTTATGACCTGTGAACACTAATATGGCTCAATGCTGCAGCCTGTCCTCCAAACAGTCTCTGATGTACAGCACTCAAAGGAATTAAAAATAACAAATCTTCATGTGTATGTACTCTTTCTGTTGGCTTACCCTCTAGCCCTTACATTGACAGAATTTAATTTTAGAGTTTCCAGTTGTCATGAGTCGCTACAGTCTAAAAATCATACTGGGGCATCTCTAGGTCCTCTTCCTTTATTGAATCTTTTTCCCATTGACTCTTTTGGTCTGCAGGTTCTTATTTTGAGTTAATGAGACTGTAACACTGGGATTCTGCTGCTTATCAAGCCCTTTTCACTTTTCCTGCTAACAGCCTTCCATGGTCTCAACAGTAATTTAGCTTAAATAAAAAGTATAAATGTTCAAAGTAATAAGCATTTTGCCTTCTATTCACAATGCTCTTCTTACTTAGGGTGGTGTTACAATTTTTAAGCAATGTTTCTAAATCTGGGGTTAAACTAAGAATAGACTAAACTATCAGTCAAAAAGTATCATGTTTGCACTTTATTTTTATTTTACTGATGAATACAATGACCAAACTGTCCTATCTTCTTTTAGGTTGTCATTTAATCTTTTCTAGTTATGACTCATACATTAAAAATAGATGATCAATATTTATGTGTATCCTGAGTGTGCTCTTATAAGGAGAGACAAAGATGTTCTTTCAGAAGACCTACCCCATTCTGTAGGCAGGTTATTTTTAAAAAATGACATATTTTTGAGTAAGTGGAGATTCTGCTATTGTGGCAATATTTGACTGCATACAGTGTTGGCATTGATTCCACCCACTTCAGGCAGAATTATTTATAATAATGTTTATTGGAGCACTATAGCTAGTGAAAGCTATAAAGTTTCCTTTTCTTGCTAGAGGCAGTAGAAACTTTTGCATCTTCATTTTTGTTTTAATATATCTATCACATTATTAAAGAAGCTATGCTTCAGTTCTGGAAGCTGTAGAAATATGTGGATAGACTTGTGATACGGATTCCAAACAAAGTATTTTTTTTCCTGCTACTGAGCACTCTAAGCTCAACTGGAACACAACAATAATTGTTAAGTATATGAAAAAAACGATAGTAGGCAATGAGTCATCTTTCAAACTGATTAAATATATATATATTTATAAACAAAAACCTATTTTCTAGTAGTGGATCTATATGTTGCTTATTTTAACTTGTGGCTGGAAAGCCAGAAAACATATAAAATGGTATTTTTGATGCTATGAGAAGATTATTTTTGTTTCTGCCCTGTGTGCTGGTGAGGACATGCCCACACACAGTTTGGCTCATTACCTCTAAGCATGACTGATCCACTTTTGATGGAAAAAATGGCACAACACTGCAAATTAGTCAACTGAAGCTATAATTGAAAGTAGAGCACATGAAAGAATTATTTTGAATGCCCAGATAAATCCACTTGACATTCACTGATTCATACTCACACCTGACAAAGATGGCAAATATTCTGGTGCTATAAAAGCCTAAGACATGCAAAAGCCTTTAACGCCCTATTTGTCAGAACAAGTAGTGGAAAATACTATCTGTTTCAGAGTGGGAAGGTGAACAGTATGAAATGTGATAAGTTTGGTTTTCTAGTGTTATAACTGTGTTTTATTTAGTAAATGATAGTAAATACAAGCTCCAGAAATTTTTCTTGTCTTCACCCTACCACAATCATTTCTTGTCTACCACAGTGTCCTGGAAAATAGCCTGTAGTTTGCACTGACTGTTTTAATTAAGCAACCTCTTAGCATTTACTACAGTTCTTTATTTTTTCATTCAGTATTACATCAGGAAGGTTACTGAGGACCTGAGTCACACAAAAGCTTGGGAAATTGAATGAATTTTGGTACAAAATCATGACAACACAAAAGCAGAGTAACACTTAAGAGAAGATAAGAATCAATATAAATTACCAGTAACTGTAGATTCACTACAATCTTCCCATCTCAGTTGGGAACTAACAGAGATACTGTCTCTCCAAAATTACAGATGACTGCTCCAGGAAGGTATTGATCCAGCTTGTCTGAATTCCCAGACAATGGAGAAAGTGCCTCTGATCACCGGCTTAGACAGATCCAATTGTTATGGGTTGACCATGGCTGGACACCAAGTGCCCACCAAAGCTGCTCTATTCCTGCCCTCCTCAGCTGGGCAGGGGAGAAAAAATATAATGAAATACTTCAGGGTCGAGATAAGGGCAGGGAGAGATCACTCACCCAATACCACCTGGCTGCTGCTGCCCAGCAGTTTTTCCCTCTCCTTACATCTGTTATCCCAGAGGCACTACCACCACTGCTGATGGGCCTTGGCCAGCAGTGAGGCCATCCCAGAGCTGGCTGGAATTGGCTCTGTTGGACATGGGGAAAGCTTATGTCAGCTTCTCACAGAAGCCACCCTTGTTTCCATGCAAATCCAATACACCAGTCAATCTAACAAAGATGCATTCTTTTTTAAAATTTCTGCAATGCAGATGCAGTCAATACTGTTTTTTAATTAAATCTCAATATCTACAGAGCTCTGCTTGTGAGGCATGCAATCACTCTGTCCAAAGCAGCCTCCTTTAAGTATCAACTACTAATGTTAAGGGACCAAGGAACTATTAAAAAAGTAGGGAGAGTCCTGGGAAGTAGATGAACTGCATTGCTACATAGAGAATTTTGAAATGGACCTAATTCCTAATTAGATAGGATTTAGCACATTACTAAATCCCGATGCACATAACTAGACAATCCTTATGGAGAGTCATGAGAGAGGTAACAAGGTGGTAAAAAGCATTCTGAAGAATTTTCCTCCCAATTACACTTCATTGAAACGTTCCCGTTATGGAGTTACTTCTATCTGTAATCCTTTTTTCATTGTGAATTTCAGAAGCATTATATTTGATTAGATGTACTTATATCCATGCTAACTTTATATGTTAATTATGCAAATAAAAATGTAAAATTGTATTACATAAATCTAAGATGTTACAGTGAGAGGTTTTTTTACTGTGATTTACATTTCTTCCATTAGCAGTTCATTATTTTTCACAATGTCTTAATGAGTCTTCTAAATTATTCAGCATTGCAGTAATAATACTAATTTGAATAATACAGCATCATTGTTAGTCATCTTCCAAACTTGCATTGAACTTCTATCTCATGCAGGTTTTCAGATCTGTTCATTTCCATTCAGCCTGGCTATAAGCCTGTGGATATGATTTAAAATCCCCGAAAATCAGCAAAAGCAGACCAAGATTCAGGTTTCATGATAAAGTTTTAGGTAGCTTTGACTGGAAAATGTTTGCTATTAAAGAAAATGGCTTATACTTAAGCACTCAAACAAATGCAATTATTGCAATTCTGAGTACCATGATCTCAAACCTCCTGCCCTCTCACAGAATAGCCATCTCCGATTTGAGTGTGCAGCCTGTCAAACCATGCAACAACTTGCCTAAAGGGAAAAATCTGGAAGTAACAATTTATCCATTTAAGCCAATCATTAATTGGGATGCTGAAAAAGTGAGAGAATTTAAGCATTTACTCTTTATTTAAGATCAATGTCTAAATCTAGCCAGATGGGTGATTCTTTCTGACTGAGATACTTTGGTAGAAATCCTCTCCTATCAATTGTCCAGAAATTAGTATTCTGTTATGAAGAAAACACCATTATGTGTAACAGAATAGCCAATACTTTGGCAGTTAAAGTTCCTCAGTTAGGGCATGTGAAAGCGCCAACATCCTATTTGAAGCAGAGGCTTCATTGCCAAAGTCAGTGTGAAAATCATTGGAGGTCTGAACAGCACAACCCTCTTTCAGAGGTCATCCTGCCTGTACTCCTTTAGTGTTTTAAACCTAGATCCAAAAGAGGCATGCAGGTATTTTGATCTCAGTGCACCCCAGGTGAGGACTCTAGCCTCTATGTTACAGCTCTGGCCCAAAGAATACTCTGTTGGTTGAAGAAAAAGGAAGAATTTGAACTTGTAGGACTGAGATTTTATACTTTCCCATTGATCAACTTGAGGCATTTGCCCAAAATACAGGTTCAGGCAGACCAGGAATGTGATCCAAAACCTCTCATCTCAAATGGGCTCACAATTGATGCAGGCTTTTACCCAGGAACTTTCTGTCCTATATGCCACATTTTGCTAACAAGACATCTGACATAAAGTCCTGGAAGGACAGGGCTCTGGTCCTCAGAAGTTCATGAGCTATGCCACCAGTTTTATTTAACTGGCTGTGGGGCAGCATCAGTGTTTGGGTAATCTTTTCATCTGCTCACTGACCTACAGCCACTGGCGCATAAATCCAAGGTGGAACTAGGGACCTTGAAATATAAATTAAATCTTAAGTATTTTGTAAATCTTATCCATAAATTGAAATTATTCCTGGGCTTGCAGAGGACAGGGATTTCAGAGTGCTTTTTGCCATCTCTTCACCTCTCTGTAGATTTTGACAAAAACAATATGAAATACAATTTAAATCAGTGTGAATGGTGTTGCTGCACCAGAACATAACCTAGAACACAACAAGTTCTATTAAGCTAATATATAGAGGACATATTAAGGCCTTACACTTCATGGACCCTTTCTTTTTTGGATCCTTAAATGATCCAAAGGCAGGTATAGCCCTGCATGCATCATTCCATTTAAATAATGCAATATAAATTTAGGAAAATGATTTTTTTGAGGTTATATGCCTCTTTGTATGGGAGAGTTGCAAAAATAATATAATCAGAAGTATTTTTGTTATTTCTGTTGATAAAATTGACTTTGTGGTGCTTAAGGACATGGTTCACGGGTGGACCTGGAACTGCTATGTCAATGGTTGGATTCAATGATCTTAGAAGTCTTTTCCAACCTTAATGATTCTATGATTCTGTAATTTATCACAGTCTCCCAATACAGTGAAATAATAACAACAACAATGGAAAATTTCTTAAAGCGTCTGCAAATTACAAAGGGAGGCTCGTTTCAGCCTTACTATCATCCACTGCTCACATTCCAAGCACCAGAAATGACAACCAAATACATCCAAATAAACCCATTTGTACAATTCATGAAACACTGTAGAAAGGAGCTTGCTCTTGAAATAAATAACAGTTTTCTTGTGATTAAAAGATCTACTAAGCAGTTCTGATTTCTATTCCAAATCACTCTCACATTCTGCAAGGAGCTGTTTGGATTTTTTGAACTGCAGATGAATTTAAGATTTATATTTCTTCCAGGTGCATATGAGCATAAACAACATGGAGCCAAATTTTTTATTTCAACTCTTGCTAATGGGATCTGCCTACTGAATAAAATATCCATTCCTGGGTATAATTCTAAAGTATACCAACATGAGAGAATAATTTACTTAAACAGATTTAATAAAAGAACATAAACCTAAAATTTATGTCATAACCCAAAAATTTTATGTATAGATTTTTAAGTAATGAAAAAATTCTGCGTTATAGAGTTTAAACATGGAAGTATTTTCCTCCTTTAATCCAGGTATAGTTCCTTCTTTGTTTCAAACTGCTTTAAAGATTTATTCTTAGATCCAGTCTTGTTACAGCCACAAGTATTAAGAGCCCTTCATATAATCTCATTTCCTATATGGTTCAGCTGGAGATATAAGATAAAATTTTAATTAAAACGGTGCAAATGTTGTATCTAGACAAGGCCTGTATTCCAACTGTTAAATATTTATTATTGATAGTAGCATGAGTCAGGGAGATACTGCTGCTTGCTTATAATTCCAAGTGAGAACATTCATGCTTTCTCATTCTCCTTCCAGCCATATCTAAGGCTGTCCAGTTTTCAAACATTGCTCATTTGATAAGGGATATTAAGCAGAGACAAGAAATGTAGTACCAAAATATTATTTTTCAGAGGTATTTCCAAGATGATTGGTCATTTCTTAACAGGTCACAAAACGTGTCTGAATTACAAGTTATCAGTTCACTTATTTATTTTTAAAAATTTCATTTGCTTTTACATTTACTTTTATTGTTCTTGTTGGAATGATACAATTTTTGATAAGTTTCTTTTAATAAAGCTATTTTAGTTTTATTGTAATTTGTGTTTCCTGTTCTGAAAGCAATTTTTTTTCCAGCTTTCCAGTTTAAATTCAATTTTTCCTCAAGGAAGCTACAGACAGGAAATATTTACATAGGAATTCCAAAGATTAAACCTTTCCCTTTGTGTTCTTTCCAAATTTTCTTCAGAACTCGAGATCAAATGTTTCCATGCATGCACAGGGTAGAAAAAGAAATAAAAAACTCTGTAGATGTTTGACTGATGTGGGGTTTAAACATGAACAGCATTTTTCATACCTCCAACCTAAGGTTCTATCTTCCTAAGGGAATATAACATCACAGAGCAACAAAGGATGCATTATTCTATGACCACAGCATAACTAAAAGGCTTTTCTTTGGTGCATAGGAAAAAAAGTCCCATTTTTAGATGTAAATACTTCATTCATATTAGACTACAGAAAATAATTAACACTAAAACACGTCAAACAAAGAAAAAAATGCATCAAATTGCTTTTACCTTCTCTATATACAGCCAAATTATCTTGTTTAAAGATATATGATTTCAAAAAGAGTGAGGTGATACTTTTATGAAGTAAAATATCTTAGCTCAGTGCTCACTACACCTTTATTGCTGGATTAGGAAATAGGCCTTCTCATCTTGGCACACTAATTCATTTCTTCTTTCCTTTGCTAGAGCTTCTTGTATTTTTCTTTCTTCTATTTTTATTTCACGTCTTTTTCAACTGGGAAATTCACTTCTCTATTTTTCATATTTGAACAATTAACTTTTTTTGCATCTTACTTTTAACCTTCATTTCTGTTGCCAGTCCATCCTCTAGTCATCCCCATAGATGCTGACCACACAGAGTTGGTGTCATCCAACTGAGTTCTGCAGATGTAGCAACAAGAAAGGCGACACTCCTGTCTCCTCAGCTCAAGTGAGTACTTGTACAATTCCATATATATCAGCACAAAGCAGGAGACAGAAGAAAAGGTAGGAATATTCATAAAGTGCAGAAAACCTATTTGCATTTTTGCAGACATGATAAGGATAGATTTGGATTGTTTATGATTATTTAAAATCAGATTTCCTGATCCATTCTAAATTTTTTCTATTCGGTATGTAAACTTTTCTTCCAAAAGAGATGACATTATTCTGCAAATTGTTACCTTTCCTTGTAAGTGTACAAGCTTGCATTACTGATTTGGTGGTTTTGGTGGTGATCAAAATACCTTCAATGCTATGCTCTAGTACAGTGCATACCACCACTCATTAAGGAATAATGAATAAAGATGTGTAACTAAAATTGCAATGGTGGTTTGGAAAAACGAAAAGGAATGAACACAAACACATTTCCCACAGGTGCAACAGCACTCCTCAATTGCCCAAAGTCTGAACTCAATCTTCTGAGGGGCTTGTTGATTCAGGTTTCTGAGCCGAGGAATATTCTTCCTTTTACAGCTGTGTTAGGAACTGTTTGGTGGCTCATTTTTGTTTTGGTTTAATTTGAGGGGGAGGAGGGGAGTTTGTTTGTTTGTTTGTTTTTTATTTTCCTACTGTACTTCATAAACCAGTCCATTGTGAAAAACACAGTAGGTATCATGTAAAAATTAGAAGTGATAATGAATGCTCTGTTTTCCTCTGCATAAAAACCCCTAAGCAGGCCAACCAACCCAAGCTTCACACAACTAAACCAATTTGCTTCTAAAGGAATGAATTCTAAACATGCCATTAATCCACAATTAGACTCATCATCTTCAAGTTGGGTGCCAACGTAGTTATTGAAAAGGAATGTCCAAGCATGGTCCAAAGAAAAGGCAGATGTGATTTAACACACATGCAAATGAAATTCAAGCCCTGTAGCTGTAAATGTCATCCTGTGTTGAGAAAAATTTTAATATGAAAGATTTTGTTTTCTGCTCTATTTGCTGCTTGGGTGTAGAAGATATAAGAGTAAGGGGAAGAGATGATTAATTTGTTTTGAAAAGCAATATATCCATGGCTTTATTTGCTGACCATCTAGAATCCTAGTCTGACATATCTAAACTTCTGCTGACCAGTATTTTACTTTGAGAACAGCTTCATTGATTTTTGGTCTGGCCCTGATTCTGGGGAGGAAAATGTCTAGTATGTGTTAGGATTTGTTTTTGCTTTACATCAGGGATGTAGAAGGAAGGACAACTGATATGTCATTTGAAAAGGAGTGATGTCAAGTCAGCATGTTTCTTCCTGCTCTTCTTCCACCTGCTGAAGAGCCATAAGGGTGTATTTGGAATTTTGAAGACTGAGAATTCTTTCTTGAATTCTTTTTCTCAAAGGAAGACCATAGCTAGGATCTCTCTCTGCTCCTCTTGCCCTCCCTCTTCCCTGTTTTTCTAAATGCCAGAGCAACTGCTGTTAATGGAGATGCTGCATATGTCTACATGAAAGACATAGCAAAAATGAAAAGGAATTCACAATGACGCCGATATAACTTATTCTCACTGTAACCATGGTTTCTTCAGTGAGTACTTCTATTGTTAGTATGTAATTTTAAAGGCAAAGAGGAAAACACCAGGTCTTTCTGATAGTAAGATAGATTTGAATCCAACATGACAGAATGTCTCACATAAGGAAGACACAAGACTTATGAGAGATGTATCACATCTCTCCTTATTGCTAGGACATTCCTGAATTACTAAAAAAAAAATCAAATGCTTGAAAACATTATGTGTCTTTACTGATTTCTTGATACTTTTTAAAATACTCTGAAATTATGAATACTGGTTCATGCAGTACAAAGATAAAATAGAACAATATACACAGAGAGTTTCTAGTATGTTTGTTAGTATCATATGCTCATGAAAATATTTTCTTTAACAAGCAGTTTTGGATTAATTTAAGTAATTTTAACTACTTTCATTCCCAAATAGACATTTTATAGCAAGTCATATTAATACATTTTGGAGATACTTCTTTTCCTCTTGAAATTTTATCTGAAACTTGGAACACTCCATCTTTAATCCCCATAGAAAATATCTACTTCAGATATAATGGCAAGGGTTAATTCAATACAGAATTAAAAGTATAAACCAGTAGAGGAAGTTGTCAGAAGAAAAATAAACAGACATAAATACATCTCTATTTCCTAGAAATATTAACTACAAGATAATCAAACTTAATATAGTAAGAATGATGAAAATGCAAGCACATAGAAACAAGAAATTTCAGAAGTAAAGACCAAAAAGCCATGGAGCATGCATATGTGTGTGTGTGTGTGTGTGTATATATATATATATATATATATGCAATACTTTATGAATCCGTATTCTTAAAATCCCTATCATAAGTTATGTATAAATTTCATGATTCATGAGTTGACTCTCTGAAATCAAAATCAAATGAAATCAAATGGAGTCAGGGTAGTACCTTAGTAAGAAAGTTTTCTCTCTTTGTTTACGCACCAATAAAAGTCATGACAGACTCTACCGAAGTAATGTAAGCGTTTGGAAATCCTGCCACAGGAGTTTCTGTTTATCATCTGAAAAACAGATCCAGGCTATGGGACAAACAGCTTATATGAGCCCAGAACAACTGAAAGACAGATAGACAGACAGAAGTATCTCTCTTGATTTTTCAACACTTGCATTTTAAAGGTAACGTTAAACAACACGCAAATGACGTATCTTCAGGCCAGTCTACCTGCTCTGCAGTTTACTGTTCATGTGGAAAAGTCAGGACAAAAGATTAAACATTTCTCATGCTATTTTTACCCTCTTCCCTAATTCTCCCAGACTGAGCTCAGAATTTCAATCTCCTTCTCCAAGGTTCAGAAGCACTAATCCACATATAAGAGGAAAATGAAACAATATGAAAGAAGACACTTAAGTACTCAATGATTTTTTCACAAGCATCACTCTAGTTGTCCTTATTCTGTCTCTTTCATCCTCTCTACTCAGAAGTCCTAGTTAAACTACAGATTTGACGTGCCTATCACTTCAAATCCCAGAGTCATAAGATTGCATGAGAACAAGTTTATTTTTAAACAAAATATGAAACTCTTGGGTTCCATTATGCTGCAAAAGAACTCTTGAAAATGTGGCTAAATGTAACAAATGCAGCCATATGTGCAGAAAACCTGAAACTCAAGTTCTGAAATCTGTCACAATGAGATACAGCTGGAGAGGAGAGCGCAGACCTCACAGCCCTGTGTTCTCTGCCACACCGTGCTCCTGAGAGTGCTCATACCACAGATGGGCATCCCTTCAGCTCCGTATATTGCCAGCACGAGCTGCTCCGGGGACCTAGCGACTCTGTGGCAGCAGTGACAGGAGAAGACAAGATGCATCTCCAGAGGTGGAAAGGAGAGAAACGTCCTCAAGCGAATGCCTGTCTATTCCTGAGAGGGGTCCTTCAGGAGCCATTGACTGGTGCTGCGTGCCAAGGCAGTGCAGGGCATACTGGGTGCAGGATGGAAGGCTCAGTGCTGACAGGCACACCCGGTGACACCGCGCGCTGCAGCGCAGCAACCTATGCTTCTCCCCAACAAAGCTCTGTCACCTCAAATGAACCCTCACTTGAAACAACAACAAACAAAAAAAGCAAGAAAGCTGCATGTACTTCAGTCTCCTACTCTTTAACTTGTTCTCCATTTATGCAGCTCACTATTTAAAGCATTCAGTCTTTGTGTACAGTCAGTATGAAGTTATTTGTAAAAATAATGTGTGGTAAATTGGCAGACAAGCACAGTTTAAAATATAGGCAATCTGTTGAGTGATTTAGGAGAGCTGCCATAAAATTTCATTTCTTGTATTATCATATGTTTAGCATTTTATGCAACATAGTACTTCAAGTAAAATGATAAACAGTAAAGATTCATTGAAAATGCCTTGTAGGGAAGAACATATGGGGTGACTGTAAGGGCAGAGTGGGGGCCAGGCGACACTGTGTCGCTAGGGCTTGTTCCACCTCCAACCAGAAGTGGGCGGATGGGGGACACCAGTACAGCCCCAGCCCTGGACATTGGGCATCTCCCTGGGGATGGGCTAGGATGTGGGCCCACGGCCAGGCATGGCAGGGCTGTGTGGAGCTGCAGAGCTGCTGCTGTGCTACTGCGCCAGGGGCTGATGGCCCCTGCAGGCTAACACAGGGTTCTGTGCCCCAAGCAGGGTGGGGGGAAGTCAGGGAGGGGACAGGGACAGTCAGGAGTGATGGTGCCCTTGGGATTCATTGAGCTTTCAAGGGACAAAGAAATATCTACAAACAGTTCCATTTTAATGTCAAGAAAATGAAATCTGTAACTGATATTCTATAATCCACAGAAAGAAAACTTCATCGTATTTGTCCAGGGTGGAGCTGATAGTACTGTGATATGGCGAGTTTATGAAATAGCAGGATTCCACTTCTTGCACTGGGCTACAGAAGTTTGCAAATACCTTGTAATATATTTGGAGCCTCGGGGTCCTGGGAGCTATTAACAAATGCTGGTAACTTTTTATTTAGATTCCCTACTTTTCAAATTCCATAAGACTCAGAAAACAACAATCATTTTCTATGCTCAGATATGAATACGGGAGCAAACATATGAATTTGTTAAAAAACATGAACAAAAGAGAATATCAATTGGTTTTGTAATTAAAAAATTAAACAGACATAATGAATGATGCTTTTGAACATCTGACCGCTGTGAAATCCCAAGTCTTTTGAGGCTAAAATCCTTGACTATATATGCCAGAACTTCATCCAGTTCTTTACACCAATATCTGGCCTAGCATACAACATAGTCTCTTTGTGTTGTTGTCCTTCTGTATTAAAAACCGTCTCAAGAAAAGCAGCGAGTCTACAAAACATCTTACTTTATTTAGTTAAACTCAATAGGTTTGATTTTTAAAGAAAATAAATGGACTTTTTTGTTCAGATGATTCTTAGTCAGATCTTAAATAATAAATCTAGGGGAAGAGAGTTATTCATGAGCTTTCACTATCTGGAAACTATTTGGAAAAATGCTCAACATATTTTTAAGTTCAAGATCTGCAGAAACTTTCTCCATATTTAAGCATATCATTTACTATCGACTAGCAATGACTCCATTTTTTTTGTGTGTTCCACATGTATAGGTTTTTCTTTATCAGTAAAATATTTTCTATGCCAAACTCAATCTTTTTTTCAATAATTTTGTTGACAAGAGTACACTTGAATATTCTTTTTCTCCATTTGCATCTGTAGCACTGAAGTTCCATAGCAGGGAAGTTCTCAGCTTTTTAAAGATCTAATTATACCCCTGCTACTCTTTAGACCTGAGCTAAGTGTTAGATGAAGAGGTATCCTATTGCTTCTGAGAAGAGTCACACAAGAAAATGAGCTATGCATGAAAAGGAAGTTGTGAAGGAAAACAGGGTTTCGTTTAGTATTCTAAGAGGGCCATACTGCATCATGGGATGAGGCCTGCCAGTAAATATTTATTAAATGAGTGGATGGGAAAAGAGCATCCTGTACTTTGTGGGTGTTTTGACATCTGAACTCAGCTAGTGGTAGTCATTGTCTATTTTTCTCTCTCCTTAGCAGAGTAAGTAGTATGACACTCATCTTTTGATCACGGCTTCAATTTAATTTGAAAATAAGTGACTAATTGTACTAATCACACTATGATGATAACAGTTATTTTTTTCTTCCTGAGAATGGTAAGTAAATATACTTATGGTTTAGCTACATCTAGAGTAGCTTTTTAAAAATATGATTAATAATCAATAATATCTGTTAATAGTCATCTTCAGCTTTCTAGTAATAAACTGAAAAATATTCTTGCCAAAATCAAACAAATGCTGAAAAAGTAGGAATAAAAAAATCTAGAGGATACAATGTAGACATGGAGAAGAAAAATGTGAACACTAAAACATAATTTCCTAGGTGTGTGTGAAAATTTAATTCCAAAATGGAACTTCTAGTGGTCACATTTTACAGTAAGATTTGCTCATTTTCAATACTTTAATAATATAAGTGATTTTGATAAATTTATCTGGTAATTTTCTGGAGAATTCTGCTTGCACTGAGATTCTGTAGGCATGTTATTTTTTTTTATTATTCTTTTGGGGATCTGTTGCTGGGTGTGGACACAAGCATGTGTGTGTGCATGAAATGTGTCAAGTCTTCAGCCGGGATCTGGAATACAGCAAACAGTGAGTTTTTGTTCATCTCTGCTCTTCTGCTTGTCTTTCCTACCCTTCTGTTAGCTAATGGTAGGAGAAATGTGAAGTTTGCCATATACATACAGATGTTAAGAAATCTCTGCCATGACAGAAAATAGTTTGAAAGTAACAAGATAAATTGCTAGCAGCAAAGCATATAATTAGCAGAAAATATGACTCACTTGAAGGGTAAAACTTAAAAACACTGTAAATACGTATATTTCTTCCTACTACTGGATTTCTAGACCATTAGTATTTTTTCTGTTATTTTTTTGCAGATACTTGAAAAATGTAGAATTAGCATTTTTATATTTTTCATTAAATATAACAAGCATTAAAAGGCACTAGAACTTATAAGCAAAAGAAACATAATTGACAATAAAATATAATGCAACATAAGTTGTAGAATAGCTTTCCTTTTGTCTAATGTAATCCATAACAATCTAACATACAGACAGCAAAATAAAAAGTAGGCTCAACATAACTGAGTTTTATGCAAATTTAAATTTGTACTGCTACATATTTAATGGCACCACAAGCAGTCACAGTTCTTGGTTCATGGATGGCTGAGTATTCATGTTACTGTATCTGTGTACAGAAAAGAGCAAAGCCAAGAGCCCTGTATTGCTGTGCAGTGTGACAAGGGGAGAGGCTGAAAACTAACAACCCTCCTGTAATGCAGTTAATGCTGTCTGGGCCACTCTGTTAAATAAACTTCTGGTTGCAAGAACAGTTATATGCCAGACACTTCAATTTCTCTCTCTCTTCCTTTTTTTTTTTTTTTTTTTGGTTTTGTTCTTGTCAGTCATTTTTTATTACTATTTGAGGTTCTCTGTCAGGTATATTTTGAGGGCAGCAAACTCAACAGATACATAATAAAATGGTTTGGGTATGAAAACACATGAGAGTACATGACCTACCAAAACAAGGAACTAGTAGTGGCTTTCTGTACTCCTACACCTTCCACTGTTTTTCTCTTTCTGATAACTGGAAATCTAAGCTTGTGCCACAAACACGTATGGTCCATATACTGACTTTTCTCCCTCAGCTTTACATCAACTAAGAAAATATTTTGTACAGATGGAACTCCCAAAGTCAGTCTCCTTTTTCTAGAAAAGGAACTGAAAATCTCTCCAAAGTACTTGCTATTATCAGGTCTAACAGGACTGTTAGACTCCACAGTGAATAAATAATTCAATTTCTTTTTCTTGTTCTCTCTTTTTTTAAAAGGCCTGATTTTGTAACTGGCCCTATGTACTCAACAAAATTAATTTACATTGTCCAGAAATCAAGAAAAGTACTTTCTTTTATTTCAATATAATTTCATTAACAAACAATTTCCACCAAAAAATCCAAATCAAAAAAAACAAACAAAAAAGAAACCAAAATAATCAACCCAGACCAAAACAAAAACCCCGACAACGCAAACCTTAAAAAAGTGTGAAAGAGCCAGTACATGTATACAGTAAAGCTAAAGAAAACCCTGTTGGAGAAAGATTTACAATTGTATTGTTACATTTTTTGTTCTGTAAGCATGAGTTTTTTATTTTAAAAAATGAATAAATGTTATTTTGCATGCCTATGAGGAAGATTTCCCAGATGAAGCACAGCCCCACAAAAAACTCAGCATTCTTTAAAGCTTTTTACAGCTAGTAGGAATGAACAAGAGTGGGTATTGGATCATAGTGCTGGAATCTCCTAAATTATTGACTTTGTCTATTGACAAAGCAAGGCTTTATTCTGTTGGCAACCAATTATCTTAGGAAATTCTTTTGTAGCACCAGAAGTTATCATTCTCTTAACTGGACCAAAATGGAAGGGGACACACTTTGGCTACATGTGAAACTGAGTGGTTAAAAGATGTGGAGACTTTTTTAAAGTAAAGATAAACAGATCATTTTTTAATGAATTTTTTAACTTTCTAGATAATGCATTTAACCTATGGTTCCTTATATCCTATTCTCTCTCATAGTATTTATATACCTTTCAAGTAATTCACAAAGCATTTTCACTAACATCTGTTTTAACTAGCATCTCTTGTGCATTTTTTACTTTATCTTGTCACAGGCAGGTGGTGTACAATGAATTGTCTTACTTCAGCACGTTTTCTTGTGTGTCTTTGTCTTGGCATCTTTATACACTGCTGCATCCAGCCCAGAAGCTAAGAAAATCCTATGAGAGTCCTTCATTTTATTATTTTTGCTGAGCAGATGAGATTTTTCTCAACAAGGAAACATCCTTTTATAATAAAGGAATATAACTGTCAGCCTCCAAACTTTAATTAATTCAAACTACAGACACGGAATATTTGAAAACATTGAGAATCAGGATTTGTTTTAAAATTTTCCCTCTCTGTGCATGAAATCTGGAATAGGAAGTGGAGTGTATATTTTGGCTTTCTCTGGGTAACCTGTCTGGCTGAGGGGCCATACTGCACCACAATGCCATAATGGACTTTCCTGATCATTGCAGTATTTTCACCCAGATGGATAGCATTTTTGCAGCAAAGCTGAAAGATTATGAAATCTAACTAGCTCAAGCTATCTCAATGAGATAGAGTTACCTGGAAATCTAGTGTGGAAATTCTAATTCAAGTACTGCTTTGCATGGGTTTACTGCAAACAAGTTTGATTTATTTATGTGTGAAGCAGCCAGGTATGATCTGAAACATATATGCAATGCTTCAACATCTTGACCTTTCCAGATGGAGAGGTTATTGGTCTTTACCTTCTAAACTTTTTCATGTGTGATGGAGCAAGAATCTAGGGGTGGAAAGGTGGACTAGTGGTGTCAGGTTGTTGTGACGCTGGCTATGAGGTCTGTTTTACTACCCATGGTATTATAGATTGGATTGTTTCTTAATGACAAGATCTTGCAGCAGCAGCAGTTATGTCTCATGTTCTTTGCTGATTCCTCTGGTCAACATCTACTTTGTGGTCCCTGAGCTTGGCTTTGGAATTAGTTCCTCCCTTAACTCACACTGTGTAATGAAGTGGATTGTGAATCAAATAACCTTTAACAAATACATTATGATCACAAACCTGAAAATGCTCAAAGTATATTTGACACCATGATGTATTGTTTCTTGACTAGAGTTGCTATTTTGATAGTCTTTATGTTTTACATTTCCATGGATTAAAAGGAAGCTCCATAGCTGAGCAGTGTGCATATAACACAAATTTCTCTTTTACATGTCTTCATCTCAGCAGCTTTTAAAGACATCGTTGTAACCAACTCAGATCTGTTCCATACCATTGGTAAAGCCTAATCTAGTGCATTTTGTAAAAAACATGAAACTAGATAAAAATTATGCCAGAAATGCAAGAGGTTTTTTTGCCTTCATGCACTCTTTTACTTGCACTTATACGTTGAAGGTAATTAAAATAATAAATAAATTGTATTCTGGGAATCTGATAGCACAGCTAGCTACTCTCAATACAGCTGAATGACAAGTTTCAATTTTTATGGTAATTAGGTAAAGCAGAATTTTCTATTACACCATAAGTATTTCAATAGTAGACTGAATTAAAATGTATACTCATACCTTATGCCATTTTTGTTGCAAGCAACGCTTCAGCTGACCAGCAGAAGAAAGAGTGGAAAAAGAACAAAATGACTGTTCTACAAGCCTTAGATCACAAAAAAAATGTTGCCCTTCAATTTCAGGCTCTCAGGTACAACAGTATGTGAGCATCTGGGATACTCAAGCAGGTCTTTACCAGCCCTTAAATCATGTCACCAGAAAAATCACACTAAAGGAGAGCAGTAAGACCAAAAAATTCCAGTGCTCCAATCAGCTCTCCTGTAGCTGCAAACTAGAGCCTGCCCTGCAGATGAGACTGAGACAGAAATAAAAACTTTCCCAGCTGAGGACTTTCAGCTGTACCAAAAGGTGCTAACTATGCTATAAAATTCTCAGGCTTGTATTTTATTGATCTTTAATTGGCTTTGAACAAATCACATCTAAGCTAAAGGTATACTCATCCTTTGAACTTTCTCCCTCCCCATCAAACGTCTGCAATGAGACACTTTTAAGGCTGCCATGTTGCTTTCTGAGGCCACATACAGAGTGTGTGTGTGTGTGTATGTGTGTGTGTGTATGTTTGTGTGTGAGAAAATAGTTTATGACAGTCTTTTAGTGAGATGCAGCAATCAAGTTCACAGCTGAAATAGGTAAGCAATTTAAAGTGAGGAACTACAGAGGAACCCTTAAAGCTATGATAATACGCAGAGAACCTTTGGGAAATAACCGTGCATGTAATTGTAAAGTACAATTGGAATTTTTACTCAAATTACATTGGAATGTAATTTATTCACACAATATTACACTTTTCCTAGTCTTAGCCAAGATCTTCTGAACTTTATTTTTGTGCTTCTTTCTCAGTCTCTAATGGTGTCTTTATCAAGGAAAGACCAGCTCTAAATATTGCTGCTTTTTTTGTTTTGGTTTTTTTTTTTCCTCCTATGTAACATTTCTAAGACATATTTCCCTTTCTCTATTTTAATCTAGAAATCTTATTCAGGTCTTCAACATGCTGTAGTAGCAATTAAAAGGCTTTAAAAATTGAAATGGTGCATCATTTTTGATTCAGGTATGATTCAGGAATCACTTTCTTCCCTTACTGTGTTGACTGTATCACATAAGTTTGCCACCGTCACTTGCTCTTCAGTTTGCACTGTATGTCTTCAAAGTAACAGCAAATCTTTCCCGAGTTGGTCTTCACCTCCCTATATGATCAGTTATTCCTCGAGAGCATGGTGGTGTCCTCTTTTACCCTGTTCATAGCAAAGGATTTCATTATTCTCCACTTTACCTTTGTTGGAGACAGCAAATGAGAAAGCCCCATGGCAGCACTTACACAGCTTTCAGATGTGTCTTTCTGACATAAGATTATATATTTTTTTAAAAGTAACCTGGCAAATGTAAGGAGGACTTCCTAAAGTAATAAAAAATACAGTCTCACCTACCTTCCTACCTGACTTCATCCACTTAATTTATCTGCTGTAAGTTCCAGTTACTCAAATACCTGATGCCAGTATATACATACAAAAATACAGAACCTCCCAGAGCGACAGGGCATTTCATATTTCTGGGATAACTAATTGAATTATTAGAATTAATATAATAAAATAGATAATAGATAATAGAATTAATATAATACTTGGAGCCTAGATAAGCAAAACTATGTTTTGGAGATCTAATGGTCAAATTCCATTCAAGGGGCTTTTAAGCTCATAATTAAATAGTGCACTAAATACCTTTCACTACTAAAGTTTCCATGGAATATATTATTATGCTCTTATGCTCCTGATCAAAACCCTCCACTAGTTAAGTTTTACCAAAAGATGTCCCCTACTGTAGGGAGAATTCCTTTACTATTACAAAGCCCAAACATCTTTTTCCAACCCAGTTTTTGTGGCTTTTCATAGTTCATTTCCCATTCTTTAGAGTTTTCCCTTCTTCTTCCATCTTATTGACGTCAAACCCGTACATGCTTGAAGAGAAGGAGGCTCCTGTTTAAACTGGTGCCACAAAGCACAGGTGCTAATTGGCAGCTTCTGCACTCTGCAGTAACCTCAGCACAGTGACACAAGGGTACTTCAGCCACTTTCTCATCTGTGAATCTGCAACGGCGGAGATAAGGGCAGCAGGTCAACCAGTATGGGTAGCAATACCAATACCTTGAGGTGCAATAATAATCCTTCTGTGCTGGGTTTTTGCTTTTATGATTGCAAATCAGTAGGGAGGATGGGCATGAGGAGTTGAGGTGCCAATAGACTTCCAAAACTATTCTATAGGTGTTTGTAAATCAAATGACTGTGAAGGAGATCTGTCTGCTATACAGCTTGTAAATAACTGACTCCTTCAGTACATGGAACAGGGACTGGAATATCTTCCAAGGTAAGTGCTGAAAACAGTCACCTTGAGTGAAAATGGACAGATCTCCCTCATGCCTGGCAAACACTTTAAGCAGGAAAATGCTGTTTGAAAGAGGGGAAAAAGGCAGGATGTCATCAGCGACACCCATCTTTATCAATATTTAGAAAAGGGTGATACTTCCACTCATACAGATGTGTTATAAATGTAACAGAGGTGAGTTCTAGAGTGTTTGAAGCTGCAAACCCTGATCTTTCATTTCAAAGAAAGGGAAAAAAATCTTTAAACAAAAATGTAAAGAACCCCATCAGATATGTCCTCCTTTGAAGAAGTTCATACCAGCCAGCCTGGGTGGTGCCTCCTGAGCATGATTGCTCTCAACGAGTGTTTTTTGAGTTGCTTGCTCTTTCCTTACCTAACTCAAAGCTCAGATTTGTGATAGTCACACGGTAGAAGAATCTCACAGATGAAGGATCTTGCCCTCAGCTACAGTGGATTATCATGCAACTGCTCTAATGGTTTGCATGCTGATAATTAAATCAAGATAATGATCTGAAATAACCAAGTGCAATGACAAAAAGCCACTTGGAATAGTGGCACATGTGGAGAGGAAGAGTTATCTTTTTTTTTCTCTTTTCACCCATGCATTGCACTGAAAAGCCAAGCTCTGGCAACACACTCTGGCATGGCACCACTATTTTCTCTGCACTTGGTTTTGAAATGTCCATGTTGGCAACTCTTCTCAGCTACTAGCCTTACACCGTGGATGTGCATCCTCCGTGCATTTATATTTCCCACAATACGGTGTCACACCTCCTGTGAAGCCAGCTCAGCAGTGAGCATCACTGAGCTTCAGCACACTGTTGGCTGTGGCTCCCTCTCCTCTCCAGCACATTTCCTCAGCACATGAAGAGACTTCAGGCTTCTGAAGCAACACAGTCAATCCTTCATGGATGAAACTCTTTTCCTATGCAGAAGAAATGTAAACAAACATTGAAATATTTCTTGCAAGAGCAAAGTTTGAGTAGTTGATACATGCACATCATACTCAAACTGGGCTCAATCTAATTTCAAACACACACTCTGAAAACGCCAGCTGGTACTCCTTCATTCACAATGCCCACTTCCACGGACACCTACCACGGGTCCCATCTCCCCACCCCTCTGCTCCCGCCCAACTCGGGCCGCCTGAGCCGGGGCTGCCGGGCTCTGAGGGGTGCGGCGGAGGCGCGGGGACACTCCCGGGGGCGGCAGCAGCCGCCGGCGCGCCGGGCGGAGGCGGCGCCGGGGGGCTCGGACGCCGCAGCCCCTCCAGCCCCTCCGAGCCGCCCGGGGGCTGCACAGCCGTGGGCAGCGGAATTGCAAGGGCTGGAGGTAGCGCCGCTCAACATCCAGGTCACGCCCTGGTGTCCCCTTTTTTTCTTTCTTTCTTTCTTTTTTTTTTTTTCCCTAAGGAGTGGGCGTGAGGGAATTAATGCCGAGCGAGCCGCGAAGCAGCGGCAGCGGCAGCAGCATCTGGGGAGCCGCGTGCGTGAGGCAGAGGAGGCAGACGCGATTACTTCAGAATTTATTTAAGGACTGGTGAAAACCACTGCAGCGGCTTCAGGGGAAGTCCCCGCGCCGAGCCCGGCACCACCGCGCCGCTCCCTCCGCCTCCACCCCCGCCCTGAGGCCCCGGCCAGGCTCCGGACCCCGGCCCTGGGCGCCTGCCCGCGCCCGGCGTTCCCCAGTGTGTGGCATTAATTACACGTCCGGACTATTGAGATTAGGGCAGGTTTAAGCCCTGCTTTCTCACGGTCGGATTACCGCAGATGATTCGTTTTATTACGCTCTACGGTTAGAAGAGATGTTGTGGCGTTTGCCTGAGCTCCTTAAATTACAGGATGTAGTAGCGTAGCGCTCTCGTGCCGCTCCCGGTGCCGGCGTCCCCGGGCGATGCGGGGCTGGCAGCGCTGCCCGGGGCGCGCAGGCTGGGGCGCGGCCGCGTGCCCTGGGTGACCGGCCGGGCTCTCCCGCTCCCGGCTCCGTACGGCTGACAGCGGGCTCCGCACGGTGCCAGCCGGGCAGCGATGTGCCAGCCAGGCAGCGATGAGTCTTGGGCAGAGGATTTCTCTCTGTAAAGCAGAAAACCCCGTTTGCTTTTTGATCATTCAGGCAGTCGTGCGTGCGTGTGGACTTCAGTCACGCACACAGGCATAATTAGCCTGGGAGGTATCGAAGAACCAGGGAAGCCGGTTACCGTTAAGTTTAACAAAAGATAAGAAATAAAAGAAAGATGCTTTCGCCCTGCCCCCTCCCCTCTGATCGTTTGCCTCCAGCTGCAAGGATGCTGTTGCTCGAAAGGGGCTGCTGGAGCTTTAAGAGCCGCTCCCCCCCCTCCTGCTCCCGACAATGGTCTGAACCGAGCTCTGCTTCCCAAAGCAAAATTTGTAATATGCCATTTTTCCCATGGATGCTTCTCCTCTTGGCTGCTGACGAAGTGACCGAAGAAAATGTTGAGGTGCCAAGCAGCGAGACTTGCCGGAGGACGGGTGCGGGGGCTTGGGGTTCCTCGGAGCAACGCCTGTGTCACCATTGCTAGGAAGATGGTCCAGGAGTGCTCGGCTGTGTGAGTCCCCGCTCGAAGCCGGTGGAGACTGCGGTTGTTATTGATCAAGTGAAATAGCAGACGCCGAAATAAAAGATACTAGGTACTGAACCTTCTATTTCTGAGTTAGACATTCCCTCCTTAGCCCCGATACCCTCGGGGATGAGGTGCAAATGCAAAATCTAGCTGTCTGCCTCCTGCTGTAGTACTTGTGTGGTATTTAAATGCATTTCTATAATGGGAATTGGGGGATTTCAGACTAAAAAATGTGAAACCAACTTCTTTGTTTTGGTTGCGGTTAAGGGAGGTAGGAGGTCAGAGGGATGACATAAAGAACAGATAGTTGGAATAAGTCCTTTTTCTAAGGTACTGCGTTGACCACCCCTCCTGTGTGGAAGGAGTGCAGGATGCTTCTGTTAAAGGTGATATCATAGTTTAGTGGAGACTGGCAGGTAAGGAGTTAACTAGGAGGAGGAATATGCATGTAATGCAACTCAGACAATAGGAAGGATTTTCCTTATTGGAATTACACTGTGCTGCCTAAGAGCGATCCTGCTGAGGACATCTGAAGAGACATAATTGCAGTAAGATCTGGTTTTATCAGTCACTATATCTATTAAACAATTTGGAAAAAATAGCTGGTAAGTGCAAAATACCCGGAACGATCCAATGAAATGAGTTTTCAAGCTGATGTCACTGTGGACAGGCTAGAACAAATGGTAGTTAGATTTTGACTTCTTTTTCCTGCAGCAAAATTACAAGTGACTTGAAATGACTCCTCAACTGTGGTGTGCAAATCAAATGTCAGTGTAAACAGAAAACAAGCTTTTAAAGCCAGTTATGGATAGAAAGGTGAGGGACTAAAATTAGATTCACATCTAAGGTGGTGGCCTTCAAGGTGAGCAAAATGAATGCTTGTCTAAGAGCCTTTGTCAGGCAGAAGCCAAGGAGCTTTCTGTCTTCTTATTCCCAGAGCTTCCCAAGTGAAAGAACTCCATCTGGTAAATTTTTTCCAGGCTAAATGAGATTGCAGAGGTGTTTGTTACAATATTCACTTAAATAAATAATTCCAAGACTCTTGGACAGTTGTGATGACAGAAGATGCCAAATAGGGTGGGGTCCAGTGAGAAGAAGGAAGACAACTTTTTCATTTCCCACCTCTATAGGATACCTACCACAGAAATTTCAGGTAGTTTTAGAGAAAGTCAGTATTGAGGACATACTTTGATAGAGAAGTTAATATAACAGAGTTGCTATCAATTAATTTGTTAATGGAGTCCCTCCTGAAAAGAAGCTTTATATAACTCTTAACCAAGGATGGCCATATCCTGTGCTCTGTGTTGGAATTTTTGTCCATTCCCCTTATCTGGATGTTTAAACTGAGCTGCAGAATTCCTAACTGAGCTAATACAGAGTTCATTCTTGATGGAGCCATAATGCAGCTAACGCTATAGATTTGCTACGACATTTTTGCATACAGCCTGAAAAATCTTAATGTAATGACAGTGAACCACATTCTTTCCCCCTCTAGTAGGACAGATTACTTTAAGCAGTCGCTGGTTTTGCCAGTTGAATGTTGCGTCTTTAGAGGGGCAACTTGTTCATGATTTCTGGTAATGTTGTAGGCAATGGTCACATAACATCCGGCATGCTTCCTGGTATGGCGTAACAGGCATTTGTGATCTTTATGCCTTTGTTTGGAGGGAGTAAAATGACAGGAGATTGATGGCTTGTCTATGTTAGTGACTTTTCCAACCATCTGTACTGATCCAAACCCACCGAAGTCCATGACAGAATTTCCATGAATTCAAGAATTTGTTGGATTAGATTCCATGCAAATGACTGGAGAAAAGACTGAAATAGGAACCAGTCAGCCTGGAAAAGGCTTTGTAGTACATGGTGAAGTAGCTACACGATGGACAAGAAAGACAATATGTTTAGAGAACTTTAGTGTACTGCTTCTCAAGCTGCCATTGTGTATGGCTGTGATGCCTGAGCACTCAGGTCCAGAACTACTACTAAAATAAGAGACTCAGTTTTGTTTCAAATTAGAAGAGTTCTAAAGTTACCACATTGCCTAAAAATCTATTTCTAGGGAGCATTTGTGTGCTACATGCATTTCAAGGGAAGCAGGAATTCGTCAGTACCCTGCTCCCCCTTCAGAACCTCTCTGGGGGTTTGGGATAGTTGCAGGTGTTACACAAGTTCACTGTATGTTGCACTCCTTGCAAGTGTTGGATGCTTTGTGGGCACCAACCAAGGGATGGGTAATTTCTGCTCTGTGGCTCAGGATGAATCTAAGGAACAGTGATTATGTATTAACAGTAAAATGCTGGTGACTTAATGCATCTTTCATTGAGGGATTGCTTTACTTACATTCAGGATACTGCGTAAAGTGATAAACTTTGTACTGTAGAAGTACTAAGTTCAGTATCAATGGAGCTTTTATTTTTCTATTTAAAGAAAGAGAAACACATTTGAAAAGTCATACTTTTGTTGGCTTAGATCAGTCAAGAATAACTTAAGTTGTATTACTACAGGCAAGTCAGCCTTTTTCTGGTAAAGAACGCAAGCTTTCCTTCTCTCCTTTGAATAAAGAGGTATATAGTGCACCTTCAGCTATTAATGTCACCTCTTTAAGTTGAAAAATATGCCACCTGATTTATCCCGTTCTCTCCTCTCCTTCCTCTTTGCAGTCCTGGCTGCATGGGAAGTATTGTACAAAATGATGTACAGGAGAGCTTATTCAGTTATCATGGACTTCCATGGTCTTGAAAATACGGGACAGAGGTGTTTAATCCACTGCTTGCAGTTCTTAACACCCACTGGAAAGAAATTCCAGCTTCGTCAGTGCTCATTCTTGGATGCCTGTGTTCCACTCAACGCCTTCAGGTTGAGTAGGTAATCTCCAGAGGTTCCTTGCAACCTTAAATATTCAGTGATTCAGTCACATCCTGACAGAGCAAGGTGGCTGTCCATTCACTTGTGGGTTGCTGTAGGTACCTGGCCTGTTTCTCACTTTCTCCTGATGACCAGGATGGTCAATCCATGTCTTAATTTTCTGTTCCCCCTCTACTTCCATTCTTCCCCCAACCTCTTCTCTGCAGTTTTCTGGTTGCAGAATGAGCTGCAGCAGCTTGCCAGATCCATGGTTAGGCACCACTGGTATAACCAAGTAGGATTTGAGGTGTCAAGTCTTGGTAAAGAAATCTTTAGTAAAATACTTCAGTGGGAATTTACTCAGTCTCTGCAAAGGTGCCTCCTTATGGCTGGGTACAGATGCCTGAGTTTACTCAATTCAACACCATGTATCATTCCTTTGAAAAGAAGCAAAGTCTGTGTTTCTGGGTTCTTGGATTTGTTTGGTGGTTGATTTGTTTGATTCCTGTCCCATGGAATTATTTAGTGTGGAAGGGACCTTTGGAAGTCATCTGTGTCAATCCCTTGCCCAATGCTGGGCCGAGTGCAAAATAAGATGAGTTTGCCCACTGCAGGTTTGGAAAATGAAAAGAAGATTCGGTGCTAACTCAATGTCAGAAATTTAAGGCAGATATTTATGCACTCCAATTTTGCTTAGATTTTGTCACATTACCTGAAATTGTAAGAGAAGTTACTTTGCAATTTAGAGTTGTGGCAATGCAATTCAAGGTTTCTGTTTTAAACTTCAGGGATTCTAACGCTTCATGTACATTGCTTGTCTTATTCTCCCTTTTTTGTCACTGTCAGCTCTGAATTCTTTTTCACTAATAGGACTCATCAAAGAAATGTAACTGTAATTGCCTTGTAGGAGTTGATAGGAATGTATTGATTAGGGAAGGGGATACTATGCCGGGGTAACAAAAATCTGAACATAGGAGCTGGCATGTGCAGACCAAGTGGAGAGATTAAAATACATGCACAGACTCAAAGATGTTTATGCATCTGCTTTTCAGTGTGCATTCAGAGTTGAATGAGGAACTAAGAGCCTATTACTCCATATAAAACCAGTTAAAAAGAGCAGAGGGCTGGTAGTCTTTGTTCCGATCTTTGATCTTTTAGGGCCATTCCTGGGCATATGGTTATATTCCATCAATCATATGACAGGCTGATAAACACCGTTAGAAAACACGGAACATCCAGATGTCAGTTTATGAATGTGCTTGGTCTATCCAGAAGTTATGGTTTAAAAAATCATGCTCTCTGAGCCTAGCCAGTAAGAATGGAGAACAAAAAGGAAGCTTAAATGGTAGTCCATTATTTATCTTGTTCAGTTCTGTTCTGAGTAGAATTGATACCTACATGTTTAGTAAGAACTGTGCACCTGGGACAAATACCTGCCATGTATGCATGGATCTGTTATTCTTGAGCTGTGAATATATCATTAAGTTCAGAATGCATCTGACCTGTGTATATGAAATTTGATTCATGCATATGTATAGTGAAAGGTATCTGAGTTTTTTCAAAAGTTATGTAAATTCACAGATCAGCCACAAGTATGTGTGGCATGGTAATTCTAAGGTGTAATAGAAGTGGGCCTGCCAATAACCTTATTTTTAGCCTTTTAGAATTGCAGCATTGAATGTGGCTGTGTCTCCCCTATAAATACAGTTGGAAAAGACATATATTTTTCACAGAAAGAATGGCTAATTCTGGTTAATTTATTAGAGACATCACTTTTAGTGTTTAATGATTGAAATCCTTCCTGTATAAAATATACTTTAGCTTAACACAGATTTATGGTCTGTGATTAGTGGGGAAGAGTAGGTAGGTAGAGTGATTCCTTTTAATTTCATTGTATGAAATATTTCAGATGATTATATTATGGAACCAGACTAAAAATTGTTGGGGTGATGGAAGTTTTTAATCACCAAATTTAGGTTTAAAATTCAAATTACATAGAAGGAAAATCAGAAATGGCTCTCTTCCCCTACTGGAAATTTAAAATATAATTCAAGTTACTCACATTAGCAATCAGACCAAATTGATCGTAGCAATACTATTTTTTTTTTATGTTTTAATATGAATCCCTCTGTTTTTTTCTGTCTGCATGTGTTGTCTTGGTTCTCTATGTGCTTCTGGTGTATGCAAACTAAATTCCTTTCAGTGATAACTAAACTGGGAGCTTACTCTTAAATTTAATCTCCTGACCCCATGTGTGAACCACATCAACCTGTGGTTAGCCAAGTGCTGACATGCACTCACCATCAGAAGGCTCAGGAAACATCAAGAACTCTTGTAACTCTGTGACATAATTCACTTCCTATATAAAGATCCAAATGCATACATGGCCTTCTATTTGTCCTCAGCTTCCAATCTTATACTACTAGACTTTGATCAGTCTGTTTGCTGACACTCTTCCTCTGTTTCTGTGAAGTTCTTTCTCTGCTTTACCTGCCCTAGCTTTTGTTGCAGCCCCTCTCAATAAACCTTCTTTCATTTTTTTTTTCTTCATTTAAAAATTCTTCAAATATTCTCAGTATTTTTATTCCTTCATGCTATCAAGCAGGAAATTCATAAAAGATGTAGTAAGGTCCTGTGGAAGTGGCTCTATTCTTCAGCATGTGCTTGGGAACAGTGTTAAATGGTGGCTGCCTCAGGACATTGAAAGCATCCCATGTGTTGCCAAGTGTAAGTGTGATAAATGCCAATAAAAGTTTAAAAAAAGAAAAACAAAAAGAATGTTTTTCTAAAGGCAAGAAGACACAAATCATAGTTAATTGAACATCATGGCATACTAGGTCTTTCATGAAAGACTGTAAGAAATTTTTCTTTGGAAGCCCCACAGCGAACCTGCAGTTGCTTGCAATTTTGTTCCTTTTTTTGTGGCTTGGTGACCCAGGAGCACTCTGAGATGCCAGGTTTCCTTCAGAGTTGTTTGGGGTTCTTGTTGTCCCCCCACAAATGATCTGTGTGAAGGCATGGTCCAGGATTCCCATATTTCTTGCTCCTCTCTGTTGCAAAAGACAAAGCATCCCTTTCTGTCACACCCTACCAACATTTCTATCTGGCTCAGGTTAGCAGACTGCTATTCTGTATTTCTCTCCACTCTCAGGGTGGGGGAGGGGAGAGGATGCTTGTGGCTCCAATGGAATAATGGCATTGATCTCCGAACTTCCAGAAAGCGATGTACATCACCAGGTGGACTGCAACAACTGCTGTACCTTTTAAAGATTCTCCTGAGGCTGTGAGCTGTGGAAGAAAACTTCCAAATAGCAACTGCCTACATCAGGAGTTGCCCACCCATTCCCTGCCTTCTCTGATGTCTTAGTCATAGCCCAAGTTTGTTACTTGTGCTGTCAGAATAATGAAGTCCAGGCGCTCAAAATAAGAACAATGCATGGCCAGCCCCCTGCCGTCCCTGAACGCAACAGCTGAGAGGGACAAGATGTGGTAATAGCGCCATGAGCATTCAACTCGATTCCCTTGCTACCCCACAACCGCTTACATATCTGGCTACCCACATCCCCATAATGACTTTAAGAGGAGATTTCTTATCTAGTTTGAATGCAAGGTGCTGGGATAGCAACAGCTGTCCACACAGACGTTTCCCTACCTGTTCCCACACACTCACCAGTGTTCCTGCAAAATTGCACCGCTCTCACTTTGCCACAGCCTGTGTGAAGGGGTAGAAAATGCTGTGCCCTTCACACCAGAAACCTGATCTGCATGTGTAGGACATTGGAAGCAATTTCTTGAATGACAAAAGTTTCACTGACGAGAATCCTCTGGGACAAGAAGTGTGACTCATGAGATGTTGATGATTGTGAGGTGGGAAAGGTTTAGTGACAATCCAAATTGTTTACTTTGGTCTTGAAGAATGGGCATGCAGAGACCATGGTCTCGGGCCACCTGCTGCATACCAAAAAGTTATGATTGAACTGAGAAGGTGGCAGATGTCCTTGGAAATTTTTAATTATCCCTTTGCTCGCTGTGAACTTGACCATCCCAAACTGGTTGGCCACAGGTGGGAGCTGAGTAGGGACTGGTGATGGCCACTCGCTGAATGTAATGTACTTACATGCTGTTGAAAAAGGTTCCTAGAGGCAAGACAGGGGCTCTTCTGGCTGGTGTCCCACATCTCAAGATCCCTCAGGACAGTGGACAAAGCAGTTAATATCAGCAAGCTCTCCCAAGGATTCCCAAAGCTTCTCCCTGTATGCAAACTGGGGGTTTGAGATTTCCATTAGAGGCTTTGTAACTGAAGCTTGGGACTAGGTGATGTTATTTGCTCTTCTCAGGGCAGATTTAAGGAACAAACAACAGTGATTCTGTTCCTGGTAATTCAATATGCACAAGATATCACAGGGATGTAATTAGCAGAGTTACTAGTTCTTGACCTCTTACTGAACAAGCTCACTGGAGAATAATTTCCCCTGAGGATGGGAATAACTAGATAGAAAAATAGATTCACCTGGCATTGTTAAGGCAGCATGTTACTGGATCAATGGTTAGCCTGAGCTGTACTGTAGAATTGCCTAGAGGACAAAATCTGGCAATTAGTGGCAGCTATTGACATCAATACCAACAATTCAGCAATGAAATTAAGTAAGAGAAGGGAGCAAAGCAACGATATGGGAGACTACAATTGGTGGGGAAATATTTTCTGTCATTTTAAGCGAGCAGTATTTGCAAAACTATTAATTTAAAATATTCTGTAAACCTCCATCTCCTTCCAATCAGTCTTCTTTAGTTTTGGGAAGCACATTCAAAGTCTTCGCTCTGTGGAATTAGTCACTGTATTTAATCCCTCTCTATTGACCATCTGATTAATATTGTGCACAAGTCTGAAAGTGGAAACAATGCACTAATCTACTAACTGTGTCCATGTGACAGAATTTATTCCTCTTATGAAATATCCTCAAATGTTTTCTCTACTGAAGAGCTGTTCCTTGATTTGTGTTCTTTTTAAAGAAATGATGTGTGAAGTGATGCCAACGATAAATGAGGACACCCCGATGAGTCAACGGGGGTCCCAAAGCAGTGGCTCGGACTCGGATTCTCATTTTGAGCAGCTGATGGTGAACATGCTGGATGAAAGGGACCGTCTCCTTGATACCCTTCGGGAGACACAGGAAAGCTTGTCACTGGCACAGCAACGCCTACAGGATGTCATCTATGACAGAGACTCCCTCCAACGACAGCTGAACTCAGCATTGCCTCAGGTATGTAATTAATAAAGATTTTTTTTTGTTTAGGTTCACCAATTTTTTACTTAATACCACTTTTTTTAACCCCAATCAGTATGTATTCCTTGAGGTCCAAATTTTGCTCCCATTGATGTCAGCTGCAGAACTCCTACTGAATTAATAATACCTGGTTTGACCTCTGTGGGACCTCTTTTCATAGTTAAGAGTAGGAGTAACTCTGTTGACTTGAAGGAGAGCAAGATGAAGGCCTGTAGCTACTGGTTCTTTTGGCTGTTGCTCTAGCATTTACAACAGGTGAAGGATCATTTAAATCAAAGATCTAATGGTAGAAATAAAGCAAAAAGAGTGAGGAAGTTTTCTAGAGACTTTTCTGGATGAGAGTTTTAATAAACAACAAATAAAACTAACTTATGTCGGTTAAGTAAGATACTACACAAACCCACAAAAACAACTGATACCTTAATATTTTAATTCAATTAAGTTTAAATATTTATATAAATTTCATTATCTAAAGTTTTCCTAGTCTTTTTTAGGAACTTCAAAATTCACTACTTCAGTTAAAATACTAATGTGATATATTTCAATATTATATGTCAATAAAATTTTAAAAAATATAATAGACTTAAAAGCAAAGAAAGATCTTATTTCAGTCTCAGTATGTGGCCAGAGGTTGGAAAGATACCATGAATCAAAATTCAGGTTTTCTCCATGTTTTTTTCTTTGTGTCTCTCAGCTGTCACTTACTAGGGAATGTGACTGTAACCATGATGGTCCAGGGAGGAATTAAGACAGTGTGTGGTTTGAATAAAGACGTAATAAGGATGAATGAAATGAGTATGACATTTTTTACAGATAGAAAAGGAAAATGGTACCCTCTGGAGTAGGGAACAGTAATTGTTTAAGGGCTAACCTCCGCAGGTTATTGAAATATTTTGGGATAGTACTGAATAAGAAGAGAGACTGTAATCATTTGAAGAACAGCATTAGCAACTTGAGCATTAGCTCCAGACAATAAGAATGCCTGCAGCTGGCTTGGGACAAACGAAAAGGAGTACCAATGATCTTCATATACAGTAAAATCAAGGTTGTTATTTTTCTTTTTTCTCTTTATTTGTGGGCAGTTGAACTTCTATTGTACAGGTGTCTCTCCATAGAAGAGTGGAAAAGAATAAGTGAAAGACAGCATAAATCCTTTATTCAAAGATTTACTGCTGGAAATCTGAAGAAGGGAGGACGCTTTGTGTCTGACTCCCATTCAGTGTGCTGCTTAGTGCAGAGGCACTCTCCACTGAGCCCATAGTGAGGTATTTTTATTGAGTGCTAGCAGGTGTCTGAGCCCTAATATTTCTGTGTCTCGTATATGCAGAACTCCTGCTAAAATACTGGAGACTAGCTAAAGAAAATAATATTCAGCAGAAATGTCTTACAGAGCCTAAAAGAAACAAATTCTAAGGAAATGGATCACAGTATGATTTTAGTCTTTATTTCTGACTGGAATAAAGACTAAAATTATATTGTGTTATGTATTTTTGAATGACAGCTGTACACCTCCTAAAAGCAATTGATTTGTCAAGTGAACACTTTGGACTACCACGTACCATTAAGAATGCGTGTTTCAGGTAGCATTTGTCCTTGTATCTAAGAGAGATGTAGGTTTCTCATATGAGAAGCTGTGTGACACACTGCTTACATTTTAAAGCAGAATCAGGGTTTTTTTTCATCAAATATGTTATCTAGATCTTCACGTATTTATTAAATTCTGAAGAAATCTGTTCTTATAAGTACAGAATGCTGGCTTAGTAATAAAACATTCTAGTAATAGAGTCTTTCAAGAATATGATTTTTCTAACACTGCCATCCTATTTAGTTTCATTTCTGGACTTGAGATATTCTTCACAGTACTTTTGCAATTTTTTGGTTTATGGTTTTATGAATGGCAAGCTTGCCTTGCTAGCTGACTGTTACAGCCTTATGACAAAATACTTCCTAGGACTTACTACCTAGTGGAGAGGAAGAATTCTCTCTTCGCTCAGTTTAGGGGGAGAATACTTAAATATATGCTATCTATATGATAATTATTATTTAGTAATAATGTGACATCTGATGAGTCTTGCTTTATCAGAGTATATGCTTTTAGCTCTTGATCTCTTGAGTGGTTTTCAAAATTCAATTATTTCTTAGCACTTACATAGTGCTTTGTATGTAGAAACTGTGTATTGACACAGTTATATTCCAAAGCATTTTTGTTAGGACACTGTTTTTGTTTATTGTCTGTTTAACTGTTTGCAGTGAAAAACATGTTCTGGAAAAATCATTACACTTGTAATAAATAGAACCTGAACAAAAAGAGCCTGCATGAAAACTCAACCATTTAAAAATCTTGTCTGATGGGAAATAATAAATAACATTAAATAGGAAACTTGAGTTATTAATTAATGCTGTTACAGCTTTTAATGCTGTAGCCAATGACTGTAGATGTCTATAAGTTTTTATACTGGTCTGCACTGCAACCGAACAATGTATAATTAACTATGTCTTTCAAATTTGAATTACAGAAATATAGTTGTCATGCTATCACTGAAATAAACTTTATTTCCATTAGATTATCAGTCTTAACATTATGAACATCTATGTGTAACTGAACAGCTATGTTTAAGGAAGGAAAGAAAAAGTGAACAGGCAATTACAGATCACCTAGACTAAATGAAATAACAGGAAAGACTTTAAAACTTGATTTGGAGGAAAATTTAATAATACATCAAAAAGCTAATTTAAAAATATGTCAAGGGTTTATCAAAATTGTCTTTATACAAAGTAACTCAATGTGGCTCTTTGGTACCAGACTTTTAAAATTAGGGAACTAAAGTATCCCTGAAATGATATCTTTTGAAGTCACCCCATTTAATTACTGATAAATGGGGAGTGTGTAAGGAAAAGCAATATAATAATTAGTAAGATAAGTAATAAAAGAGAGAGAGGAAAAATTTTCACTTACAGTAGACTGAGGGGATGGAAGGAGAGTAATAGTAGCTAATAATGTGTTTTGAGATCAATTTTTGTTAATGAGCATAAGAAGAAGCATGCTAGTGGAAATTTTGGATGACGCAAAATTGAGTTGAATAGTCAAATAAGGGAATATGATAATACACAGGAACAAGAGTAACAGAGGTGGAATGATACTGCATGGTAAAAGGATGAGGGCCTTGTATCTAGCAGGTAACAAAAAAATGTATGACCTTTTAGGTAGCAGTAGTAAAGAGAGATAATATATGGTTTACAATGGTGGTAGGCAGCCAGTGGGAGGTGCGTGTGAATAAAAGGAAAGTGCCATTTTGAAATATGTTATGTAAGAGATTTCTATTGGAAGTAGATAAATATTAATGCAGTTAAACCAAGGGGTGGTTTGGACCTTATTTATCTGAGTTTTGGCTCAGTAGTGATTGAGATTCAACCTCAAATTGGAAGAGATTCAGAAAAACACTGCTAGAGGAAAGAGGAAGTAACATCTTCTGCTTGAAAAGACTAATTAAAGTTTTCTTTTTTCTGGGGAAAACTGACTTGAGAGGGACTATGTGTGATTTCATAGATTTTCTTGGAGAGACAGGAAAATGGAATGAACAGGTAAAGATGAAAGAAATGTTTTAAGCCAAAAAAAATGTTGATGAAGGAATGAATGATTGTAGGGTACCATGAATAAAGATAGATCATTCATCAGAAGAAGGTCGTGAATTACGAAGGAATGGCATCTTAGACAAAGACATGGTGAAAACCCCAAACTGTTTTCAAGATGGAGCTGGTATAAAAGACATTATATGTCATAATAGCTTTGGTTAATGTCTGAACTTGACCCAGAACACCCCATGTTCTTTATTTCAGACTTTATTGTGGAGATACTAAGAATCTAGTCCATAAGTAATATTGTTTATTCTTCCGAAAGCTGACTGTTGATAGCAGAAGCCTCTAAGGAAAGTGTATTTGGATCTGCACTGCATGTTCCCCAACAACAGGAATTTATTGTATTTAGGTCATGACTCTCAAGTCCAGACAAAAAATTGCTAAATAAAATGAACTTCACTGCAATGAGGAAGCATAAGATCTTAATACTTAACAGTATGTTTTTATTTTATTGGAGTCTTTTACTGTAGCATGAGAAAGTGTTCTACTAAAATGGTTAGGAACTCCAACTCCTTTTTGAGTGCTAGAAAGAGGAAAATGTTCAGTTACAACTTTCTCAAGCAAATTTAACCATCATCTTCTCTAAGCTAAATTGTCTGGAAAATATCACCTTGATTAGCTACCTTGTAAACAAACTGGAAAAATACACTGTATGTCACTGTAAGACTTAGAATGACACATAAGAATCATAAGAGTTATAAATGTACTCTGATAAACAATTCTGAACTAGTCTTGGCTGTTTTATTGTTTCTTTTAGCCTTTCAAGAGTAAGTTTCAAGATATAAAATATATTATTTATATGAAGATGTTAATAAGTTATCACTCTCTAGTCAAGTTTATTTTTTTCATTAATAATGTACTTGCTCAGTGATTTATCTAGAAGTTGTTATTCACGGAGTAGTTGAGGTTGGAAGGAACCTCAGGAGGTCACCTTGTCTAGCTTGTCTGCTGCAGCAGGGTTACTAAGAACAGGCTGCTCAGGACTGTGTCCAGATGGCTTTTGAATATCTGAGGGTAGACTCCACAGCTTCTCTGGGCAACCTGTGCCAGTGCTCAGTCACCCTTACTGTAAAAATTAAAAAGTGTTTCCTGATGTTCAGGAGGAACCTTCTGTGTTTCCATTTGTGTTCACTGTCTCTTCAATATTACATTACCAGAAAGTTCTGATTTTACTGATTGTTTATGATAGCAAATTTTATTTTTTAATGGCTATAGATCTTTTCATGTATTGATCATCAGAATCCGCACCTATGATGTATCTGTTTTAGAACTATTAGCTGTCACCAGTCAACTCATTATTTTCTGTGTGCCTTAGCATAGTTTCCAGAAGGATCTGCTCCATGATCTTGCTGGTCACTGAGGTAAAACTGACTGGCCTTCAATACCCTAGATCTTCCTTTTTACCCTTCTTAAAAATTAGAGTTACATTTCCGCTTTTCAAGTCAATGGGAACTTCACAAGGCTGACACAACTTCTCAAATATGGTGGGTAATGGCTTAGACACTTAATCCACCAGCTCCCTCAGGACATTTGGATGCATCTCATCAGGTCCCATGGACTTGTGCACCTTCAGTTTCCTTAGATGATGTAGATAATCTCAAAGCTACTCTTCAGTGAGTGGTTCTGCATTCTCGTGGTCCGTGCCTCTGCCTTCTGCAACTCGGGATGGTGTGGCTGGAGCACAGTGCCTAGTTTGCATGGTTTTAAACAGCTTAACTGATATGACTTGAATTCTTCTATGCATGGGTATAAAACCTCCTGTCTTTAAAACAGACCTTTTAAAACTAGAGCAGTCCAGATATGTTATTCTTTGGTAGACATCACTGAATAATTTATACTGAGAGAGACCTTTGGAACTCTATTTTCTTTTTTTTTTTTGAACTTATTTTGTTCATTTTCCAGCAAGTTTGAGTATGTTGTGATTCCAGTGAATCTCTGTGGTGGAGATCGAAACACCTGGTTAAGTTTAAATTCTTTTGGATGTCGCAATTTTTTTTTCTCTGCAACAGATATTGTCATCAGTATTTAAAAATCTGGTTTTTCTGGGTACAGATAGTAGAATTGTTTGGAGTGTGGAACTGCAATACTAAAATGAATTCTTTGATATCCTCTGGTACCCCATAGATTTCAACTAAATTGTAATTGTTAGTTACAATAATTCAGTAATAAAATCAGTAATAGAAATATTGTGGTAATCATTAAGGTTTTATTTGATCTAATAAGATAACATTCATTTAGAAATGCTTACTGGAGGCATGATAGAAAGGAAAATCCAAAGAGGGAAATGTAATGACCTTGTTTTATTGAACCAGTTTATGTAATTTGATCAATGTTAACCTTTAATAGGATTGTGATTAGAGAATTTTGTTGATAGCCTTGCAGTTTCTTCCAATACAGTGAGCAATGAATTTTTTACTGCCAGAGACAAGAAAGGTGCAGGGATCCAATAGCTAGTCAGTAGGGCCATATTCTGAGGTTGTGTTTCCTATTTGGATGTGTGTGTATACAATACATGAATACAAAATACTGGCATCGTCCAAATACATATATAGATACAAAAATAGCCCAACAGAAATAAATACACAGATTTTTAAATAGTAATAATTAAAGTAGACTTTGTTTATTTAAGATTGGACATTTGCTGTTTGGGTGAAAATAATAGCTTGACCCACAGTATTGTTCTCAAAACAGCTCTTACTCCTATGACGAAGATGGAATGATAGCTTTTTTTCATGATTTATTTCTTTCTGGCTATGCTGAAGAACATAGAGTACCAATGGCATCCTGTATATTTGAATGAATAATCAGTACTTTTTCTGAGATTCTAAAAACGTCCTCTTGTGTGAAGGATTTCTGTAAGTTCTCCATCTATTTTTTTTATCTTGGAAGATTATGCGTTTTTCTCACATTTCCAGGGAATAATTTAAAAAGAATTCCAAGCAGTGAAATGGAGATCTGAGTGAAATGTGTCTGAGGTCAAAGTTCCAAGTTTTCTGTCTCAAAAATCCAGTGAGACACTTTGTATTAATGTGCAAAAACTAAAGCTTGACCCAGTGTTTCTTGCCATCTCTAAATTTCCTCTGTCCTAGAGTACAGTTGTGCAGGATACTAAATAAAAATGTGTTAATTTTCAGGTGTTCTGAATCCATGAAGTTCCCACTAAAACCAGTGCAAGTAGCAAGTCTTTGTGACTGCCAAAATTTGTTTAGATTACTAAATAAAAGAAGCATTTTCATAAACAAATTGGAATGATGCTTTTTTGCTAATTATCTTAGCTATTTGTCTCAAGATATTAATATTGAGGGGAGCATATTGAGATGAATGCAAAAAATCTGATACTAAATGTAACTATTAGTTCTAATAGAGTAAATATGCAAATACATGTTTTTACAGGATTTACATGTGTAGGGGGGAGACAGATCATGTGGAATTCAAAGAAAAATTGGCATTATAAAGTTGCAATGGTTTAAGTGCAATGCAGCGCTGAAGTATTAGTTGTGCCCAACCTAAGAAATGTTTAGGAAAGATTTAAGGTTTTCCTTCCTCAGTAACAGAATATGCAACATAAGAGCACATGGCAGTTCTTTTTTTTACAAAAAACTGAATGAAAGTTGTTTTCATATTGTTAAATACCGATTTTATTCTGGTGGATGACTCCTAACTAATATTATCTGATAAAAGACAGACTGACAGTATCTGTGGTTTAAGTCAGACAATGCTTTAGCTGGGTCCTCTCTGGACTATCTTTTTTTTTTTCTAAACTGCCATCATATTCCCAACAGAGCACAGTCATAGGTATAATTATACACACAAGTAAAAACTTGAATTATTTTCAAGTATGAGTTTATTTCCTTGCTGAAGTTCTGAGCATTCAGTAGCATATTGCAAATATTTATAAGCACGAGATTTTCTGTTAAAAGCTTTGGACTTCTTGATAAATACTTAATGACTGAAGAAGACTGATGTGACAATCCAGCAGAGGAATATAATGGGATATGGGGGAAAAAAGACAGAAACATAAATATTTAGAGGAGGAGGAACATGTGGTGAATGCCTGAAGCAATCAACAAGACTATGTACTCCCATTTCACTCTGTATCTGCTTCATAAACATTGATATCAATTATTTTAGCTTGAACCAGGTACATCAACTGCTGCATTAACTATTGATGGCTCATTATCTGAATGTTTACAAAGGTATATGAATGAATATGAGAAAAAATATAATGGTGCTGGTCAACAGAATAGAGCACAGATGGTTATCCAAGTCCCTATAAATGAAACTGTTGCCATCAAAATTATAGACACCATAGTTTTCATAACAGCTATAGTCAATGCCTCTCAGCGTTTAAAAAGCATTTGGACAATGGCTTCAACAACACGATTTAACTTGGTAAGCCCTGAAGTGGTCGAGCAGTAGGGCTAGATGATTAATGTAGGTCCCTTCCAGCTGAACTATTCTATCCTGTTACAGAGCGAGGAAAAGCTGGAAAAAATAGTGCAATTTTATAAAGCTTAACTCTGTTAGTTTACTTTTTGCTCATGTCCTTGAAAGTGGATGGTAGGGGTTGAGACACCATCCAAGAACAATCTTGGAAACATATTCCCTTCTTTTTAAGTTCTCTATTAAAAGCATTAAAATGGAGAATATTTACGAATTAGCTTTTAGAAGTGTCTTATTCAGGCTATTTTCTACCTTAACAAATTATTTCCCATACTACTGAGTATTCGCTCAAAACCATAAAATATTAGCAGCATGTTTTTTATTTCAAAAGTAGGGATAATTTGGTTCTCACTGAAGTGTGCAAAGTTTTCCTGTTGACTCTGAAGAAACAGGTTTGTTTGTGGTGATGAATATGCATCTTTCATATGATCCCCAGGAATCTGAACTTCCATGTATAGAAGTTAAGAGCCAAGTAGAGTAGTAAACTTACTCTGTATAATGTAGCTAATAATCTGTTCCAAATCATCATTTGCTGAGTATATCTTGTCCTTTAAGTTTTTTCCTATTTAGTATCAGATTATAGGTTTTCTTTTCTTTTAATCATTGTTGGTGAACTGCATTCTTTACCATGTGTGAGATCTAAAAAAATCTCAATTATACTGTGACAGTCAATTTGTTATGACAGTCAATCATCTGTCAAAACAGAAAATGATAAATCTTGGGGACCTACAGTAAAGTTCTTTGTTGTAGGTTGGTTTATTTGAAATCATGAAGTAACCAAAATTACAGATTTTTTTTCCCATATGTGTGGGGTATGCCCAGCCCTTGCCCTGGAGGGTTCTCTGCTGAGATAAGAGATTTCGCAATCGCCCAGCAGGACTCCCTGGAAAGGCAACCACTTCGGTCACTTCGAGAAAAGACAAACCCACAATCCTTTAGGAGACACTATGCAGATTTCATCGTAACCCATTGGTCTGTTCCCATCCCAGATCCCCTGTAACCCATTGGCCTTTATTGATCCCCTGTATCCCTATAAAGGCAAGCCAAATCGGCCCCTGTCAGAGAGAGGGTTCTTGTCCCTGGCTCCCCTCTTTGCCGGAGGGGACCCACAATAAAGCTACCTCTGTGCGGAACCAGCCACACGAACCTTCTCGTCTCTCTCTCTGGTCTGGCCTGGAGGCTGCCCTGCAGAGCTGAGCTGGAATCACGAGCTGATATCACTAAAGAGCTGACAGCTTCTGCAAGGGCTCCTCTGCCAGCAGCTGAGGGAAGACACCGGACCCCGGGAAGGCGATTCCTTTCGGGACCATCTCCCCGGACCGGTCATCTCTTCCTGGGTCAGAGCCGCTCCCCCCATCACCAGCTGTAACACATATGGGATTTTTTTTTTTGTAATGAGACTCTAAGCAGAAGGGAACATAGAGATAAATAAAGTGAAGGAATAGTAAGGAGAAGGTAATGCACAAGTAGGTAAACCATACTTCTGTGTCAAAGGGTCAGAATTCTGTAAGAAGGGGTAGAGTGAGAGTCAGTCTGCACAGGAAGTGAAGCCCTAAGTCAGAGTTGGTGAAAATCAGTATGGAAGTTTTCCCACTTATTTCAAACAATGGTAGAACCAGTCCTTAAAGAGCAAGTAGTTAAGGAGCAAGTTGAGCAAAGGGACAGAAAGGGACAAAGTAGCTGAGGGTGCTGGTCAGCAGTGGCTGAACATGAGCCAGCGAGTGCCCAGGTGGCCAAGAATGCCAGTGGCATCCTGGCCTGTATCAGCAATAGTGTGGCCAGCAGGACCAGGGCAATGATTGTTCCCCTGTACTGGGCACTGGTGAGGCCACACCTCGAATCCTGTGTCTGGTTCTGGGCCCTTCACTGCAAGAAGGGCATTGAGGTGTTGAAGAATGCCCAGAGAAGGGCAACCAGGCTGGGGAAGGGTCTGGAACACAAGTCCTACGAGGAGTGGCTGAGGGAGCTGGGGTTGTTCAGCCTGGAGAAAAGGAGGCTCGGGAGAGACCTCTCTCCAACTACCTGAAAAGAGGCTGGAGCCAGCTGGGGGTCAGCCTCTTCTCCCAGGCAACCAGCGACAGGACAAAAGGAAGTGGCCTCAAGCTGAGCCTGGGAGGTTCAGGTTGGACATCAGGAAGAATTTCCTCACTGTAAGGATGATTAGACGTTAGGACAGGCTGCCCAGGAAGGTCATGGAGTCACCTTCCCTGGAGATGTTTAAGAAAAGTCTGGACCTGACACTTTGTGCCATGGTCTGGTTGACAAGGTGGTGTTTGTTCTTAAGCTGAACTTGATCTCAGGGGTCTTTTCCAACCTAATTGGTTCTATGATTCTGTGATCAAAAGTACTCCAGACATTGTCACTATCAAAATAAGACTCATGAGAGTATCTGAGTATGAAGCGCAAAATTCTGATTTTTGTATTTTTTTTTCCTGTCGTAATGACAAATACCTTATAGGTATTAAACACTGAGACAAATACTGCATTGAAAAAATAAGTTTTTTCATCTCCTGGATAAAAAACAAAACCACTTTCTTTAGTACTATGAATACAACTGCTATTTGGGGAAATAGGTTTTGGAGATGGAATTTGGAGATTATACACTAAGTTTGTGTTTTTCTACTTCCTTTGCTTAATAACATCAAGTTGACACTGGAAATAATGAATATCCACAATATTAAGATATGCTGAACACATTCGCAATGTTTTCTTTTCTCAAAGGTCAAGTATGAATACTATCTCATATAATTGGTGCATAAGCACATTGTTGCATATATTTGATCAAAACATGTAGAAGACAATACTTCTGAATTGGTGAACACTAGGTTCACCAATAATTGCCCCTATTAAAGTAATTTTTCATTAGGAGTAAAATCTTGATATTAGAAATATTCCAAGAAAATTGGGGTATTTTAAGATAAAGGATTTCTTATAGTTCACTAATTGATACACATTCATATCAGATCCAGATACTCTGCTGTAATTTGGTTTGCTGTTTGTATCTGCTATAAACCAGCATAGACTTTGTCAGCCAAAACACATTTAAAATTCTAACCCTGTATATGTGGAGAGTAAATCAACTGACTGGTCCCATCTCTTTATGCTTTTTTATTGAATATTCAACTACCTTCAGTATCTCATTTTCTTTTCCATGTAACTCTACTCTTAGCTGTCATACAAATTTAAAATTCTCCTGTATTAAGAAAGAAATCTGTATTTATTTTTCTGTAGTCCTGATGATTTTCAGGGTGAACTACTACTACTTCTTGCCACAACTGTGGCATGCCATTAGGAGCATACATTCAACAACCTAATAGTAACTTACATATCTTGTATATATTCCCTACAGAGGCTCAATGTTGGATGGTATGGACAGCTCTGAGGAGGTATTGTTTACTGAAACTGTAATTTCAAAAAATGCTTTCAAGAAGCAGCACAGTTTTTCACAAATTGAACTTGTCTGTGCCTTTATAAATTCTCAGATTAAGTCTTCAGAAATAATATCGTGCATGGGCAGATGCTTTTATTTCCATGCAAACAGAAACCTCTGCATACTTTCTGGGTATCAGTGAAGATTACTTGGGAACCTACATTTAAGTCTGAAAGTTGATAACAGGACTTCCAAAACCAAATGTTTACACAAGATCCTGAATCAGACTTGCAAAAATGTCTACTTTGTCATAAAATTTCTGATTGCACTGTTTCCGCTGGGTAAAATTCTTCTTAATTTAGTCATGCTTGAATCTGAACCATACACTGATAGTTTTCTGTTTCAATATAGCCATGATAATTTTGTTTCTTACTTGCATATTATTACAGTGCTATGATAGCAAGAATTACAAGATCAGTAGCAATTTAAGGTAATAAAAAAAACATTGTTCTGATCTTTGTTTGAAGATACAAAAAAAGAAATTCTTTATTGCTGGCTATTACTTGTATTCTCAGATGTTATAGAAATAGAATCACTTTTGCCCTGGACAGAATAAACCAGACAGTACTTATCTTCTAGAAGAATTCTAGCAGATAGATATGAAATGTATGAAATCCTTCTTGTCCTAATCCAGTGCTGTACTTTTGAGTCCTACACCATGATGTCTCTTTGTTTTTCAAAATAACCTTGCTACCTAATTGGCATGGTGTTAGTGATGTGCTAAGACTCCCTTTAAAGTAGTCACAAAAGTGTTTCTTCTACTCATAGTTTAAAATAAAAAGAGTTTACACTTACAGATGTTTTTAGATCTATTTTAAAGATGACATCCAGATGAGATGAAAATTCTTCTTTCTCACTGGTTGTTTAAACAAATGTAAAGTATTCATATGGCACTGAACGGAATGTAAAACAGAAATTTTCTAGGCCGATACATTAAGAACTGGAACAGCTTTACAATTCTTCATTCGATTTTTCTGGACATGGGAGAATGACTTCAGGCATAACATAAAGGCAAGTGTTTCCAAGTTCATAACCCCATAAATTTATTTCTAGAGTGTACACATACCAGCTGCTCACAAAGAATAATTAAGCAAGGGCTTAATGAAAGGAGGTAGAAAAGGACAAGCCCTGTACTGAGATCTCCAGAATGCTTTCTCAGACTTCTGTCATTTGCAGCTGAGGGCAGCTTTTAAACTTCATCTTATATGCTAATCCTAAAATAGAAGTGTTTGTGTTCCAAAATTGATTTAGTTGCTTTTGAGCCTCTTCTACTTTGTTTTTTGGGGTTTTTTTGAAGATATCACTTAGGTTATCACCAGCTGATATCCTCACCTCCATGAAGACCTAACACATATATAAAATCAGCCACAACAAAAAAAGGATTTAGATATTTGTAAACATGCTGGTCTTATACATTAATGTCTTGTCTGAATGGAAGCAATAAAATAAATATAAGAAAAAATACTCATTAATTACAAGCTACTGATTCAGATGCACTTAAAAATCTGGAAACAGATGTGACCACATCCAGTATTAAGTTAAATTTAGTGGGCTCATCAATGCATGTGTTTTCCCCAAGTAAGGAAGAATTGAAAGATATTGGTATTACTGAATGCAAAATACTTTTGGGGTTCTCTTAACACCCCTGCTTCTGAGATGAGTAGAGCACATTGTAGATTGTCCTTACAAAATTCTTCTGTTGTCACTTTTGCACAGAACATATCCTTGAGTAAGAAAGTAACCTGCCTACCTTTGTCCTTTCCATGAGTCAGTTGTGACTCAGGATTGATGTACATCGTCCTCCAGAAGTGAGTTATTTTGTGAGCATAAAGTGTGCTATGTATGAAGAACTGTGACATAAGTCAAAGTCACAGTAGATATTATTAGAATATTCACATGGAAGGTTATACATCAGCAGAATTTTAAATGGTTTGTGATATCTTCTGGTTTGAAAAGGAGGATGCTCTACATGCTGAAGATAAGTAATATGTTTCTTTTTCTGACAGGGTGGTAATTCTGTAAAGTAATAATAAGAGCTATATAATTTGTTTTAGCCATAGTATCCCTCAGGATCTTTGTTTTAATTTCTGTTAGTAAAATCTGTATTTCTAACTATTGGAGACTTGAGGTTCCTTTCTAGGGTGTCTGAACTTTTTCCCAAAAAACTTCTGCAGCTTGTGCCTTCTGAAAGCAATTTTTTGTCATAATATACACACTTGTAGGGAACAGTTTTAATCACTCTTAAGAATGGGTTTACAAGGAATATGGATAAAGTGCTGACGCCTGAGCATGCCCAGTCTTGGATGAACTGCCATTGCTGGAGGAGTTCTTATGGTAATAATGCATGTTTTGATAACCAAGAACTTTTATTGAAATTCAAGTGCTTCTGCAGAAAAGATTCTATCGATTTTTTTTTAAATTACAAAATTAATGTCATTGCATAATCAAACTATAAAACGTTATTAGTTATTTAAAACATTATTTTTTTATTATACATTGGGTTTTCCGTGGAAGAGAAATGCTTTAAAATGTTTTCAGTCTTTAATTCCACAGTTTTAGAGGAATATTTTGGAAACATTTATTACAAATGCATCTTTGAAAAAAGAAATTTTTTTTGAAAACACAGGGTTCAGTATTAGTAGCAGATGCTTCATGTTGTGAAGAAAGAAATTATTATCTAAAAATTACTGTTTTGACAGCCAGACCTATTTTTCTGATCATGTCATGACTGGGTTATTGTTTTTGTTAAGAAAAAAAACCGTTAGAAAAGTTAAAGACATTTCTTTACAGACATTGAAACATTTTTTAACATCTTAATTCAGTGTTTATAGTTTTAATTTAGAAATAGTCTTCTGTCTTGAATTTGCCTATTTAAAAAGAAAAAATCACCTTCAGCTAGAGTAAAGCATTGCAGCTGAAATGGAAGGAAAGTTTTGGGGTTTTTTTTCTGTTTTTTTGTTGTCAAGGAAATCAGAAAAAAATCTGCTCTGTAGTGTAGAAGGTAAAAATGGTGTATTAGAAAGTAAAACAATTAATTGCTAAACTTTAATTTCAAAGCAGTGAAATGAGCATGAATATGGTCTGTTACTTACCATTGCCTAGTTCACTGAATTCTTCCTTATGTAAATACGATGATTTAGAAAGAAGAGCAGCTAGGACTCTGGCTAGCCATTAGTACTCCAGTTTTGGTAATGATTACTTCAGGACAATGTTCAATGTTCACATATGTGGGGTTTTTGTCTTTTTTTTATGAGATATAAAATTGATCAGTATTTCATATGTAGGTGCAAAAATTCCTATCTGTCCGTTTCTCTTCTGTTTTAATAAAAGAACACATGGTGATTATTTTGCCTTCCACAAACATTCCAGTTCCAACTTTATGTATCATTATTCAGTGGCAAAGTTGTTTGCCTCCATTCATAGCTTGCGAGAAAATAAACAAGGAAATACTATGGTGTGGTTTGATCTTGTTAATTCTTTTTTAAAAGGCAAAATATTTAGAAAAAATGAGGGCATGCTTCTATTTAATTAGTTCTTGTTCTGTAGTTTTAAATTAAATGTTTCCTCTTAAAAAAAAAAAAACAACAACTCAGCCTAAATACCCATATAAATTGCCAATAGTCAGATATTTTGCACCTGATTTATGTAAGAAACTTCCAGCAAATTATTTAAGGAGCTTTCTCTGCTAGCTCTCATCTAAGCAGTCTGGTCTCCTAAGCCCTTGTCTCCAAAAGTAATTAATACACTGCATATGACATTAGTGGCTTTATTTTTGAGTCAAATTCTAATGTCTTTTCTACTACTACCATGACATTCACAAACTTTTTGGCTAGGAAATCTAATTAATATTCTGTTTGGGATTTCAGAGATAATTGGCCTTTAGGACCTTCTGGAACTGTGTAAGGCCATTTCTTATCAAGCTTTGTGTAGAGATGGTTTGAAGCTTATTCTATCACATTCTGTTAATCTGGAGCCCAGTGAACTAAAGCAGTACCTTATAGTTCCTTCCACATTTTGGGCATAGTAGGAACTGACAGCCTTTTTTGTCATTTAGTAGCTAGGAGGCGTTCAGTATTACTGAGCACATGGAGGCAAAAGAAAGGGAGCAGACTGTAACTGAAAGGTTTGCAACTTCAGTGAAGTGGTTGGAGTACATTGAGAATAACACATAGGATGGTCTCTAAATTCTTGCCTTACGGCATTTCGGTAGAGTTTAGTTTCAACTAATTGAAGCAAGCTGTCAATTTACATTTCAAAATATAACATGAAGTTTAATTTAACAAGGCTTCATACTTCTGCAGTGTTCTATAACAGGTTAAAAAGTTATAGAAATTAATCTGATATTTCTACAGAGTAGCTTACTTTTTTTATTTTTTGACACAACCTATTTGTTGGTAGGAATGTTTCTGAAATTATGAAATTCTTCATTTATTTATATGTCCCCTATAGAAGATGTCTCTTTTCTTTCATGGTTTACTGTCTCCTCTGAAAAACTGAGAAACATGTATTTTTTTCCTATCTCGAACAGGTAGATGTTGCTTCCATGCTTACTTTCAATAAAAAACTTAAAAGTGTTTTGCCAAAGTTAATCTTCATTTCTTAGGACTGAGGAGCAACTGCATCAAGGAGTGAGGAGACAACCCATTTTAGATAATTTTTTCTTTCTTTGTTCAGGGTCACTCAGCTGGTAGAAACATTGCAGGAAAATTGAGTCATACAACTGCATTCAGTCAATAATGAACAAATTGCCTTTGTAGATTGCACATATGCTTTTCTTGTTGTAAGCTGTCTCCTGTCTCCTGCAAAGTGAAGCTGAAGACAATGAGGCAGTTCATTCGTTTTTTTTAAAGGAAAAAGGTCTTAAATAGCCTAAAACCTACATCTCTCATGTATTATATGTATAAAAAACCCCCTCACATTGACCATTGTTGCATCATTTTTATTCAGTTTCTAAATTATACTAATTTTGAACGTGGTTGTAACAAGACAGAAACCTAATTGGAAAACTTACTTTTTTTAAAATTAGAACTAAGAGTGGCCATGTTTTGAAAGAACAGCTTTTTTTCAAAGGTATAATTTGTGCTTACAGGAAAAAAGTACATGTACAATTTTAGTAAGTTACAGATAATGTAATCTTGTACTTCAAACTACCTACTTAGGCATTTAAATAGAGTGTTGAGGAATAATACTCACATTTGTTTCTGCTAATTCAGTCTGCAGAAGTAGTTTGAATACGAAATGAAAAATTTGAGACTATATGCTTGGGAATCTGTAAATGGGATGTAAGTACAGAGTGAGAAAATGAGTCTTGTAAAAAATACACTGGTCTGTGATTTAGAAAAGCTCAGGAATACTTAGGTCTGCCTCTGATGCCCCATGAAGCCATAGGTCAGTCACTTAAATCTGCTGTTTGTCTTATCTATGAAATTATTTCCTTTCAGTTTCTTTGCCTTTTGATGTTTCTCAGATGTAGCCCATGCTTTAATGTAACTGGTCATTCATTTCCACTGTCGCTAAAGAAAACACAAGCTCTCCATACACCATAGTGCACATTATTCTAATTTCTTGATATTGAACTCTGTTCAGGTATACATTAGTCTTTGAAAGAGAACAGCAGAGTGATATCCACGTTACTGTTTGAAACTAGGCTGAAAAAGTGTTCAATTAAAGCTTTGAGATGGTTTTTGGAGCAGATTATGTGGACATTCTCATCCGAGATTTCAATGTCTTTTCTTGTTCAAACATAGGAACACAGATTCATCAAGAAGCCTGTTTTAATAAAGCTTTTAAGTGACTTTGGAAAGGGGACATGGGGAGCAAATTAGTCTCAACAAATAGAGAAGGATAACCTGTGCACCAACCAGGAAGGTTTAATGCCAAGTCTGTGTGACATTAAGTGAAGCTGAAACTTTTGATTTATGCTACAGGCAAATAAGCACTGTAAGTTTTATGGTGTGGAAACTATTCATGAGATAGCAAAGGAAGCAAGATGCTTTGCAAGTTTTTCTCCTTTCACCAAGCTTTCTCAGAAAAAACTTTGTATTGTAGTCTTTTTGCAAAAGTATTTTCTTTTTGCATCTCATATCTGTTACATTTAGGTGTTTTTAAATTCTTTGCTTAATATTGGACCATAGTCTTAAAAAAAGGGAACTGTTTGCTGTCTTTTTTGAACATCAGTTATTTTTAGGTTTAGGTGTGTAAAATTTCTAGCTGTCTTAAAGCAATAAAAAAGAGCCACATACTAAAATAGTTGAATAACTATAGTGCTTTAGCAGCATTGGTTAATACCAATCTGTATGGGAAAGTGATTTGCATTGCTATTACATGGGTGCAGTTAATATAGAAATTAATTGCACTGATGCACAATCTTGCCAGATTTTTGTGGTCTTTAACTTAATATGAAAGAGCAATGCAAAAAAAAAAAAAAAAAAGTGAGCTTTGAGTTACATGCTTGTGGCATTTATACCTCCTATTTTGTATTTTAAATATTAACAGTCAATATTTAGTGTGGTTGTGTAGCATGTGTACTGTAGGTATTTACTACTTTATGCTTTTAAAAAAATTATAAATAGAAATGCAGTATATTCTTTTTATCATATGGGCATATAGTGCCAAGGTGCAACAAGAGCTGGGGGCTCCTGGGGATTCAGGGATCTGTTGGGGCAGAGCCTGTCACCAGAGTCCATCCCACCTCCAGCCAGGAGTGGGACAGGTGAGGGGCAGCAGGGCAACTCCAGCCCTGGGCATTGGGCTCCTCCTGGGGTCCCAAAGTTGCTGAGGCTGGGCTGGGACATGAGCCCACAAGTGGGCCCAGCTCCGTGGGGGCCAGGGCAGGTCAGGGCTGTGGGGAGCTGGAGACCACCAGTGCTGTGGCATCACTGGGGTGAGGTCCTGGGCTGTAGGTGGAAGGAGGGAGCCCCAGGAAGAGTCAGGGACAGTCAGGGCTGGGCATGACCCAGGATTTACTAAGTTCCCTCCCAAGGGAAAGAGAAAACTCTACATATACTACCATTTTAACTTGTAACGAAAGTTTTATTTAACAGGTACTGTGTCATTCAGAGAAATAAAGCTTAATTGTATTTTTCCAGGGTGGAATTACATAGTACTGTGATCTGGTGGGTTTATGAAAGAGGATTCTGCTGCTTGCATGGGGCTATGAAAGATTACACATATACTGTGAACTGTGAAAAAGCTTTTTTTGTATATGTTATTTGTTCATGCTTTGTGATTTTTTTTGTTGATTTATTATTTGAAATACGTAATTCAGAAGGAATTTCCCAATCCAGTTTTTACACTGACAGTTACATTCAAAAATTCTGATCTTGGAGGTTGTAGAAAGCCGTAAGGTCTTCTGTTTGGCCCATTTGTCTTCAGCAGGATTCAAATACCTGCTAGGGCAGAGTTCTTTTGAAGAAGCAGGGGGCCTTGAAGATCTCCGACAAGTAACATCCATTGAAGTTCATGAAAACTTGAATTCTGTCCCACAGAGATTTAACAGTCATTTGGCTCTTTTTTTAAACTCTGCTAGCAGGCACGTGATAAGCCTAATTATATTTGTCAGAATGACAAAACAGGATAAATTAGTGTGTTTTGTTGTCAATACCTAATTAGGTTACTACTGAGGTTTGTTAGGGATGACAGTTGTCATTGAAATTTTACAAAAAAATTACTTCTCAACTAAAATTTCTTGAAATTCCCTCATATGGGAAATAAATTAGTCATTAATATACTATTTATCACAGATGATCTTACCTACTGGTTTAGAGCCTAATGATCTGGACATGTTCTTTCATTATCACAGAGATACTTCATGTAATTGACTGAAGAGATACAGTCAATTATAAACCATCTATGATTTTTACAGTTCTTCCTACATCAGGGTTTTAGTGGTTGTCTAACGTGCAGAAAAACAGGGCACTTCATTTCATAACAAAAACCAAAATCCTCATGAGGCAAAATACAGCCTTGTTATCCCAACAAATGCTGTTTGATGTGTACTTCAATCTTTTAGAATGACTGCCCTTTCTTTCAAAGCATTTTAGATTGGTGGGATACTGTCCTAATGTGACAGCCATAATTATAAAAGCATCCATTTTGGAAATGAATAAAAAATTCCATTTTGAGTTCAGTGATTACATTTGTGGAGACTTTCTAGCTAATTTAAAATTGCAAAGGTACAGGACACTATTAAGTAATAGTGTCATGTATTTTAATAGTTGTGTGATTCTGAATGATTTCTAGGAGGTTTTTAAATTCTGTGATGCTGTTAAAGATGCTTTTAGTACAGTAGATTGTTCACAGCCCATTCATTGTCAGCTTCTAAATATAAATGGGAAAACAGGTATAGGTTAAATCACTTGAGAGGCGGGGTGATTAACCTAGTTAGCAGGCTCACACAGTCATTGCTGCTCCACATAGCAGCAGTCAGATGGGCATACATCAGTAGGGCGACTTTGTGTCCTAGTGGGACAGATTGCCCTTTTTCTTTGGGGCATCTGAAGCATTCCTGTTACTTTCCCTGACTTAAAAAAAAATGGCTCAGATACTTAAAAGTGTCTTTTGCCTAACTGCCTTTGATTCCTCAAAGACATTAAGCTTCTAAGTTAGTATTAAGCATAACCCAAATTGTTATCCAAACCACCAGTCTTTCTCTGTGAGCCTTGTGCCTCAAATTTCCCTTCACTGGCTTTAGGTAAATGCTCCTCACTGTGCCAGTAATTAGCTCAGAATGTCCAGCAGCTGCAATCTCTGCAGCCTGCACTGCTGCAAGTTCTTGGTAAAGGAACCTTTATTTTCATCTAGTCATCATCTGTTTTGTAAGAAATTAAAAACCTATGATTTTGCTTCATTGCTTTAATGCTGAAAACCTGGTATAAAATGTAGGTCTCTAGAATACCAGATGTTATTTTTTATTGCCTACAGGCTAGCCAACCAAATATAATTGGCTGAGAACATATTTATTTTTTGGCTTCTCAGGCTGCTCAAAACTGATGCTGAATTGTGTGTGAGAGGTCATAGAAAGAGCATAGTATCTTATGCTGTTCATCTCCTCTAGGCAGAGCTATGCAAATATCTGTAACTTTGCACACTGTCATCTTTCTTCTGAGTGGATTTATGTCAAAAGAAAGTTGGTCTTTTCTGTTCTTTAATAATTGCTTGTAGTTTAGGTCACTTACCCTATGACCGCTCTCACTAAGGGAATGCAGTTTCCCGTAAAGTAGATCTAATTATGGGGATTGGTTTCATCTGAATTTGTTTTCCTGGTTTTTTTGTCTTGTAATAATATTCTCATGATACAGAACCAACTAAAAAGAAAAAACAAAGCAACCAAAAAACTTAATCTACCTCATCACTAATGAAAAAGTCTTCAGAAAGTCTCCCTTCTTCCCAGAGGGAGAAGTCTGTATCAGGAATATGTAAGTAAATCTATCATATGTATGTGTATAGTTGTCACAGAAACATTCTAACCAGACTGTTACAATTATAGACCTCTGGTGAAAGAATATGTTTTTCTAAAAAGCTTTGGAAGTATAGACTCAGGCTTACAGTAACTGTGAGTTGAGTGTTGTGTACAAAACAGATAATCTAATTTATGAAACACATGACTAGCTTCTTAAAAGCTGGATATGGTCACCAGAGTCAACCAGAAAACAGGACAAAAAAATCTTAACATTTCATCTCAAGTAAACCTTTTTTTTTCAGGCTAGGATGAGGCACTGAAGTCACTAAGTCAGATGTAGTAGCATGATGATGAGAAATGTGTCAAAAAATACTTTGAGATTTTTTTGAATATTTTTATTCCAAAATTGCTAGTCTGTTAATGAGCTCTTAGTTTCAAATCTATTGAAATTATCTGTATTTTAGGTGCTAAAAGGATATTTTAAAAGTAAAAAAATAATTTATTGGATAAATTGAGATTAACAGTAGTCTGAAAAAAAACCAGATACAGGGATAACATTTCTACTTTCTAATGGACTCATTAGTTTCCTAGCAAGGCCTGTAAGTTGATGTAAGGCAAATTTAGACGTGAGGTAAGATTGTTTGATTATATTCAGTGATGATTATCCATCACTAGTGACATACTAAGAAAGCTTGTCAAGGAATTTGGTAGATTTTTTTTTTTTTTAATTAAGATGCTCATTGTTAAAAATGAACAAAGACTTCAGCCTTTTACAGTGGCTTCTCAGTAAAACTTTACATTGCAGCTAAAAGCATATTGCTTCAAAATATAAGGAAGGTAGGAGGAAGATGCAGTAATTCAAAGTTATGTCAAGTGAAATTGTAAACTGGACATATGGTAAGAAAGCCTTAATGAAGACAGTTTACTTAACAATGAAAAAATAATACCATGCGTTCTCAGGTACTGAAAATAAAAATGTAGAAGACTACAGCTGAAAAGGGACTGTTTGAAGTAACAAATGAAGTGATGGTGCAGCTGACCATGAAATATGTAATAGGGTATTGAACATGATTTTTTTCCTTTTAGAAACTCTAAACCTAGGAGCAATCCTGTGGTAGGGTAGTGCTGATAACACTGGAAAAAGTAAACAAGAAGTGTGTTAACTATAAAATTTAGAATGACCGTGAACACTGTGTGGTCATGACAAAGAAAATTATTTTTGTGTGTAATTAGTCTGCATGTGAATAAAAGCAATTTATTCAGTCTTAAAAGTAGTAGAAAAAACCTGCTATAATACCAATATTCTGGTGAAAAGAATTTCATAGAAAATCATGTGTAATAATAAAATTCAGTCAGTATCTTAGCAACTATGTGAGTGAAAATCAGGATAGGCATGCAACTGTTTCTTTGTTTATGATGATACATTGTGGGTAGGAAAATGAATCTGAACTTCTTTCCAAAAGGTTGTGTTACATTTCCTCATCTGCTTAAAATCATAAAAATGCGAACTCTAAAGTTCTGAGTAGAAATGGTGTGAGTTTTTCTAAAGGGCTCAAGTAAGGCTTCTGTAAAAGAGAGATTTTTACGAAAGTGTGGTCCAGCAGTAATAATTCTTGGCACAAAATCAAGCATTCAGTTGGCATGCTGTGAAGCGGAAGAGCTGTGACAAAGGCCCACAGGGGAAGGACGGTGAAAGTATCAAGCAAACTGAAAGGAAGTCACACTGATACTTTGAGGCACAACTTACAGCATTACAAAACAAAAACAGTAAAAAATCCCTAATGAGCAAAATGATTCTTTTGTGGATCAGTGGCTCTTTCTGCTGTTGCTTTGTAACCAGTTTGGATTCAGGGCCCTGAATTTATTAATGTGTTACAATGATAATCTGCATGCAAGTTTCCCTATTCTGCTCCTTTTGTTTCTCTATTATAAATTATGTATTAGTATTAATAAAATAATACTTTTCTCTCAAGAGCATGTTTTTAACATGGTGTGGGGTCAGGGAAGCAGTAGACTATGTCTCACAGACAAACCCTGCTCCTGCCATCCCATTGTAGTTCACATAAGCTTAAAACAAATCCCGTGGGCCTGAGTATAAATAGAAACAGCAGCTTCACAAAGTGTTCAGCCTTGTGTTGTTTGTTTGTGGAATGAGAATGTGACCTACTCCAGAGACACAAAATTGCCTAATTTAAAAGGAAGGATTGTGGCAATTAAATAATTTTTGATAGTTTAGTTATTTCATTGATTTTTTATTATTATCTTGGATCTTTTGAGAAGTAAAAATGTTTTTGCTTTGATACATTTTATTCATTTTAAAACTGAGTACAGAAGTAGCTGACAATGAAGAAGTGACTATTATTTTTGACATTACTGGTTTGTATCTCAACCTCATTGGGCACTTTTCTTCCTCAGTTTGTTGATTTAGTGTTTTAAGCCCATATCAACAGCTGTGTGACACACTTATCTGCAGGTTTCCTTACACTATACATTTCTAAATGATCTATTTTTCTCAATAAAACTGCTTCTGGCACATGATATAAGATATGCTCCAGTGCAGATGAAAATTTTGATATGTTTTGCTTTGAAAGTTCTTTTGCATAAGAAAAGCCGTATCTGATAATTTCACGAAGGACTAATTACTAGTGTAAATTAGAACATGGCTGGTGATGGATTAAAGAACCAATGTTAGAACTGAGCTGGAAAAAAATCACAAGTGCTTTTCTAATTTTATTTTTTAAAGTTCTAGAAAACAGACTTCTTGCATCTGACAAATGGTTGTTTTGCATGCTCTGGAAAGGTGAAGAAGTCCAGGGCTTGCTAGCTACACTTGAGTGAGTTTGATGTCTCTGAGACATCAAACAGATGACAACGGCAAAGTGGTTGCCAGAGGCAGCAAACAGTTGGCAACGGGAAAGCAAGGCACACAGCTGTGTGCAGACAGAGGCCTGGTGGTTTGGCTCTTTCAGACTGTGACCTTGATTCAGGGAGGAAGTTGACCAAGTTACTGGTTCAGAGAGAGCCTGTTATCAGATAGTTTTCATTGTCAGCATGATGTTTTTGCCCTACTTGCAGGTATAGGAGATTTGAAGTGGGATTCTGCAGCACCTGAAGTTAATTTTTCTTGAAGAAGTCACATCAAAGTAGCAGGAGGAATACCAGGGAGTGGTAGAAAAATGGTTATAGCTGTTCTAATCTCAGTAGTAGAGTAAAATTCCCTGCTGACTCCTATAGCACTGGTTACTGAAGTCTGCATAATACATCAGGAGTGGTGTTGCTGGGAGTTTCTTGTGATCTACTGGATGGTGAAGTGGTGATGGTGTCCTGTTGCTGCATTGTCACACTTTTGCCTCAACAGTGAATAACACGGAATTTTTCCTCAGTACTTTCCTGCATTAATGCTCTCTGCTTCATCTCTAATTTGCTTTCTTGTGGCAGTGCTGATGTTTTCATTAGCTCAGATTAATTTAACAGTGCTCCATGCTGATCTAACTATAGTTACTCTAATTTTTTAATAAAAGCTCTTAGGCATGATTTTCAGGTATAAATTCACAACACTGTGTTTTAAGTGTGAATATTTTTATTCTAACCTTACTAACTCTAAAGCCAAGAGGAATCTTTATCTTTGTTCTGTCAAACTTTCATAAGTGACCTTCTAACTCATAGAAAGAACTTCGTATCTCCTCCCACAGGGAAGGCAAATTACCTGTAACTAAATTTCAACTCCCTTTTTGCATGATTTATTGATCATACCAATGTCTTCCTATGGATTATGTTAAGTTTGTGATTCAAAATCTCGATAAAGTGTTGTTTCTCTTCAGAATCACTAGTCAGAATAGTTTCTGTAGGGCTATCTCACTCCATTGTGTTGGTCTAAAACATGTCTAGTTCTGACACCATGCTATTTACTGGTGGCAGTAAATTCAGAATTATATTACTTTCTTCTACACATGAAAAGAATTTCATTAGAAAAAGAAAAGTGGTATCGGGATGGGCCTATCTCTTTTCCTGTTCTGTAGTAGAACTTTTGTTAGCCTTGCCTCTAATAATAGCAACACTCCAGATACTTGCACACTCTTGAATTTATATCACTTTCAAAGCCCTTTAGTCTCTCTTTTAATTTCTGGTTTCTTCAAAAAGGACATATTAATTTCTTTAATTCTTGTAAGTCTGAACATAATATACTTGGGTTATGCCTTGTTTTGGTCAAGCAGTGACAGCTGTCTGCTACCAATAACCTGTAGAAATACAGGGGATTTTTTCTAGTATGACCTCTTTTACTATTTCAAAGAAATGTTTAATATCAAATGAAGAAGTTAAAGCTTTTTAGTTATATGTTTATGCTAACATTAAATTTCTGAAAAGAATGAAGTACTGGGAGTTTTGCATACTGATGCATAATTTCAAGTGGTTTTTTAGAGAAAAACCTTTTGCTCTATACTCAGTATCTAGTTTGCTGGAAATAATTCAGTGAGCACTCAAATGTCCTTGTGGAGTTGATGCAGATTCTACAGTTTTGTGCTTTATTCTCTTTAAATATATGCCATGCCTTCTGAAGTTGTTAATTGTATTCTGTATGATCATTAAGTTATAAAATCCCATTAATTAACTTTATTTTGATAAGAGCTTTACATGAAGTAACTGCTTTGTATGATGATATAGTAAATGCAGAGTACAAATGGAAGGGAGAGAAATTTTATGTTTTAAGCTGCTATTTATGTTTGAGATCCCTATAGATTATTGTTTGAACTTATTCCTAAAAGAATCTAATATTAATAAATCAAATAATGTAAGAAATATGATTAATCTGATATGCAGACCAAGAACTCTAAACTTTAACTCTCATCATTTTGTTACATTTTATCTGTTTGTTGTAGAAATTTGTATTCAGTTGAATGTACCACCAGAACAACTTTTTGTAGATGTTTTGTGAAAAGTATTTTTCTTACTGATAAGGCTATATCTATACAAAACTTTCAGTGATGAAGTTAGGACAGTATTTCTACAAAACCAGTAAATCACTGTTAGTTTTCCTTTAATTCATAATGGAAATGTTGTGGAATGCTGTGAGAGACTGAAATGTTAAGGGTTATTGACTCAAGCAATCGTCCATCTGCAAAAGCAGCAGTGCTTTGCTGAGGCCAGGTTTGCACCCCCTGCTGAAGGGGAGGAGGAGAGTTCTTTGTGTGTGGTGGTGAAACCATTAAGACAGAGGAGGTGTGCACCCACAACCAGAGAATGACCACAACAAACCAGCCTTTCTGAGAATCACAGAATCATCTGAGTTGGAAGGGACCCCCAAGGATCATCAAGTGCAAATCCTGGCTCTGCACAGCACTATCCCCAAGAGTCACACCATGTGCCTGAGAGTATTGTCTGAGTGTTTCTTGAACTCTGTCAGGCTTGGTGCTGTGACCACTGCCCTGGGGAGCCTGTTCCAGTGCCCAACCACCCTCTGGATGAAAAACCCTCTTCTTTGTTTAGCTGGGTTTTGAGACAGATAGGGAAGATGCTTAAAAGAACCAGATCTGAGAGGAGGGATAATGCTTTCTATCTCACCAATGTCCTCCCTTACACACCTGGCTCAGGTTTAAAACTCTCCTCTGGGGGAGGTATCAGGACATTCACATGTAAGCCTGAAGGTTTTCATTGCATCTGATGGGGCATAACTGGCTCAACTATAGTGGCATGAGAAACAGGAGCTATGCCTTGGAAAGGATCATAAACCATTGAAATCCCTTGAAGTGCCCCAGGGCCTCTCTTTTCTGGGGCCTTCCACCAGCGGCCTGTGCATGATCCACAGTGTTGCAAAAGACTGTGTTAAATTCCCTCCTAGACAGGTACCTGGGCATTCCCACCTGAACCTGAATGTACAGTAAGCCATTGGAGTCTTTGTTTTGTGGGCTTCCCCTACCCCTGACAGATCAAGACTGTGACCATTACTTTGACCAATGGACATTTTAAGTGCAACAATCAAGTCTCATCCCTGGATCCATGGGTGGTGTTTTCTTTCTTCTCTGCTAGCTACTCATTTTCTTTTCTTTTTCCTCTCCTCTCCTCTCCTCTCCTCTCCTCTCCTCTCCTCTCCTCTCCTATCCTCTCCTCTCCTCTCCTCTCCTCTCCTCTCCTCTCCTCTCCTCTTTCTTTGAAAGAATGAATTTTATTTTTTCCCCTTTATCTTAATGCACAGATTAGGTGCATTTGCACAAGTGTAGAAAGTTTCAGATCTCCATGATCAGGGGAATGCAAATTGTCTACTTCAGTGACAAACTTCTTCATTCTTTCCCTGTTTCCCTGTGTACTACATTAAAGCAATGGAATGTCTAGTTTGTCTGAACTATTCTTGTTTTAGTGATGTACTATCCACAAAATTACTAGCAGGAAGAAAGTGAACTGTTTTGTCTCCAACTGTCTGCCTTTCTTACTTTATAAAAAGAAATGACAAAAAACCACATTGGACTTAAAGGTACGGAAGGTATGGTAATTTGTTCCTCAGATCCTGCAAGGTAGCTTTTCCACCATAGCAAGTTTTTTATGTATCAGTGATCTTTATTCGTCCGGATCATCTTGTTTTCTGTTTGTTCTTTAACTATAGGAGGATTTTTCAAGGACCTTGTATATTTAAATATGTTACCTGTATGCACAGCAATATCTTAAATTATGTCCCTGATCAGAATTACTGTAGTCACAGCTGTTTAGATATGAACATATTTAATTACAGTCTGTTTTTTATGTCTTTTTTACATGGAGCAGGAAATGTACACTGTGTTCTTCCTCAAATATAGTAGTATTTTAGTCATCTGCTCATTCCTACTAGCACAACAGACTTATTTCCATAGGAGAATCTTTGACTGCAGGAAAGAAAAATGGTCAGCAGACTGTGCTATGTATGCCATGGCTGTCAACATTAAATCAAAACCTCAGTTTAATAAAAGCAAATCAGATTGGCCATTGTTAGTCTGATACTTTTGGTCTGGATGTAAAAGACCTAAAAATTTTTATTTTGAGAAATTGATAATGCATCCTCAACAACCTGAAAAAAACGTGTTTTAAATTACTAAACCCACTGGATAAAGATAGAATATTGAATCATAAAGGTATAGAATCATTTAGGTTGGAAAGGACTGTTTAGGTCATTGAGTCCAACTGCTAACCCAGCACTGCCAACTCCACCACTAAACCATGTCCCTAAATGCCACATCTACATGACTTTTAAATACCTCCAGAGATGGTGACTTGACCACTTCCCTGGACAGCCTGTTCCAGTGCTTGACAACCCTTTTGGTGAAGAATTTTTTTCATATCCAGCCTAAAACTCCCAACAGCATAATTTGAGGCCATTTCCTTTTTTTCTATCAGTGGTTACTTGGGAGAAGAGGCCGACTCCCACCTGGCTACAGCCTCCTTTCAGGGAGTTGTAGAGAGTGAAAAGGTCTCCCCTGAGCCTCTTTTCCTCCAGGCTAAACACCCCCAGCTCCCTCAGCTGCTCCTCATAAGACTTGTGTTCCACACCCTTTACCAGCTCCATCGCCCTAATTTGAGTAGCACTCTACTGCTCCAAAAGCTACTTAAATCTTTCTTCTCCATTTCTATTTACGACATGATTTAAGAAAAATTCCCTTAGGCCCCTCTCATCGCACTAGGAACAGGAAGGCACTAAAGTAAAGGCAAGCCATGTCAAATGCCACACAAAATGGAAGCGTATCAGTAGATAGTGCTAGTCCTGTCAGTTCATCTTTGTGGTATGAGTTTATGTGACAGTTTTCATTACTGATGAATGCTGAAATATAGAAAATTTGAGTTTGGGCAGGGGAAGAAGAAGAGGGAGGCTCAGACTGTATCTGGCCTTATTCATTAATATTGTGTGTAAATCTAACCAAGTTTCTTCCTTGGAAAATGTTTCATAATGCCACTTTGTTGCAGTGACCACTATTGACCACAGCCCAGGCTAGCTCCAGCGGTGTGCGGCAGGAGTGGGGAGCAGCCGGAGGCACAGAGCTTTGAAGCTGCTCCTCTGAAGCCCCTGCTCTACCCTGGGGAGCGAAGGCTGCAGACACTGTAGCAGCCAGCAGCCCTCAATGAAGGGAAGGATAAAAAGTAGCAGGGAGGCTTGCCACGGGAAGTAATCCTACTTCACTGAAGGGGATCCGCGGTGAACAAGCCGCAGTTGTAGGGTGACCATACCTTAATAAAGGGGGGTTGAAGAGGGGGAGTAACCCGACTAGGGACCAACAGGAGGATTAGGAGGGAGGGGCGCCAGAAGGGAGGACCTACACCTGGTCCAATGGTCTTGGTGGGAGGAGGGAGAGGGGTCACATGCCCCAATGGGGCATCGAGGTTTAGGGGATTTCCAAGAGGGGAGGTATCCAAGGGGGCAGGGTCTCGGGGGATTGATGGGGACCATATAAGGGTAATTAGGGAGGGCTTGGGTGACAGGCACAGAACAGTCCAGAACTCCGGGAGGGGTTTGGGCGATTGGCAGGGAAGGAGCCAGAACAAATGGAGGGCATAACCATATTGGGAGCACTGGGGGAGCAGCTTGAATCTGGGGCAAACCAACTGGGAGTGGAAGTGGGGGAAATAGGGATAAACCATTGGGGTACAAAAAACATACAAAAATATAATAAAACATTGCACCACTTTTAATAAACCACCACACCACTTTTTAAAAACATGTCTGTATGAGGCGAATGATTGTTTCTTGGGCTTTAATTGACATTTCCTGTTACCTCAGTTTTGCAGATAAATCAACCTCTTACACTTAGTCAGGGAAATGCATATTCATCACATTCTAAGAACGTATTGATGTTATTGTCAGTTTTGCCTGGCCATATGTTTGGACTTGAACAGACTGGTGTAATTATTTTCTTCTTAATGTGTTAGATATAAAAGTTTTAATGTGGAATAGACTACAGACTAGGCATGCAAAATCCTGAGAATTTCTTTTAAAACCAGCTTAAATACAAAAGGGTTGTGGAAGTCAGTCTCAGTCTACATAAGCAGCTTGTAGGGGGGAAGCATTTGGAATGGCTGCACCATTCTGATGTCCTACATGTGCCCACCTGTAGTGGTGCAGGTGGCTGCAGCTACTCTTTGTCCTGAAGAGAACTCACACAACCACCTGTGGTGGTCAGCAACCCAAGTTTAGCATGTAACTTTCAGTCATGGTGAGAACCCATGATTCCCTTGTTTTTGTTTTTGCATGTTTTCCCCTGATTGGTTAATACTTTGTCTGCTTGTTTTATGTATGAAGTTATGTCTATTCATTTTCCTTCTTTAATATGTATTAGTTCTAGAAAGTTCCTTGTTCCTTGACGCCCCATTGGATCCTTCCCTGAGTCCCTCCTATGTGTTGTTCCCATTGGTTCCCTTCCTGTCAGCCCCGCCTGCTTGTCTCTATCCCATTGGCTGGGATCCCTTTCCCCACCTATTCTGTACCTGGTATAAGATCCCTGAACCCTCCCACCAATTGGGCCCTTTGTCCCTGTCTTTTTGTGGGAATAAATCTGCGTGGAACACATACGGAGAGTCCCCTCTCTTTACTTCTTTCCCTTGGCCTGCGTGCCTGCATAACAGCGACAGGAAGATACAGCCCCTTTGGGTGAGGAGCTCTACTCCTTTTTCATTGTGTGCTGGGCACTGAGTGCCGCCTTCCAGAGGGGTTTCAGCGTTGACATCCGGGGTTCTTTGTGTCAGCACGCGAGGGGTAAAACCCCCTTCTGCCAGCTCCCAGTGGCTGAAAACCCCTCCACCCACCTAATTTAAAAAGAAAGAAAAAAAAAAGCAGCAAGCAGCCTGTTACTGAGAGACAGTTCAGGAAGATTACCGTTTTTAAGATATTGCTGATGTTAATCTGATCCCTAGTCACAGCTGCAACACTGAAACATGACTCTAGAATTTTTCTAAGCCTGTGCTGATTTTGTTCACCAGTAGCAGACCTAGAAGTGGCTTTATATATTCATTCTTTCTGTGATGAGCCATTCAGCACTGGAAATTGTTTCATTTTATGGGAGAATAGAATGGCAATTTTGCCAGTTGTTGTCTCCACTATGGTTTGAATATTTTGTTTGTATTGGCATAGTCCTCCCACTGATAAATGAAATCGGTATGCTGCAGTAATTCTTTCATACTTAAGGTAGATCATAACATTTGAAGGTGAGTTTTACTCACTTCAGTATAAAATTGTCTTTATTTCCTTATCCTGTATCTGTTTCACTACAAAAAGGCCTATAGAAAACCACAGCATCTATAAAAACGATGGTTTTTGCTTTTCTGTAAAACTTGGTAGCTGATTTTTGAAGACTGAGGTTTTTGAACTCCAGTTCAACATTTTGGGATTACCTGTGTTTGGTTCCTAGAATTTTTTTTTCCCATAAAATTAAGGGCTGATTAGGGTAAAAAAGATTCACTTTGTACTTGATATCAAAAAGTGTGGAATGGTTGAGGATAAAGGGACCTCTGATGACAATGTTGTTCTGTCACTCTGGGTTACTCAGGGCCACGTCTCGTTGAGTTTTGAAATCATCGGGGTCGGACACTCTTGTAACTGCTCTCAACTATTTGTTCCAGTGTTTGATCACCATTTCAATAAAAAAGCTTTTTCTTTTCCCTTTTATATAATCAGAATTTTTTGTATTCCACCTTGTGCCCCTTGGCTGTGCATTGCTGAGAGCAGTCTGGTTCCATCTCCTTTTCACATTCTCCTTCAGTATTGATACACATTTTTAAGAGCCCTCCAGAGCTTTCTCAAGTTTAAACAAACACTTTGAACTCTAAACAGTTGAGATGGTATTGTTCATGTGTGTACCTCAGAATTTGCTGATAAGTAACAATTTCAGTGAAGACATGATGTTTTCACGTACTTGGTAGCTTTCTATTTGGCATTGTGCCTGTACCTTGTGGCTGATGTTTGCACAGCTTTTGGGGTCTGCTTACAAAGAGACTTGCAGTAGGGATTCCAGCTTGTAGTAAGACATACAGCAAAATTACAAATTTTTAATCAAAAATATAAGAAGAAAATATTTTTAAAGTATTTTAAAACTTATCATTAATAATGGTTGTTCATTATGCCCTGTGAAGATTTTAAAAGACACGTTAGTGTTTGCTGTCAAATTTAGGGATACTATTGACATCTTCTAATACTTTGCAGCGAACATGGTGGTGATTTCTACAACAAAGATGTGCTATTAAGGTGGGACAGTGGGTTGAGATAGCAAAAGGAATTTAACTTGCCAGTGTCGATTGGCAGAAGACAGTATTGATCACAACAGTAATCCACATGTTCCCACATCAACCCTTGTGTAAGTTTTTATTCTTACAGCAACAAAACACAATTTGATTAGTAGATTTGAATGGAAGTAGTAAAATCACAGAAATTTGTGGAGAATTCCTTTCAAAATTGAGAAATAATTTCAGATGAAACTCAAAAGATGTAGAACGTCCCAAGCAGAGTTTTGTATCATGGTGTGCTTAAAGGTCAGCTCCCACTGACTCCCCCATAGAACTGTATTTAGTAATTCGAATAGTTTTCTTTCTAATACGGTAGTTTGAGAGAGAAAGAAGTCAAGAAACGTCATTCCTTATGGAAGATAAATGCATTACGAATCAAGCAACTACTTTCACAGATGCACAAGAGAAATGATGGGGCAATTTGGTTGATTTGGTTTTCTTTCCTCCTGGTTAAGCAGTCTGTTATGTTGCTGTATCTCAGTTTAAGGGTTTGTTTTCTGTTGCATCTCAATATCTGGTATTATCAGGTTGAAACTTGATTTACTGGTGGGTAATTTCACTGTGTGTTTAAGACACTTCTCACCAATAATCTCAAGAATGAGTGTGGGTGGGAAGGCTTAAATGAACACTGCTGCTGTGTGCACAAGAAATGCTTAGAGAGTTTCAGGAAGAAGTGTTTCTTCTGATTCTGGGACGCAACCTTTTTTTCTACTTTGATAGCAGAATCATTGTCAACCAAATGGTGAAGTCTTCCTTCCAGTCTTTGTCTCTTGATTCCTTCTCATGGACACTCAGAACAGGAAGGGGAATTTGAACATAATAGTTTCTTTCTTGACAGAGAGCTCAGAGCAAACCTAGAAGTAAGCTCCTAGTTCTCCACCCTGATGGAAATGTATGGTTGTATCTGATATATCCTTAAATTAGTTTAAAGTGAAGGAAAAATACAGTGTGAGTACAATCCATAAGTTGGGGTGGGTTTTTTTTTTTAGTTAATAGATATCGATGTTCATTTCTGCAGAAGGAAGGAGAATTTCTATTCACAAACCAGTTTATAGTGCTATTGTATGGTTGTGAGAAAAAATTAAGCAGAGCAAGAAAGAGAAATAAAAATTAAAGGCTGCTGGGTGATCTGTTTCTGTATACATTTCTGTATTCTGAGTTAAATAGCAGGCAGCTTTTCAAACCAAACTGTTCCAGCTTCTGGTCCAGGTAGTGAAGAAATTTACCGAGATGAAGATGTCATATTAGATACAAAGTTCTGTTGTATTGCATGTTTAATGATCTGCTTTAGGGTCTGATCCAAGATCTCTTTTAAGCAACCTGTGATATTTCTGAGATGTCCTGGCAAGAACAGCCAGATTGAATGAACACAGATGACAGTCTATTGGAGAACATTGTAATTAGCATTTCTACCATTTAGCCAAAGATTTGCATTTAGACCTCATTATCTTTCTGTTATTCTTAGTGCCGCACTTATCTTTACTCTGTCCTTTAGACTTGTATAAATCTTTTAACCACAGAGAGAGCTTAGTGGAATATTCTTTTGCATTAGCAGCTTTGATACTAATGTAGGGAAGTGCATCAGGAGCAGGAAAAATGGAGCTTCAAACTCTTGCTCTTCAGCCCTGGACAACCCTGCTGCCTAGGGGAGCCTGGTATTTCCTGCTGTACCTTAGATGTGCCAAAAGCCGTTATGCACACTGGAGCAGCACAAACTTAGGAACAGGCAATGACCTTGGCTCTCACCTCCCTCAGGCCTTTCAGAAACAGTAATAGTACCATACAGTGAGATTGCCTTGTATTTCTGGAGCCAATACAGGCACCGGCTGACCTCACGGAGAGCTAGTGTTGCTCAATATGCAGATCTGAGGTTGGGAAGTAAATGTTCTAGACTTACTTTCTTTTCATTCTCATTTCGTAATACCTTAATCTATTCAAATCTTGTCAAATAAAAAAATTGATATATTCACCAAAGTTCTTAGTTCTGCTGCTGTTCATTTGAATAAAGGAAAAGGGGCCAAACACACAAAAAAAGTGAAGTGACATGGTAAGAATACAGAGATGCTGATTGCCACTGTAGGGAGGAAATTCTTGTGGTGAAAGCTCAATTGGAGTTGAAACTGGCCAGAATGGTGGGGGGACAATAAAAGGAGTTTTTTTCAATTATATTAGTGGCAATAGACAGTGTGAAAATAACACCATCCTGTTACAGGATGAGGATGGTCACCTCATAAACAGGGACAGGGACAAGGCAGAAATGTTTAATGCATTCTTTGCCTCCGTCTTCAAGACGGATGATCAGCCAGGGGGGTCTCAGTGCCCTGGACCATGACTATGATAATGATAAACTCCCAGTTGACCCTGAAATTGTGTGGGATCTGCTGCTTAAGCTGGATGTCCACAAATGTATGGAGTCTGATGAGATTCATCCAAGAATCCTCAAAGAGGGCAAGCCTCATGGGGAGCATCTGAGGTCACTTGGGGTATTCAGCCTGGAGGAGACTGAGGGAAGACCTCATTACTGTTACAACTTCCTCTGAGGGGAAAAGAAGGGGCTGACACTGATCTCTTCTCTGTGGTGCCCCGTGACAGGACCTGAGGGAAGGGCCTGAAGTTGTGTCAGGGGAGGTTTAGGTTGGGTATCAGGAAAAGGTCCTTCACCCAGAGGGTGGTCGGGCACCGGAACAGGGTCTCCAGGGAAGTGGTCACAGCACCAGCCTGACAGAGTTCAAGAAGCACTTGGCAATGCTCTCTGGCACATGGTATGACTTGGGAATTGTGCTGTGCCAGGAGTTGGACTCGATGATCCTTTTGGGTCCTTCCAACTCAGCACATTCTGTAATTGTGTGAATATTCTGTGAATTTCCTCATCGATGTTCCATTGTCCAGAGGAAAGAAAGTTCAGATACATTCTAAGGAGCAGTTATGAAATGGTGTCTTAAAAAAGGCAATAATCACATTTGTGTGTTTTGCTTGCAAACAAATAAAAAATATCAAAAGAACAAGGAAAAAATCACTAGCTTCAAGTTTAATTAGAGTGTAAATAATTACAGTATGTGAATTATCACTCATCTGCATTTTGTAATTTTTTTCAGATTTCTTTGGGTTTTTTACATCAAATCAGAATAGATTGCCTCCAGTTTTACTTGTCCAAACTTGTGAGTAATAAAAACTGGATAGGCATAGAGTGCTCAAATATGTCAGCATAGATGTTCATACCCACAGAAAAAGAAAGGACTTTATATTAGAAAGGCAAACAACCATGAATAATCAAACTAAACTCCCCATGTATATTGGGACTTAAGCATAGTAGGAGGAAGAGAAAAAGAATCATTAGCAAAAGAACAGCTGGCAGAAACACATGTTTATTCTTTGTGTATCTCATGAGATATACAGCTTTCTTGTCTTATTTGAATATTTAAATTGATACTGTCCTTTGCAATAGAAACAGTTCATGTAGCTTGACAGCAAGATAGTAAATTCTTTACAGTTCTTCAGTACAGAAGTATCTGTTAATAACAAGACTTACTAAAAGCCACAAGTGACAATTACATACCAAATCTTGTGGATATTTTGTTTTAAAGGAAAATCTGGAATAAACATAATTCTATACCCATCTGAAGCCAGACGCTGTAGGGCAGAAGTAATTTTTCTCACACCTTAGTGATATAACCCTAGTCATAGTTTCCTTAAGATATTCCATTTTAGTTATAGACCTTCCTTGAAGCAAAACACCAAAATAATACTGACTGTGGTTTTGTTTTATTTCTAAGCATCTGTGAACTTATTTTTGTAAATCGTCTTGAATAGAGAATCAATTGATCATTGATCTGAACAATCATTAGTAACAGATATTCTGTGCAGTATCTGAAGGTTCTAATATTTACCATTAAACAGTTAGTAGGATAGATCCTCTCACTTCCTGTCCCTCACTGTCTTTTAGTAGATACATAAAATACCATTAAAGATGCTATTACAGTTACTCTATGTAACTTCTGTCATGTTCTGCCAAGACTAAAAAGCATGCTTGTATGGATAAAGTATTTATCAGGAATTTATGATCTGGAGGGTGTAACTTACTGAACTGGTGGTCAGCCGGGGCCAGTTTGGCGTAACAGAATTTCCCCAGAGTCCTGCTTGGCTGAAGGGAATACAGACTGTTGCTGTACACAGTCTGTTGTGTTGTGCATACTTTCCTTCAGTATTTGAAATAGTATAACTGAAATATTGGTGTGTGCCTGGGCAAAACCTAGCTTACAGCCTTTTTTTTTTTTTAAGAAAAATACAAAAAACTTTGAAATACCTATTTTTAATTCATTATGCCTCTTCAGTATAAAATATGTTCATGACTAGAAGAAAATACAGGTTATTAATACTTAGAGATGGTTGAATATTGTTTTTCAAATACATGATTCAACAAATTATTTGTTACTGAATAATTTGGAAAAAAAAAAAAGGAAAAGCTTTACATCCCTTTATATCAGGTGCTGGTAGGGCTCATTCGAAATACATAAAACTAGAAATGCTTTATATCTTTATATGCATGTTGTGGGTGAAGACTAATAAAGACTGATTTTGCAGTGGCAATCATTTAGTTATTCTGATTATTATAGCAGAAGTAATGGAGAGGTTAATTTTTCCAAAGACACATAGGATAACTGAAAACCTATATCCATGCACTAATTGTTGCTTTAAAAAGAGATCTTCGTAATGAAAGGCAGTTCTATGAACTGTAACCTTTACTTTAAAATTTCTGCCTAAGGTAAGCACTGTGTTAATGCCTCTGATTTCAAATGCTGTACAATGCAAACATACTAGATTATTCACAGCTACTTTCATGTAATATGGATGAAAAGTAAAAAAGCTAGAATGGGATGGATGCATATGAAATACTGAGTCACTTAAAATGATTGTTTGTGTAAGGAAAGATTTTACCAAGACTTCTGTGCTACAGTCCATTCTTCATCTGTTTTTCTAAGTTGCCTTGTGACTGTGACCTCACCAGTCTGCTCCTGTGCAGTGTTTGTCCTGTGTTTGATGATTTATTTATTATTTCTTTTGAGGAAAGTAACTTTCGGCACTTGATGGAAACTCTTCCTGGTTGAATGGACATTTCTTAACAGGAAGAGCCTGATTTCATCATCTCCCAGGCAGATTTCCATCCAACTGAGCTCTTGGTCATGTGTAGTTAGGCTGTGCCAGGAGCTGCAGGCAGGAGAGCCTATCTAGTTTCCCTGCTGGTGTTTATTAACATAATATTTAAGCTACCCTGAAAACCATGGGTTTGTTCCCCTTCCAAATAGATATTATGTGATAGTTGATTGTAACTAATAAATACACGGCTAAACTACTGGGACATTGCACATGATTAGCGATTTTATAGTGCTGTATTCTTGGACACCAGTGCTTAATTAAGCACATTATTTCAGGATGTGATTGCTCCATGCCTTTATACTACTTGAGTTCCGGAAAATATACCTGCAATTGTGTCATTGTGAGTAACTTAGGCATACTACTACTGCTAAGACACTGTAATGCTTTCACTGTGTTTGTATCACTTTGGTATCCTGAGATCAGTTTCAGCATGTATATTAATATTCATTGCCTGTATTTCTTGATATGCAAATGAAAGTGCACTTTTAAATAAATCATAACTTTATTTGCTGGTTTACTAGGTTGTACTACATGGAGTCATCTACCATGCTATACTTTAATGAAAAGAAAAATGAATTTTTTTTGGTAGTCTGCCTACATTCCCTTTGCTTTCACAAGAAATTTAACTATTGGTTTGCATGTGTCTTTAATAGCATTTTTAACAGTATTGTTACAACAATCAACCCATTACCATCTCAGTCATAATTCAATCTATTTTTAATACACACTTGTTGCAGTGGGGATCCTGCAACACGCATATATCAAACCAGGAGTCCCGTGGAAAGGAAATATATATGGACAGACAGATTCTTGCTAGATGTTTCAGAGATGTTTATTTCTCCAGCCGCAAGGCCGGGGCTCAGCGGAGGAACTGTTCCAGTCACGGGACCAAGGGTCCTTCTGCCCGCGCAGGGAACACAAACCAACCAATGGGAACGAGGCTGAGCAGGGACAGGGAAACCCCATGTCTGTGCCCTCAGGGCCCCTCTCCCAGGGCTACACGGCAGGGGAGGGACCCCAACACACACTGGTGTTTATTTTAAGACTGTGGCTTTAATTTAAAGTTCTACTTTTTGCTTTTATATGATTTTCCTTGTTTACTTCTTTTCAGTATTATATGAGGGTTTTTATCAGTTTCCCACCTACTGGCTTCATAGAGATCGGAAGGAAGCATGTGAGAGTATTACATTTCATAGCTGCCATAGGATCTTTATATACACAAACTACCTCTGAAGTCCATATTGACAAATGAGTGTAGTATTTATCTCAAGACCCACATGGAAGGCCTTAGAGAAGCCTCATGCATGTGATGTACCTGATATATCTGTCTCTTAATAGAAGGTGATTGTTGTTGCATGTCTTCATTTGGGGGAGACATGAAACATTCCTCCTATCAATATTGCATGTCATGATATACTGGGAGAAGGAGTTGGATGGGTAAGAGAAGAAATTTTTTTGTGCTTTTTATGTAAGATCAAATTAACAGTTGTTCATTGTAGAATTATGAAGGAAGATCGATTCTCTTAGAGAAAATTTTTTGCTCTTTACATCATTTACTTAAAATATTGTAAAATATCTTACTTAATGTTTAGCCAAATTAAAAAAAATATAAGTAGATACTCATGCATAATTACTGTAAAATTTTAGTAGCTTTTGCATGTAGTACCTGTGTGTGTGACACTTGTATTTAGAACATACAAAAATACATATGCCCTGATTATGTATGGAAACATATTTTTAAATAATTGTGGACTGATAAGTATGTACACTATAAAGGTAATATGGTGTTGTTTTGTCGTTTGGGGTTTTTTGATGGTGGTAGAAAACCTCAGTATGTATAGTACACTTCATTTGTTTATTTTCTCATTAGTATTTAGGACCTTAATAAATCATGCATATATATTTACATGAGCTGTATCTGTAGCCATGTTTCTTTTGTCTTTTGAAGAGGATTCTGTAGCATGGTACTATAATGGCTGAACTTCAAGGATTATTAAATTATTTATAAACCCAGATTTTTTTTTCTGTCATTTCTTTTGTGATTTCCTATGTAATACATATGTGTCATATCAAATCAGTATTACAGATGGCCTTCCCTTGTGTTTTGTTTTAGCAGCATTCCTTGTTTGTCTGGTGCAAAAACATTGAAATAGCTCTGGGAGTTTTGCTATTCAGACAAGATTTTTTTTCCTTGTGCTTAGAAAATGTTTTTTTCCTTTTTCCCCTGCAAAAATTTTTAGCATCCCTACTTCTCAGTTATCCATCCCTGTGGTATATGAAATCTTACCTTGTAATTTAGAAAGATCAATTTTCGAGTATGAACATAGTAATAAGACAGTAGTTGTCCCAATATGCATGTTTAGTATTAAAAATGCATGTTTAAGTGGCTAAACTGAAAAACAGAGTTCATACTAATAACATAAAAATCTCATTTAAGACCATTTTCATCGCCTACTTTTGTTGTGGTTGATAAAACTATACATAAGTGAGAGAAGTTTTTGAGTGGTACTGATAAATATTTATCAGTAAGGCTTTGTTCTTTCTTTTAAGAATTCATATTATAAAAAATAATAATTAAGGAGTATTATTCTCATATGCCAGTATTTAATTTGCATTAAATTTCAGCATTTGTGAGTCTGAATGTTTTAATTCATATAAATTCTATACCAATAAATGCTGTCTAGTACTGTTAGAATAAAAAGAAAAGGTGGAATCGATTGTTAAAATTGTTTTTATGTGAAAGCTAGAAGGTATGTGATGTTCCTGAACTTCATGTGCCTAATAAATTGATACATAAACTACAAGGCATTATCCAGTAGAGCTCATTAAATACTGAATTTCCATTTTGTTTCCATACAGTGAAATAGTGGATGAGAGGATGTTTGATTCAGACTACTTTGAAATTAATCTGGAAGAATTTTCATCCAAAACTTCAAATTTTGATACTCAATCCAAAAAAGAAGCATGTTTCAGGAAATTTTTTTTTTTTTTTTCCCTATTCAAGACTATTTGGGGCTAATGCTGATTAGAAATAGGCAGATTTTTTTAAGAATTACTATTTCTGTCCTTTATTTAATGAGCATACTTACAAGAAAAAATGTTATCTGTGATTTCAATTTCACTTAAATTTTGTTACATTGCCATTTTGAAAAAATGTATACTCACCATACCTCATTAGAATGCAAATGTGTGATAATGCTAATTAATGCTTCTGGAGTTAAGATACCAAATTGGGGAGCTAACTATAGTTGGTATTTTAGAGTAGTTCATTTTAAAGCTTCTCACATGGTCTTAATGAAACCAAATGGTCTGGCGTGTCCTTTCTGGTTGGTGCTCATCGCTCCGGACACGTATACCTGGAGCTCCCCTCACACCGGTGTGAGATAAGGCTGTTTCAGTGTAGGGCAAGTGAGGATTGCTTTAGCAGGAAAGCAAGCACAAGATGAGGCCTAGGCTGCTAATTAACCTTAATTAGGAGCAATTTGTTTTAATCAGAAGTTTTACAGCCTACTCTAAGTAGTTCATTCCTCTCTGCAGCAGCTCTTTTCAGGAATTGCAGTAGATGAACCATGTATAATGTTTTGAATGCAGGTTTTATCTGAATGTCTGTGGAATCTGTACTCTGTACAGAGTACATAAACCTTTGTTTACTCTGAAGGACAAGGGTATTTTTGGTAGTAGTAACTCCTGCTACACTGCATTTTTTATTGTGCTCTGTTAGAAAGGGGTCTAGGCTGCAATATTTTGCATTGTATCAGAGACATGCAATCTGTTCCATTTCAAGGATCATTCTTTCTTTTCATCAATATCTTTGTTATCATCCTGTTAATCCACATAAAGAATAGGGGAATAACTGAGTTATGTTGATTTGTGAAATGAAAAATGGAACCCAAGGAACAATTTACATAAATTAAACTGGAAGGAAAAGCAGTAACAACTTCATAGCGCTTAAATTACATTTTCTAAATTCAAAAATTAATTGGGAAAGTAAGAATCTTAATGCACTTTTCATGGTGAAAGCAAACATGGTCACAAAAATGGATACAAATATTTCCTCTCATCTTAAAAATGCTTTCAAGTGAGATGGCAGCATGTAGTGGTCTTATCTGGTGCACAGTAAAAAAACCAGACATGTCTCACAAAAACCCCCCCAAACATTAGGCTGAAGTTGAGGACTGGAAAAAGTTGCACTCCCATTCGTATTGCTACTTCCTTTTTAAAATTTTCCAAATTAACATGCTTTAAGATCATGAGTTTTCATCCCTAGTATGTTTTTCTGTGTGAAGGTGAAGGAAAAGGAGCTTCAGAGAGCAGATTTGAGGTTGCTCACCCTGTGTGAGCCGGAACAATCCCAGCTGGTAGAGAGTTCATGCACTGTGATTCCAGGCAAAGGAACTGAACTGTAAGCTGCTGCTCTTGATGTCATTGTCCTTTGGAGAAAGGATTATTCTAGTGGCCGTATCAAGACACCAAATTGCAGCGGTTAGTGAGCTCAAGAGAAAGTGCTGCACTGGGGATGGGAGGCATGACTTCCACCAGAGGATGGTTTGGAAATCCAGCGTCTGGCTTGGTGAACCTCAGAACAGACACGTTGCTTGAGGTGGAGCAGTCCTTTATCCCTTCTTGAATTGTAGTTGTATGAGCAACTAGGGGAGGAAACAGTACACTTACAGCAAGTGAGATGAACAGTGCCCAGCCCCAGATCTCCTCATAGTTGTGAATGTCATCTCTCCCTTCAAACTGACTGACCCTCCCACAGCCCTGCTCGTATGGACTGTTGGCTCATCGTTTAAAATTAAGTCAAGGAGCAGAGGAAGGAGCTAGTACAGCCACAAGCTGAGGGGAAAAGTACTAAGGGGCATGTGAACCAACAAGTTCATTCTAATGGGAGGATAATTTTCCATTACAGGCTTTCAAGGCACACAAATAAAACAAGATGGCTATAAGGCATTTCCTCATCCTGTTGTAATCTCAAACACTCCAAGTGCTGTTTATGTTATTGAGAATTCACTTTATTTCACAGCATGGTTTAGGCTCCTCTGTTTCTTTTAAAGAGGATAGAGTATTATATTGACATAAAGACTGTAAAATACTGCAATTCTTTATGCGATCCATGGTGTCAACATAGTGCACAGTAGTGAGACACAGCTTATCAGTTTTCCCACTGTGTATTCAAGGGAATTGCTTGCTAAATATTTTAGTCACAGATACAACTAAGTCTTAGAAAATAACTTCTTAAAAGGACAAAATTAAGGTGATCTCAAAATGGATGTTTTACCTATTTTTCCTCTTCTTTTTCTACGTCTGTATTTTCTACACCATTTTACTGAAGTAGTAGTTTACCAAAATTGCTGCCTTTCAAATCTGTGTTGTTTACTTTTGGCAAGACTTGGGGTAATTTAAAGAGATTAAACGGGGAAAGTACTAAGTCTCTCAGCACACTGTTTCTTGCCAATGCAAGAAAACATATGCATGCTTCAATTTGAATGAGAAATAGGAAGGGCAAGTTTTTACAATGGCATATGATGTAAATGGGTTGGAGCAGTATGATGGTATGTCGGACAATGGAGTAAGAATGAATTTTTTTTTTTTTGATCTTGTCTCATCCCCCCATCCCACTCTGAATGTGGGAAGTCTGATATTGCAAAACATCAAATGAATTAACACCTGTTCATAGCAGTTAAAAAGTGTAATTCATGAAATAAGATCTCTTGCACCTCCTAGTAATTCTGAGAGTATTAAGAGTGTAGTGAGAGGGGGGTAAAAAAGCTGCACAGAGCTTGGTCAGCGTTGTCTTTACTGGCACTAGGAGGTGGGATTGGAGCAACAACATTCCACATAATTAATGGGATTATTTAGATAAAAGAATATTCAATTCTGTGGATGTCAATCAAAACACAAAATAAAATCTTTTGTCTCATTGTTATACTGCCTCTTATTTTCCATGGAAAATCTGAAGCCCAAATATCAAAGAAACAGAGGAGACAAAGGAAAATAAAAGTTCTGCATCTAAGGAAGAAATGAAGTGACTGTGATTGTAGAAAAAAAAACAGTCATAATTCTGGTTGTGCTGTGCCTACATTGAAATTTCTATTGTCATTTTATTCCAACCTTTTGGCTCTATCAAAGGTGTGCAAAAAGAAGATGGTGCTTTATGAAGTCCAGTGGTTGTGATTACACTCCAAAAGTGGCTACATTAGGCTTCCATACAGAAATCTGCATTATGGTAGTGTAACCCTTATTCCACAAAGCTACTGTTAATGTCTTTAGGCCTTTTAATTTGAAAGGTTTATAATTTTTACTGTTATATGTGGAAAACTGAGAAACTTATTGTTTTTAGCTGGTGTAACTTTTCAGGGGACAGTATCTATGTATGTTCCACCACAAGCGCGTTCTTGCAAAGCACAAATAAAGGTTGTAATGATTTTGGTGGGTTTTTGTTTTGCCAAATGAACGAAATATTTATGTATTCGACGTATGTATGTCATATATGAATATTTCCATCAGAACCATACCCATTTTCATTGCCATCCATAATCCCTGTCAATCTCTCTAAATATGTACTAGGGTCTGAAATGTGCCCTCCCTAAGTAAATACAGTCTATTTTACAAAGTCACAACTGGTTTGAAATAATTTGAATCAGGTGTAAGAGTTATGTGAATTATACACACAAAACAAACCTTTTAAAGAAAATATCTCTGCCTTTTGTGGCAGGTGATGTTTACATGTTTACTGTGACACAAAGGTGATTGATTTTGTTACTTATTTGCATGTATTTTTTCTCTTTTATAGAAGCGTTAAAATGAGCAGAAATCGTTCTTGTTAGCATTAAGAATGCAACAATCCCATGGAGAACTTGTGTCCTCTTGAACACACTGTTACATAGGAAATAGGACAAATTTCTGAAATTGCTCCTTGCTCTATGCAGGCCACATTTTCTAGATAAAGAATAAAAACACCAATTATTTTAAGATTCAAATAGCAACCAAACACTATGTGTTAATGTATTAAATAGCCTTGGAGCTGATGTAAAGAGTATTAATTTCAGCTATTTTGTAATAAGTTGATTTTTCAGACTGTTTCTAGTTTCTAAGGGAAAATGGAAAGAATATGTCTGACTTTGCCATCCTCTTTGAGACATATTCAGCAAACTTAGTGCAGTCGAAGGCTGCATTTTATTTCTCCTTTTATACTGTTGATAGAGCTCTTTTGCTCTGCTTCAGATGTTCCTTAATCCTAGTCACTTATCTTTGCACCTGAGCATGAATTCTATAAGCTCTGTCAAAATTCCTTCTAATGTGTTAATGCCTTTTTTCTTTTAAAAGCACAGTTATTGTGAATACACTGAGTAAATTACTTAAGATGTTAATATTTTTCTGCTTAAACTTGCAAGCAATGCTTTCTCAGTTTGTTTTACAGATTTCCTCCAGTTTAAAAGATGATAATGGGGAGCAATAGTTCTCTCTCACTTTTTTCCCAGTGGATACTTTAAATTATGAAGAAAAAAGTAATATGCTGCAGTTGAAATTCTGAAAATAGAGATTTTTTCTCTATTTTCCAAAGGTAGTGCTTAATTCCTTAAAATGTGATGTCCTGGAGATTATGAAAAAATATACACTTTGCAGATGCAAACAAACACACTTATTCTTCCATCTGAACTATCTGGCATTTATCTGAAAAACTCATTTTACTGAATTTGTCAAAGGGCAATGAGTTTATTTTATTGTAAACAAATAAGCCTCTACATAAAAGCTACCAAAGGGGAATCTTAAAAATGATGAAGTTATGATGATAGCATTTTCCTATTCCTTGGGCAGGGGAACATAATTTTGCAGACAATTATTTAGAAATAAATTGGACCTCTAAGTTTTGGACAATATCTTTGTAGGTTCAGAAGCAGTGGCACTGCCTAGTCCGTGTAAAGAAGGTTTAACACAACATTTCAGAAGTTGTGCCAACCTTATTCAAGGTTCTGGGCTTTCATCCAATGAACTTTCCTGGATTTGAAAAAAACACGTTAGTCTAGACTTAACTGCAGTTGGTGACTAGCCATAGAGGAAATTGCTACTGTGGAAGAATAGAATTTTACAATCAGTCCAATTCATACATAAGTTAAAGCACAGGAAACCTCTTCTGTGTGCTGAAAGGCTTTTAAGCATAGTTTTTTAAATAGAAATTTATATCCATGTTAGTTCTTTCTGACATAATGTATTTTAGAAAAAGGGATGTGTTGTTTCTTTCTTTGACTCAATATCTAAATATTATATGGTCTCTTCACAGCTGGGATTTTATTTAACCCTCTGAAATCTGTCATTCAGGTAAATCAAAAAATCTGGGGCAGAGAAAGATACCACATAGTTTATGACAGTGTTAGAGATAATAATACACATTTATAGGGCTTCTAGAAATAATTTTGATGAAAGTGCTGTTATGCAGCTTCTACTGAAATTGAATTTATGGACCTCTGCTTGAAAGCCATCCGTTTCCAAAATACAACAAAATTAGGATCCAATAAGCAAGTGAAAGACAGTATTTTATTCAAAACACTTAAAGAAGTAAAGCATTCAAAATAAATTATAAATACAAATACAAATATTTTATACATATACACACATACACCAGATTTATAAACACTACTCGGAAAACCAGATGCTCCCTACCTGGTAACCTGATGGATGTGAACTGCTATTTGTAGATGGTCACAAAAACTCAGGTCTTGCTTTCATACCACTGATTCAAGAGAAGGTCAGGTAATTCAAATTCACTCCTGCAAAGGCCACTTAATGATAGATTTACAGGGATGGTGAAGTGGCCATTTATGTTTGGCCAGTAGCTCAAGTCTGTTGGTGAAACCTGGAGTGTGAACAGAGATAATGAATTTGAAACTTCCAAACCCATGGCAGCTCCACCGGCATGAGGTTGCACACGGGGAGTGCCTGCAAACTTTGTCATGTATTGTTAATTTTAACTATACTTATATTTAATCTTTCTGCCCTTTCTGTAAAGACAGTCTGAGAAAACAGTGTTTCTGTGGAAGCTTCAAAGACCATGTGACAGACATGACTGAAAACAAGGATGACTTTATCTCAAAATATTGTATGATTTAAGCATTCAGTTAAAAAGGCTGTCAGAGAAAATTTTGTCCTCTCTCTCTCCTCTTTTGTGTCTATGATTAAGAAGCAATGATGAAATGCAAGCAATGAGTTAATAAGAGATATCTTATGCCAGCTATAGCATGTCTGAAAATCCACAAGCAGTTAACTACTTGTCCATAGCCTCAATTGTATCTATTATCTAATACAGTATTTGTAGTCAATGTATGCATGGATGAATAGTAAGTGCTAACTTAGTAATACATACAAGAATGATCAAACCACGTGTTCCCTCACAAGCCTAAAAACTTCCTTGAATTTGTTTTAAGAAGCATAGAAGTAAGAATACCATCTTTAGATTTGCCATACTGCATAAAGATAAATCAAATATTATTTCTGTGTTGACAAATAATGCAACACATCTGGTTTAGCTTTGCAACTTCTAAGGTCTTCATTAGGTTTCTTCCTCCTATTAATTAAATTACCAAGGTCAAATTTATGCGCAGTTGTCTGGAAAAAAAATAATTTTCATTCACTGCTATAATACATATGGATGAATGTAACTCATGCATCTACATAGTTTTATAATAGGCAGGGAATACTAAAGTGATTCCAAGCAGAATGTTTGTCATCAGAGTCCTGAACATTCTACTGCTTCATAAAAGATCTCTGATATTGGTTTAAGGAAGTTAAATTATATAGAAAAGAAATGCTCTTTACATTTTCTGAGTTCATAATAGAAATTTATAGTTCTGTTAGACACACATTTACTCTTCTGTTTAGTAGCCTTGTATTTTGAAGGGAAAATCTTGAAGAGCAGGCTTGTGCAGGAAGTATACTGATATACAGAAAGGTTTGTGATCTCAACATCCTTGTGAAATAAATAGGGACCAAGATCTTAGCCTTCCTTGAAAATCTTACAGAAGTACTTCAGTCTTGGTCAATTAAAAAGTTCAATTTGAATTTATCACACTTTTTTATTTCATATATATTTCAATTTTATTGCAGAAATCCAAAATGTTTAGTTTGGAAGAATGTTAATGGACCGTTTCAACAGTAAGTTCTTGTGTGACATTTCTGCTCAAAGCTGAAGTGAATTTACAAAATCTTCGTTCATTTAAAATGGTTTAGTTTTCACAAACCAACATTTTTGAACAAAAGAATATCCCTCAGAAACTCTTATTAAAAAGCCCTTCAATTAAGAATGAAAAAAAATTAAAATTTTTAATCTTCTGGAGCAGTGGTGCCTCTGTTCTTGTATCTACACAATGGCATGTGACATACATTCCCAATTTATTTTACCTTACTTCCTCTTTCAAACAAGCTGTTTGCATTTTTCTTCACTGAAATTATTTATTTGCTCTTAAGTGATCAATAGCTGGGTTTTCAACTTCATAGTAGCCTCTATTGTAAATTAGTGCTTTGCTAAACATGCTTTTTGCAACTATGAAGTGTGAGGTTATACTTGTGCTATTCATCTGCAAACACCACTCTTAGTTCCTAATTCTTTGGCCCTAAATATTTTGCTGTACTAATGTGCATTGTGATGGGATAGAAAAGTCCTCTCTCTTGTGACCATTATGCCCATTCTGTGCATTGTGAGTGGTAGAGTTACCTTCACAGCTGTATTTTGAAATACAAAAGTTAACTCGGGCATTTGCTGAAGGAGAAAGATTAGTGGAGATATATTGATGTATCTCTCTTTTAAGCTCCCAATTAGAAAGAAGCTCTCCCAGATAATAACAGCACTCTGAAGTTCCTGAGTTACCAGCTAAATCTGCTACAGGTTAAGGGAACTACTAAGGTTATTTTAAATTCTACTGCTGTTGCTGCTGGTACCATTGCCTAGAGTTTCCATCAGAGATGTACAGAGTATAACTACCGGATGAAGTTCACTCTGAAAGGATTCTGGAAAAGGATTAGGAAGTATTTCTGACTAGATAAGTAGAGGAGGGTATGCAAAGAAAACAGTCTGCAGCCAAAGAGGAACAATGGATTTTTCACTGTGATACTAACACAAGAAGATGATGAGCTGCTCTGTGCTCATCAGTCTATTCCCTTATGTGAACCCATGTCCAAAGGGATAATAGTAATTTCTGCCTTGTCAAATTCTCCCATTTTTCCTGATTATCCTTGAACCACTGATTCAGTCATCTGACATTCTGTTGCAGATTAATTCCCCCTCGTAGTATTTTTTCGTATTATTTTTATTTTTATGGAGATAGGCTACGGCTTCAATACAGAAGTGCATGTTACAATTTTAGGAGGTCCCTTTACAGCTGAATGCTTTCATATGAGCAGAAGGGAAAGGTAAATAGGATGGAGACAAATGAAAGGAGGTGAGTGGGAGAGAGAATGTAACGGAGAAATTATTTTCTGGATAAAATGTCAAGAGGATAGGAATGTGGAAAGTTGCTCTGGTTGTGTCACTCCCAAGTCTCCATGAAAGAATTAAGTCACCAGCAAATAACAGGTGAGTGACCTGTCCCTGTGAAAGAAGCACACAAAAATGTTGAACTTTTTTCAGGTCTATGTATGATTTCTCATTTCCTCTTCTCAGTCAAAGGTGAGCAATATGAATTACAAAATCAAACAACCTGTAGGCAATAATACGTCTAAAAACCCACAGCAATTCACTGGTACTAATCTTTGAGGAGAGTAAGGCACAAAGAAGCTGAAGCATGGATTTTTATGTTCCTCTCTCCAGTAGTATCCAAAAAGCCCAAAGAGAGAGAGACATATGGTGTGTATAAGAACTGAAGAGGGCCTGAAAAACTGAATAGCCTCAGAGATTACTGAGAGAACTGGGGTTGTGCCCTGAAGAAGGCTCCAGGGAGATTATATTGCAGCCTTTCGATATATAAACAGAGATTATGAGAAAGGTGGAGACTTTTTCCCCAGCCTGTAGTGACAGGACAAGGGATAGTGGTTTTGAAGAGAAAGAGGGTAGATTTTGATTGAATAGATGAAAGAATTATTTTATGGTGAGGGTGGTAAGACACTGGAATAGGTTGCCCGGAGAGTAAGTGCCTCATCACTGTAACTGTTTAAGGTCAGTTTGCAGGGGCAACCATTGAGCAACAGGAAAGATGTCCCTGCCTTTCTAATTCTGTTATTCCATGATTCTGTGATGATTCAAATGCTGTACAGTACCATATTTGGCTATAAAAATACAGCTGAATTATTCTGGTGTGTGTAGCACTCATAATAATCATAGAATCATAAAAAAGTTTGGGTTGGAAGGGACCTTTAAAGATCATCTAGTCCAGCTCCTAGTGAGCAGGGATATCTTTGACTAGATCAGGTTGCTCAGAACCCCAGCAAATCTGACCTTGAATGTTTCAAAATTTCCGGGACAGGTGATGCAACAAATGTTTCAGGACTTTGAGCACAGCAGAAATCAAATGAAAGATGAGATCTTTTGAACTTTGAACGTTCTTCTTTTGTAGCGCAGTAGTTTAATTCCAAAAATAACTTTTTTAAGCAATTACATATTTTAGTCATTTTTAGGACTTGTTATTTAGATAAATTAGAGGAGAAACAGCTGTTCATTTTACAGAATATTTGGTGAAGATACCATTATGTATATTAACAAAAAGTCAAAGTTGATTTTATTTAAAAGTTTAACACCGGAAGTTATCATCTCACTAAAAGGAAAGTAGTTTTTATAACTTGTCATGTTGCATAAAGACTTCATCTGAAAATAATTAAGAAGAATAAACCACAGCACCAAAAAGTGATAGGATTGTTTACTTGCAACATACAGTAGATTAGAAGATTAAGATAATGAATCTTTGTATGAAAATGTAGAATTAACAGCCAAGTTTAATGTCTCACATAGGAAACTTTTAACAGTTATGGGGAGCTTGAGGTTTGCATTGGCTCTCCATATTTTGGAATCCTTCTATAATTCATAATACTTTTCTGTAATTATCCCATGTCAACTATATGCACCATGTCATCTCAAATAAGTCATGCACAGTATTGGGAAATAAGTGGAAATATTTAAGTTGTTAAACTGCCTGGACTAAAATATTCCATGTATTAGGAGTTCTGAGCATTCTCAGTGAAGCACAGTGAAACACTACAGTCCTGAAGTGAATGCAAGAGGGCAGTGTGAGATATTCATTGTGAGAGATCCTCTAAGGACATAGACTATAATAATTCCCGCAGTGAGTCTGAGATATCAGCTCCTGTTGGCAACAGCCACGTGCTGGCAGTTTTAGAAAATCTCTAAGGGAGTGTAGCATATTGGCCCCAGAGAAGATGGTAGGGGAGGAGCCCTTTGCAGTTTTTTGGTGTGTACTGGAACTTCATGCCTTCTTCAGTTGACATGAAAGTTTGACTTAATGTTCTTCAGCTATGATTCTGAATTATTAAATTATAAGTATGGCTTTAGTGTTATTTAATTTCTTAGAGAGGGATTTTTTCTCAAACATGACGAGCCAAAGCTATGCTCCCTATGAAGGTGCTAAAGATCTTGATAAAAGTGATGTGCTTGCTTTAAGCTAGTGATTTGACTGACATTTCTCTTAAAAATAAAATAAATTCATTTTAATGTATATTTAGAAAGGAATGTAAATACTTTATGTTATGCATGAAGAACAGTCTCAGTAATGTCTACTTTTCCAGTTATCCCACTTCCCAATGGGAGCTGGGTATGTATTTCTTTGAATAGAAATGAAAAATATTCCTACTTATGTATGATCTTCCTGAATATGAATATATTTATAAATACATACTTATAAGGGAAATTTATACAGTACTCAGAAAGGCTCATAATTTATTAAAAATAATTTAATATTATTTATGAAGTTCAGGAGCAGCTTGAAGCCGCCTGTCATTATTAAAGTAATTGCAATACTTAAGTACATAATAAGGCAATGTTTCAATGTCAGAAACAATAACCAAAAGATAAAATATGCCCAACTCAAGGAAATTTTGAGTACATACTTTACATGCTCCTGGCTCTTGCTTTTTTTCTTGCAAAGGTCTCACATTGTTACTGTATTACTTCCTAGATAAAAAATCATATTTTTATAACTGATCATCTCAGGAGAATTCAGTTATATTCGCATTCATACTGCTTAATTGCTCATAGGAATAAAGATAAAGCAAGGCTGTGCCTGTAAGACACAGACCCAAACAGCGAGAAACACAGACCTCAAGGAAATGCAGAGGGGCATTTTGTGCCTCAGGGAAGGAGAGACAAAAAGAGCAACTCATTCAACAGAAAATGGGCTTTCAGCAATACTCTGAGAAAGATGTCATGCACTGCTGAAGGTGATGTGGAATAGGAATAGTTTGCTGCCTTAATGGCTTGCATTGTTTGCAAGGCTACATTCCTATTTGCGCTACAGCTGAGTGATTTGAGAGCTCCAATTGTTGCAGCTCTGCTTCTCCCCGTGTACCTGGCTTTTAATGATGCCCTAAGAATGACTCCTGACTATATATTACACAGAAAAGATCATGTCATGCCCTCCATATTGGACCTGCTCTGTCATCAACAGTGAAATATAAGAGTACAACAGCAGTGATTATTATTTGGGGGAAATTCACAGTATGACTGATTAGATTTTCTCTTGACATTTTAATCATCATAAAGGCTCATTGCTGCTTTGTTGCACTGGAACTTTTGAGAATTGGATAATAAATACATGTCATATATTTGAAGGATGACTCCTTTCCCTGAAATGAGTTAAGCTTGACTAAATGTTGAAAATGCTACAATTCTATCAGCTGGCAAATAAGTTGATTTCTTAGAAGTGGTCTTAGAGTGTATGGTACATATCTTTTAAAATACTATACAGTACTTACAGTAAAACTAAGGCTGAGTATTTTCTAGAAACCTGACTGCTAATGGAAAGTTTATTTGAACAGGTAATTAATTAGTATGATAACTAATTTAAGATATTGTTTTGGGAATTGACTTTATCCCAGTACAGTTTAAATGTATTTCAGAACAACTTGCAGTAGATTTGAATAATATCCTTTCAATCAGCATCTAATTGGCAGGAAAAAAGTTTATATTATATAAGTAGTTCTTAAAAAAATTGATTGCCTGTAAGTGTGCTAAAATACCTGAATAGCTCTGCAAGACATTACACAGTGTAAATAGTCCCATTCAAGCTACTCAGACTCATGAACTGGGTACATTTAACTTTCAGACATTGCTAACGAACTACCTTATGAAAGCCACATAGGAAAAGGTTCTCAGTAGCTCAGTTCTCTGTATCATTAGATACTTTTTTGAGATTCAGGCTTAGGTTTTACTTTGTAGATAGTCTTGACTTATGAAGTGCTTGTCTACAAGAACTGTTAAATAAATTTGGACTCTCTATCCTAATAACAATCCATACATTATTTCTAAAAGTTGACATTTGCCATGAGCAATTTTAATACATCTAGTTGTTTCTGTACAGTACCTAATTTTTTTAATATCCTGCTTAATATGTGTCTAGTTTGCAAAAATATATACATAACATATGCCTTTTCTATTTGCTCATCTGAAACTGTTTTAGCACAAATTAATACATAAATAGTGACTATTATTAATGTTGGCATTAGTCTGGAATAATTTGTTGTACCCATTCATCTTTATTTCACATACTGATCATGTTGAAAATCAGTGAAGCATATGAAATTGCAAATGACAAAATGGAAGCATTTGCAATTCTGTCCACTTATAAATTAACTGTTTTAATCTTCAAAAAATAAAGTCCACATGATATTGAAGCCAACAATATGAGTCTAGCCATGAGAAATTTGTCATGTCAGCAAATGGAGAATTATACCTGTTGTACCAAAATTTCACATAAGTGGGTCACGTGATAAAGCAGCTATAGGGGTGTGTACTCATTTCTGTTGTAGCTGCTTTGCACACATTGATTTGTTCACATAATGTTGCTCTTACAGTATGTGAGTTGGTGTTGGTAAAACAAGAGAAGCAGCTACAAAGAGTGTAGCTGAATTTGCTCTAGGTCATTTATGAAGGTAGTGGCAGAGGTGGGACTAGAAGTCAAGCATTTTCATAATTGTGCTCCAGACCCATCAGTCCAAAAATCCTATTTAGGTGATCATATCCACCTTATATTGCAATGCCTTTCCTAAAGGGCACTGAACTCCAAGCTTGATTAATGGTGACACATTACTTTCTGTGACAGGAGCATAAGCTCTGAATGAACAATTATTTAAATGTTCTCAGCTGAGAATCATGCCCTCGTCATCCATGCTTGATGTACAAACATGGTCTCCTGACTGACTACGCTTTTGCCCATCTGTTTGGATGGCATAATGCCTGTTCTCAAGTAGGTCAAAACCTTGCCGTAGGGCATGTATGCCTGGCAACAATGGCTTTCAGTGGAAGACTGCATAACCCTAAAAGTCTTCACTTTTGCAGGAAGTCCTTCCTTTGGTGTAGGATTCCATCGGTAGCTCCTCAGATATATATACTCATCCTCAGGTATAGCAGGAGAAAGGAGGGAATGGACTAATAGGATGGAAATGAGGCGATAAAAAATCTTTCGTTTTATCTCCTATGAACTCTGAGAAAAACAGTATGATTTCAGTGTTTTTAAGGGTGGACCCCATCAGGCTAAGGGGAGAATGTGGTGTGGTCTCTGTTGTATTAGGTTCTCTATTTCTACTCCATATATTCAGTCCTCTGAGGCTTAAAAACAGGGAATGCTGGTCAATGCACAGACCTCAGACTTCTCAAGATCACTTACTGTACGAAGTATCACATGGACAGCCGACTGTCTTAAAATAATTCTCATTCATATATACATGGTTTTAATTACTCTGACCTAAATACTTGCCTTGTTTATATCTGGTGCATAAAAATGGAGTATCTAAAATGGAGTAATGGAACTGCTATGGCTTGGTCATTGTTTACAGACCAAGGTCACTTATTTATAGACAGCAACATACATATCTCTTTGCAGGAGATAGTAAAATATCTTATATATGTGTGTCAATGTTGGTCTTCTCTCAACAGAGTGACAGGAGTCAGATGATCTGAGCCAATGGCCACTGTACTCTTCAAAATATAAGCTAAGCTCTTTTAGGTCATAATAAATAATGATACAAATTTTCCATTACAAAATATTTTAGAAGCTATCATGTGTATTTTATTTTTAGCCAGTATATACTAGCATAGAAATATAAGCACAAAAATAGTTAAAGCTGTGGTTCAGTTTCAATGGCTTCAGTACCCTGAAAGTCGTTAGAAGGATTTAAACTGGACATCACCCAGTTTTTTCCCCATACAATTGAAAATCTTCAAGGTTATCTCAGATAGGTATTGCCTGAAATTGATACTTATATTCATGTATTTGTTGAAAAGAAAAAAAAACCCAACCCAAAAACCAACCAACACATTAAAAGCTTCTAGAATTTAAATACTGCAGAAAACTCCGTACAGGTTACAGTGCACTAATTCCATGAAATATAAGAGAATAAGCAAGGTGCCCTCTAGTGTAAAAATCTTAGCAATGCCTATTCATAGAGTATATTTCATATATATATATGTATAAAATCATCTGGTTTTGAACTAGTAAGGGCATGGATAAAGCTGAACTTTTAAAATTCTGCTGATAATTCATAACTGATTTTTTCACTAGAATATTAGTCTGATTTGTTGACAGCGAAAGCAAGTTTAGGCCCACCACCAGGAAAAATCAAACAAAACAAGACTAAACTGCTCAAAAGTAGTTCTAGGCATATGCTGTCCTAAAGAAACATTGGTTTCCTTTATGGAATACGACTGGTCCTTTTTTGAACAGTGTCAATCCTGGTAGACTCTGCCAATTTGTTGTGTTTCTTCCTCTCCATGCTTGCTCCATGCACTGAAATTTGCCCTGAAGTTGCCACTTTGATCTAGAATAGACAGAAAAAGTTTGAGAAGGGCCAACATCACCAATGTTTCTGCTTAAGGTTCCTCACATACACCTTATGATGGGTTAGCTGTTCCATTCTAGATATAATCCAATGCACTCTTTTATTTAAATTGTCCCAGTTCTCAATATGAGCCATAGATGCATATTTGTGTGTATCTTCAGCTGGGCAGTCCGGAGTGCTTAAACCAAGAGCCAAAGTCTCAAGATTAGTTTCACAAGTCATCTTACTCTGTAAAATGATTCAGTACATCTGCATGCTAGCCTGGCAATCTCAAGGCAGCTGGTAGGAAATGTTAACACCTCAGATACTTCTGTGCACACTTGTGACTCAGTGCTTCTCAGAGTTATTCAGGACATAGTTATCTTCTGAGATGATGGGCTCTTGTTTAGTAGTCTAAAAGTTAGAATAGGAGATTTGGGGTACTAGTTCTTCTCATCTTGGATCTGTAACTCTGTCACCCTAAATGAATGACCTAGCCACAGTCTGCCAGCAGCTGCCAGCTGTTGCAGTGTTTCACCACCCACACAATAAAGAATTTCTTCCTAAAACCTAATCTAAACTTATCCTCTTTCAAGTTAAGGCCATTCCCCCTTGTCCTGTCACTACATACCCTTCTGGAAAGTCCCACTCCAGCTCTTTTCTAGGTCCCATTAGATACCGGAAGGCTGAGACCTCCCAGAGCCTTCTCTTCCCAGGGCTGAACAGCCCCATTGCTCTCAGCCTGTCTTCATAAGAGGTATCCCAACTCTGGAATTGTTCAACAGGATGTATGTAGTCTTTTACCCATGATGTACCTGAACAATCTTTTTTTATTAACCTCGATGTCGTTGGCCAGATTTACTTCTGCCAGTGCTTTAGCTTTCCTAAGTAGCTCCCTGGCAATTTATCGGTATTCCTTCCAGGCTAACTTTCCCTGTTTCTTCTTTCTGGAAGCCACCTGTTCATGTTTAAGTTTTTCCAGGAGCTCCAGATTTCCTGGTCTTCTTCCCTGTGATCCATTTTGTAGGGATGTACTGCTCTTGAGCCTGGAGGAGACAATCTTTGAGTATTAAGATTATTATAGTGTATTGTTCCATATACCTCAGCTACATCTAAACATTCTTCAGGGACCTGCCTTCCAATAATGGAAAAAAAGGATTAGGAAGTGCTGAGTCCTTGGAATCGATCACAATATACCTCCATGAAACAGCAAACTGTCAGAGAATCAAAACCAATTCAGAGTTATATGAACAATTTCCCTAATGGTTGTTTAGAGCTGCTTCAAAACCACTTGTCAAGCTTGATGGTACATGCAGGGGTTTGAATATTCTTAGAGCAGTTTAGAAGGACTTTACAAAATACCCTTTTGTCTGCTTTCTCTTGCCACATCCCAGAAATAACTGGCAGCCTCCAGAGAAGTTTGAACAGTTGTGCTCAAAACATTAGACCAAATGTTTCTTACTAAAATTCATGAATGTGCACTACTGATGTCTCAGGGTACATTAGCAGTAATGGTCTTTCCCACCCAGAGAATTGTTATGATAGACCATAGGAAATGAAGCAGCCTACTCTGAAGCACTAAGAGAGAGTTTTTTTCTCCCTCTGCTGACCTAGTAAATGATGGTGTGCAACAGAGTTCCCAGTTTCATCAGAACTTTCTGTAGGCTTCTCTCTCCTACAACTTTAGACCACCCCCATTTAAGCATATAATTCATTTAAATTACATAGTATGGAGGTCATTCTGCGAGGAAGAACTACAGAGGAAGCTCTAGGAAAACTAGCTGGATAAATTCTTTGTTAGGGACTATGCATAATCCCCCATTATTTTCTTCCTAGATTTAATCCTTTCAGCGGTAGCATTATAATAAGGGTCACTTATGGTTTGCCTTGCACTTGTGTTATTAATACTAGGAAGGAGAGAGTCATTTTACAGATCTTACAACTTCCCAGTCAGCAGGTCTGTATTTAGGGATGCTATTCTGAGATACCTAATTTCCTCTGCGCTCTGTGAAGCCTTTGGTGCCTTAGTACAGGGTTTTGGATTCCACCCCAGTGACCAGATGCCTCCAGGTTACTTACAAAAGCTCCTGACACTTTTTTCATGTCTAGCCATTAAACCAGAGAGTTTAGTCACTGTTGAACTCCAAAGGTGTTATGTCCAGTCACAAGAGGCAGCTGGAGGTTGGGAAACAATGTGGTGAAGAACTCCCTGATGAGACAAATTAGACAATTTTTACATGAGGAAGCAAAAAACTTATAGAGGATTTATTTTTTCTTTATAAATTCATAATTGTAAAAATCAGAGTGGTATAGGTCAAACCCATGCAACTATATGTATGTCAACCTTCATTTAAATGTATTATTAAAGAGATTTAATAGGATTAATGTAGCGGAAACTTGAATTCAAGAGCAACTCCCTTTGACTTAAAAGTAGCTCACAGAATGTCAAAACTTTGCGTAAAAATCTGAAGATACACAGTGCAGGTTTTGATAACACCATAGGAAACATCTGAAATTAATCACTATTAATAATTTTTGTAGATAGTAGAGGAATTATTTCTTGTATCACAGGAAAATCAGTCAGGCTCCTGAAAGGTTTATGACTGTCAGGCTTCATCATTCCTGGATTCACTGGGTATGTGATAGATCTGATAAAATGTGATTTAGTCTCATGAAATTCTTTCAGACCAGGTTGCTGGTACTGAAAATTGAAAATATTTGATCTGTGGCAAAAGGAGCTCTTTACAGTAAAGGTCAAGTATTAGTTGTTCTGAAAACTCTCCTACCAAGTGAAACAACTCTTTTTATTGGTGTTCAGTAGCTCTGTAAAGTGGGGTGTCAGGGGGAATCATGCTGTGGTTATCAATAAGCAGCAACACAGACAAAAGCATCTGAAAAGAAGTAGGTTAAATAAAAACTCAGAGGGAGGAAGATCTTTTATATGATCTTCCTGCTACCATCCCTGCTACTTCTGTTGCCTTTCCCCTTCTGTGCTAGAAGGGTTAAACATTATAAGGTGAATCCCCATGTGATGCATTTTTGATTGCTATTTTATTATGTGCATCCCATTTTCAGCATATTTTTTTCCTTGCTGTTTATCTCTCAGCTAAATTTGGAAAGCTTTCTGCAGGCTGGTGTTGTGTTGAATGAGCTGACTGCCTGAATAGACAAGTGACGTGATTTTGCACCAGTTAGGAGGGACTGTAAAGTAAGACTACTGTTCTCTGTCTTGCCAAGGCCCTCTCTACCTATATTAAATCTTGTTTCCTCATGTCATGTGAAAAGGCAAAACAAAACCAATCATCCATTCTCCAATTAATTCTCAGATTTAGAAGATAAATCATTTGGAATAAGGGAGGAAGGAGAGATGCCGCATGCTCCAAAATAAGATAATCAGGACATTGTTAACAAGTAAGACTAGAAAGGGATCAGGAGCATCAGCTACAGAGATCTGCCCATAGAACTCCTCTTAGACACTGTGTTGTGTCTGAGGTGGCTGAAACCACTTCATTTTAGAGACTTGGATTGAATATGTCAAATTTTGTGGTAAGTTGCTCTGGATTTTAATTTCTAAACAGAGAGATGTTCTTGCATTGTAATTCTAGTCTCACATGTATACACTACTGTGCCAGATCAAGAGCGAAGAAAATGTGTATCTCGTATCCAAAATCTTGAGATTTTGCCTTTTTTTCTCTCAACCAAAATTAACCAAATGCTTATTTAAATTTCATGTACGTTTTCAAAGTTGTCCAAGCTTAAGTTCACAAAAACCATTATTTCACAAACTTTTGGCACAAAAGTGCTTCTGCATTAAAAAATCAAACGAAACACAGTGCTAGAGAAGAGATGATGAACAGGAGGAAGTGAAAGAGAAGCAGGGCAGAGCTCTGAGGCATTTCAGCTGTGAGGATCTTGCCTGTGATACCAAAGGGAATCTGAGATGTCTTTGCCTGCCTGTTTGGTTAAGTTTAAGGAGCTGTGCTTTGAAGTCTGTACCTGATTCTAATGGAGGTCCTTTGGGAATCTAATCTTTTCCCTTTTGGTCATACATTAACCACCTTGTGAGAACACTCTCATTTCTAGTCATCACATTTTGAGAAATACATCATATACTGCTTTCTCAGTATCTCATTTTAGATATTATTCCTGCGATGATTCCTTTATTAAGTGAAGTATCTACCATATAAATGTCACAGTTTTATATAATACTGTTGCAATTCTATAGTACAATAGGAACAAAATGAAAACACATAACTTTCTAAAGGCATCCATTGTGACTACCGCTGGCAGATATCCAAAAATCCTGTAAAAGAAACTGCTACATGATGCTAGCAGCTCATAACAAGCACACTCAAATCTTTGCATAATATGTCCACTTTGAATATGTGGCTTTTAAATCTGAAAGTAGTGCTGAAATTACTTCACCCTGATTTTTTTTCTGGAGAATATCTATACATTTCCTGGGCCATTCTTGCATTTAATAGATGAGTTTACTAACAGGAATGTTCAGTGATAAGAGGAATTTTATTAGTTATGCAAAGTGAATTTTGTAATTATAATTGTGAATGATGACATCAGAAATTGTTTTATGTTATGTAAAGATGTAAATGAGTCCAGTTAAGAGACCAGGGGTGTCAGATGAGAATACTCATACATTTCAAGAAAAATAACAATCAAGAGTTGTTAATAAAATAATTAGAAACCCCACAACATTAAATAAATACTGCAAAAAACACTTTTCACAGATTTAAAAAACAGCAGTAGAGATATAGTGAGTGAATAATTGTTCACTGTGTATTAGTCACCCTGCTGCAGTAATTTTTATTACTAATAATAGCAGTTTGGACCCCAAATTTGGATAAACTTATCCATCTGATCATCAAATAAAAGTCCTCAATTAGGCAGAGACTTGGAAAGAGTCATTAGGAACTGTTAACTAAAAAGAGCTAGGACTTTGTGGAGACATGTCTTCAAGAGCAAGGGCCACCCCAAAGTCACAGGAGATGTTTTGTCATTTTCCCTGTATGGTAATTATAGGATTTCTCTTGCCTTCTCTGGCCTTTGTCTCTAAGAGCTGTTCACAAGATCTCACAGGATAAAATTGATAGTAGTAGTCTGAGACTTGAAAAGATCCAGCTCTGCATCACACTGATCTTCTAACCAGCCATCATGATGAGGAGCAATATAACTTCTCCTTGCATCATATTCAAACCAGCATCCCAAGTGATGTGTAAGGGTTGAAATTTTCCTGTGCATCATGACACACAGCAATCCACACACACTCTGTCAGCTCTAGAGGAGTAGATCTTTCTAATTACCTGATTAGTTTATCCTTGTAAAATACAATTCCAGCCTGAGAGGAATGAAAGTGAGAAGACGTATGAATGAAGGAGAATGGTTCATGGAAGTTTTATTTTCAACAGTAGAAAAATAATTTCCTTTTTCTGCTTGCTTGCTTGTTTTTCAAGCCTACAGAAAACAATATATAAAATTAGAAGATTAGTTTTAAACATGGGCCTGAATTTGATTTCAAGAATGTAGTTTGCTGACAAAAAAAGGTTTGTATTTTTTGGTACAGCTTCAGACTATTCCATATTTCTGCAATTAAAAAACCCCCACGTGTTCGGTTTCCACTGTTTATCAAAAATATGAGAGAAAACATAATGGTTTTTGCTAGCATGGAGCTTCCTGCTCCTCTCTGCTCCCTGTTTAATTGGTTGCCTCTTCTCCCCAGCTGCTTAAGAGATTGTTCTGTCCCTGTGGCTTTGCTCTCCAAGGCTTCGCACTCCTGACTTGCTCTCTGCAGTTGTCTCCTCTGCGGCTTCACTCTGCCTGTGAGCCAGAGCAAACTGCCATTGACAAATCTCTGAACACTGGGAGCTGGGATTTTTGTTTTTTCCTCTTGCTGTGCCTACATGTGGAAAAGCAAGAAAACAAGGATGGGGGAGCATGTCTGATGTTTATTCTGTTTCCCCTCTCTATCCTAAGTGATGATACATATTGTGCTTTTATGTGCCTAAAGCATAGCATAATCAGGGTACAGACTGTAGCATTGTACTGAAACTAAATAAATGAGACAAGAGTTTCTCTCAAAACCTTTTCAGTGATTTCCTTTAAAAGATTGCCATAAATCCCTATTTGCTTCATAAAAACAACTTCTGCTGCATATCTGCAGCAAAGTTGCAGAAAGACTATCTTAACACATTGCCAGAGGGCTTTTCTGGGTGAGCCAAACCATGTTCATAGAAGAAAATTAAAATTATAATCATACTGGGAGATTCTGTGATCCATGCTAAAAGAAATTACATTTAAAACTTAGCATCTGTTTGAGACAAAGTGATTTCTACTATTGGTATTTTTATTGATAGTATATTTCAAGAGAAATGCATTTAACTTAATTTCATAGAATATGGTTGCCTGAATTTATTGAGATGCAAAAAAGGTCCTGTGGGCTTGTTTAAAGCTTCCTTATTGCTAATATATTTAATTTAAAATGAAAAATTACCCCAAACCTGCCTATAAAATAGAATTCCTGCTTCAAGTTTTTGCTTATCAATAAACATGTTTCTCAGACATCAGCAATTATAATCTTAGGGGAAGACTGGTTACCAGCTTACCAGGAAAATTTAACTATATAAACTGTCATAGATTAAGGGAGGAAGTGACAGCTAATTATTATTTCTGGGAGTAATCTTTGTATTTCAGTAGTGCAAAACAACTCCACTGTGCTGCTATATACATATCACAAGTGGTCTTGCCCCAGGCTCAGTATTGGGCCAGTACTGTTTAATATCTTTATCGATGATGGGGATGAGGGGATGAAGTGCACCCTTAAGAAATTTGCAGACAACAGTAACTTGGGCGAGCGTGTTGATCTGCTGGAGGGCAGGAAGGCTCTGCAGAGGGATCTGGACAGGCTGGATCTATGGGCCAAAGCCAACTGGATGAGGATCAATAAGGTGAAGTGCTGGGTCCTACACTTGAGTCATAACAACCCCATGCAGCACTACAGGCTGGGGGAACAATGGCTGGAAAGTGCTCAAGGGATAAAGTAGCTGAGGGTGCTGGTCAGCAGTGGCTGAACATGAGCCAGCGAGTGCCCAGGTGGCCAAGAAGGCCAATGGCACCTGGCCAGTATCAGCAATAGTGCAGCCAGCAGGACTAAGTGTGGTAGCATCATGAAACCCATGTTCAGTTTTGGGTCCCTCACTAAAACATGACTTTGAGGTGCTGGAGTGGGTCCAGAGAACGACAAGAGAGCTGGTGAAGGATTTGAAGCACAAGTCTGGTGAGGAGCAGCTGAGGGAACTGGGGCTGTTCAGTGTGGAGAAAAGGAGGCTCAGGGGAGACTTTATTGCTGTCTACAATGACTTGAAAGGAGGTTGTAGCCAGGTGGGGGTCAGCCTCTTCTCCCAGGCAACCTCCAACAGGACAAGAGGAAATAGCATCAAGTTGCGCCAAGGGAGTTTCAGACTGGATATTAAGAAATCTTCTTCACTGAAAGAATCATCAAGCATTAGAACAGGCTGTCCAGAGAAGTGGTGGAGTAACCATCCCTGGAAGTGTTCAAAAAATGAGTAGATGTGGCATTTCATTATATGATTTAGTGGGCATGGTGTTACTCATTGAAAGGTTGGACTTGATAATCATGGAGGTCTTTTCCAAACCTAATGATTCTATGATTCTATATGTAACATGAAGATAGGGGATTAAATATTGAGTCTGAATCTCTCCACCTCAGACTGTAACTTTGAATTCTTATTTAGAATATTTAATAATTTATCTGTTGATGAATTCCCATTTTATTTCTTTCACCTACTATGAATCAGAATTAATTTCAATTACAATCTCAGTGTACCTTTAGATGCTGAACATCTATAGATGGACTTGGACACAGCTCTGTTGTGAATGGGGAAAATTTTAGATCTTATGGTGGTGGGGGTAGCTCTTCAGTATGAGGCTTCAACTTGACTTGAATTCCTGATTCCTATGACATGGTCTCACTGAGCTTGCAGCACTTAAGTTTACAAAAGGGTTGTATGATTTCTAACTTGGTAAATCTGGAACCCAAGGTGAAGCAGCTAGAGAGACCTGCAGGATTTGCACAGCATCAGGTTGATGGGGTGGCAGGGATGTGAAGCCCCATTTCTCTCCCCCTGTATTTTTGCATGCTGTAGCTACAGTGTTGGAAATTCTCCTGCCAATTGAGCTCTCTTGATACTAGAATTGAGAGCTAAGGAAACCAGCCACCTGCAGCATTAATTATTGAGACATTTACAGCAACTTGGAAAACTTCCTTAGCTTCCTGGCCCACATCAATCCTGTAATTTCAAATAATTATTGGGTCATTCTGTTCACTGAACCAGCCATCTTAGAACTAACAAAGACTTTAAGTTATCTGAAATTTGAGTCACTGCAACTCGTTAGTCATCCTGAACATTATTGATCAGAGAAGATGTTGTAGTAAGCCTACCTGGCATCCAATTTCTTTCAAAAAGAAAGACTGAGCCACCTAAGGCTAATTTCCTCACTAGCAGGAGGGAGAGCGAAACTGTAGGTGAACACAACAGCAGCACCCTGTGGCATCAGAGGCAGTTCACAGCTCTGGCACATGCTTGGGGCAAAACTGCTTTCCTGAAGTCATGGAGGTACTGGTTGTGCTTTGTGTTCAAGTGGGCATTTGTAAGGCTGTCAACAGGTGACAATCGTTTCACATGCTGGCATCTCTTGGATACTTTCTTTGCAGGGAGAGGGGACAGGTAAAAAAAAGGGTGTGTACAATGAATAGAGCATTCTGGAGCAGTTTCCTGCAATATTAACTTATTCTGTGTTTCTCCTTAAGCAGGGTCCACTGAGGATCAGGTTGTGTATTTTCTGTGAGCTGATGCAAGTTACAGCCATCACACTACAAAAGACATAGAAAGAGGCTTTCCTCTGTTGTGTTTTTGCTCTTATACTTAGCTCAGGAATGCAAGGGCATCTCTTTCACTTTATTTTTTATGAGGGGACCAAAGAGAATGGTACAAATCTGGTTCTAGGGAACTGTTTTTTCAGCCTGTGCCTGGGGAGAGAGGTTGCAACTCTGCTTTTTTTCAGCAGGTTGCACACATTCCTACTGCTGTTGGCACTGGAGATGCTATGAAGAAAATCGTAGGTGATTCTTGGCAGCATTAGAAGGGGAAGGCATTGGTCTCTGGACTTCTGATAACCAGTCTCTGTTCTTGCAACTGCTTGTAAACCCTAGGAGAAGGAGATGGTCCTGTGTTGAACCCTTCTTGCCAACTCAAGGGGAGAAGTTCGGTGGCTTGTGTCAGTAAGGAAAGGTGATTACATGGGGGGAGGTGGATGAGGAACAGGAGTGGTTTTTTAATGGAAATTGCTCCTGCAAGCATCCTTATCTCCCTTATCTCTAGCTTCCCCACTAACTATCTAGAGTACTTCTACTTCTCACTCCTAAGGCAGTATTTTATATTAGACCTTTTGATTCTGCCCAATACCTACTTGCAATGTCATGCATTATTATTTTCTGTTTATCCTGGTTTTTCATAGCACTTTAGCAAAATGAAGACTTTCTGCTGTGAAGATATGATTGCTACAGTATCCGTTACAAATTACAGTTCGAGTTTATTTGCTGATAGAAGAGTTTTTCATATGACTAAGGGCAGTTGAAGTCACAAGAGGAAATTTTTTTTCCAAGGAAAACAGATGTCAACATCTGCAAATGTTTTTCAGTTAATGAAAATGGTCTAAGATCAATAAATATGGCATATCCTTCATTGCACCAGAGGTTCCGGTTCAGAGATGTTTGCACAATTCCCACCAAAGCCTGTCCTTTTCATCAAAAGCAGAATATTACCAGTCTATTAATATTTTACTTTACTATGTGTGTTTTTGTTATTTATCTGTCCCTATGAGTAACACACAACTTTATTGGATTTGTGCTAACCTTGTTCCCACAGGACTCTGACATGTAATCGTCTTATATTTCCCAAGTGAGGAAACAAAAAGAAGAGAGGTCAAAAACCTAGGTTTGACAATTCTGCTTACCCTGTAGAGTTCCTGAACTCTGGGAATGACCCTATTGCTGCCTGTGAAGGTTTTACATGGAGCAAATTGCAGCTGTTACAGACTTGAAGAGTGTGTCCAAATCTGTCTGGAGCCCATCTGAGCCAGTTCCTCAGTGATGGGTTCAAAGAGAGCACAGGAAGTTAATCCACACTCCCCACACCCAGTCTGACACCCTGAAACAAGGAGTTCTGTTTCTGTCACACAGTTCTGTTGGTGACCCTTGTAGCTCATGAAAGGTTGTGGGCTGAAGCTCCCCAGGACATACCAGAGCTCTGGAGCCGTGCTTCCTCACAGGGCAGGCAGTGGCAGCTCCACACACCCAGCATCCTGACACCCACTGCCACTGCTGTGGAACTGCTGTTGGGCTCCTTTGTCTTCCCAGAACTTTGCCATGGTGAACATCATCTTGGGAAACAAGGCACAAGACACCCTTTATGTGACCTTGGCTGGACTGGCAGGAGGTCACTGGCCAGAGACTACAGAGTTTAAATCACATGTTCCCAAGCCAATTGGTCTCTTTCGGGTGTTTTTCTTCATTGTTTACTAGTCAAAACGTTTTACTATGCAGGCTTTGGCATCGTATCATTGAAAATATTTGCATAGGTAAAATGGAGTTGACCCTCTTAGAGGTTCTTGGCATTTTCTCGTTAGGCACAATAAAGTTGGATTTTTTAAGAAAGAGCACCATCTTGTGGACGTACGTGTTCCACCGTGCAGAACAGCCAAAATCTTGTTAAAAGCCGCACAGTTAAACTTGGACACTGCATATTTCAGCAGTCGTAGTCTCTATAATTTTACCGCTGACAATTAAGGAAATTGGAAAAAAAAAAAGATGAGGTAACATATTCCTTTTCTAATACCATAAGAATTCATGAGGACTGATTTGGAAGCATGAAATTAATAAAAAGAGCTTATTGAAGTAGAAAAATTGTTCACTAAACCAAAGCAGTGGCTTTTAAAAGACATAGTACTGTCCTTTGCAGTAGAGAAAGCTATTACAGCCTTCATTTAAGCCTATAGTGCATTTGTTGTACAGCAATCACTTCTATACTAGATGTTATTATGATGTAGGTGAATTGCAGTTTTCTTAGACCTTCTGTTCTGTTTGATGTTTGTGTGTACCTTTCTGTACCAGCTCTGTTTCATGCTTTGTTTTCCAGAGTCATTAAGCCATAAATGTCAAATCTAAGTCATAAAAATGTCAGATAGAACTGCTTCATTAAATGGAAATGAGGCAATAAATTTATGGGAACTAATCAGTTTACTCAAGGTATCACTAATTTACATAAAATAAAAATAAATCAGTACTAAAATTCACCTTCTTTACTGTACTTAATTTTCATGTGTATCTGGCACTCTCAGACCCTCCAATGTAGGTGCTATGACTCTGAACATAGGGATGTTGCCATAGAGTAGCTGTAAAAATCAGGCCTGGTGTTGCATGTCCATGATCAAGAGTGCACAACTGGCCCAGAAAGGATACCAGCATCCATCAGGCAGCTGCATCACACTGACTTTGAGCATCTAGCATGTCAGAAACAAAGCCTTTGTATAGGAACAAAAATGTATCTTGCTTCAAAACTAAATACAGGATTTCTTTTGTCTTCACTTAACAGCAGGAGAGATTGACTTATGACACATATTCTGTTGCACTGATATTAACATTTTGTATATACTTATATGTGCATAACCAAATATATTTAATACAGATGCATATTTTCAGTTATGTGTAGATATATATATGCAGAATAATTTCCAAAAGTTGATTCAATGAGTAAGTGAACAGATTTATATTTTTATGTCTCTTTCCGACATACAACAATTTGCAATAACTGGTTTTTTGGTGGACATGCAGTTCAAAATGGATACAGCTTAATGGTTTACCAAAGTACTTAGAAATACTTTGCATTGCCAGAGTGAACTTCATAACCACGTAAATAATTTTTTATATTCCCATTAAATGTCCCAGCTATCCTATATAGCCATTGATTGTCACTATTATTTCATGTCAAATGGTGTGTGTTTAAAGTAAGCACTGAATCAGACTGAAACACATGCTTTGATATGTGAATCACTCTTTAAAGAGAAAATTTCCTGCAAGGTTCCCTTTAAGCTTTTGAAGGAGTCAGACTATTTCTGATGGCTTCCTGAAACACTTCAAACTGTAGTTTTCTTTGTAGAAAGTAGCTTGTTCTTACTGTGGCTGAGGGTAGGCTAACATGACAGATCACAGTGATCCCTTTGTTCCTATTCTGGTATTTTGTCTGTGCTCTGCTAATGTCTGTGTATTTAGGCTAAAAGTGTATATTAAAGCCCTAAAGTTTTAGCTTCAGTGAACACAGATCAAAATAAACGCCCACTGTGTATTATATTCTCATCTGAAAGATGAGTAAGGGAGACCTTTTGAACAAATGTAACAGAAAAATAAAAGTGCTGGCAAATAGAGAAGACTCGACATCTAACAGTCTGGTATGCCCTTTAACCATACTTACAGACACCTTTTTCCACAGAAAACACAAGAAATGTTGAAGGATGGTTTGACTATCTGTTTACAATAGAAATTACATTTTTGTTGGTGACACTTTATTTGCAGGGGTATTGTTTTGTTTTAAAACTTAGAAGTAAAGATAGAAATTAGCACTTGGGTAAGCTCGATTTTTTTTCCAGAATTTAAAAAAAATATTTTATCATGCAATGTTAAATGTTCTTTTCATGAAGGTAAATGACCATTCTTTAACTTACTTACGAAGTGCTGGAAGTGAAAACTCACAGAATATTCTGTGAGTTTTTTCACTGTGCATATTCTGAATTCTGTGGCTTTGAATGACTATTCTAATGGAATTGACATTTGTTGCCTTTTCCTCTTTAGCAGCTGCTGCTTTGTAGTTTTGGAAATTATGTTTTATGTTGCTCAAAAGCTATCAGATGATGTTCTGAAACAAATGCTTGCAGCAGCTTCAGATATTGTCACCTCTCTAATAGATGAAAGATGCCTACCCTTGGTCTGGGTCACCTTGTTTTAACAGAAACGAAGATATATTTTAATCTCAGCCACTGGAAATCAGAATCCAGTGCAGCGGTACAAATAATTTTGATTAGTAGTTTGAGCTAATATTGAGGCCTACAAATTGCAATGGGTGACAGTGAATCTCTGTGAAAAAGGCAGAGTACTATAAATGAGTGTACATACCACTTTGTCTAGTTTAAGAAAGTCATTGCCTTTACTCAACGTCTGTTCATGTTTAAGATGTGTGAAAAGTTTCTTAGTGTTAGGAACAGCTTTCTCTCTTTTGGTATGTGTGATGGGTGCCTCCTTCTGAAATCACACATAGTAATACATCTGCCTGGAATCTAAGAGCCACAGCTCTACTGGAGCTGTAAGGAAGGTGATGTAATTTTATCTTTGTTTTGTCTGAGGGCTTTTTCTCCCACACGTAATTATTTCTTATTTAGAACACTGCTTGAAGTTATGTTCCATTGTGTTTTCTCTTCTTATATGTACTGCTATTGCAGCACAATGTTTAGATTTTAATGTGCACAGCAAATACATCAAAACAAAATCATAAAAATCCCCAAATCTTCTTGTTCCTCTCCTCCAAATATAAAAAAATCTGGTTTCTTTAATGATCCTGGCTTTGTAGAGTTACTCAAAATTGTAAGACTGTGGGATGTGTATTCCTACAAGGAGTAGTTGTTATCTTTTATTATGTGAATCAAAATAATTTTAAGAATTTGACCCTGTACTATGTATTGTCAGGATTGATACTCATCCAAAGATGTCATTAAAACATGCAAGCTGACAAGAAAGCTGTGTTTAAACATTCTACATGAAGCACCTAATTTTACAAATGCTCATAAGGAAATGTTTCCTTGCCAAAAGGTGGGTAAAACTTTCCATCATGGTATGCTGAGGTGAGTGTTAAGGTGTTGTCTGTTATCTGGTGAACCAAAAGAATGCAGCCATCAACTACTTAAATTTAAGTGATAGTCCTTGCATGGCCAAGAAAGCACAGTTGCCCTGACGTACTGTGTGGTATCTTTGATAAATTTCTGTAGATTTGTCACAGCCATGGCAAGCACAGTCACTGGTGCTGCTGCTTACTGCTTCTACTGTTTAAAACCCTGAGTCAATAATCTTCAGTTTGCCTGAGTTGCTTTGGTTTAGAGCAATTTTTGCCCAGTTGTTAAAAAATCACAGTTACTTCTGAGTTCCATTGGTTTTTCAGTCATGCCCACAAGTCCTTTTCCTTGATTCCACTCCTGCAGGCAGGCTGTGTTTGCAGGTGAGCATTTGAGAGGTTGAAGCAAATGTGTAGAATACAACATATCCATACAGGTGTTATGCATTAGTTGATTATGTCTGGCTTCAACACAGATAGAAGTCTAGCGAAACTCTGCACCTGCCACAAATTTCCCAGTTTCAGAGATCCTATTCCTTCCATTTTTTTATCATTCTTGATTGGGAACTTTGGGGTTTCTATTTGGTTGCTGCAGATTTTCTCAGTTCTGTTTGGCCTGGTGGGGTGCTGTGGCAGATCCCCTGCCTGCGCTGAGCTGGTGGTGCTGTGTGGTCCCATGACTCAAGAGAAGAGGTGACTCCCACCAGAGTTTGCTGTCTTTGTCATGCGCTTCTCTTTGTATTTTGCCACCCACTTGCAGAGAAGGAGAAAGCTTGTTCTCCCAGGTCACCAGTCCATCATTTTGTATATCACAGATCAAGAATGCTGGTAACAAATGGCAGAATTTGCATATTTGGTACTCTATGATTGATGAATTTCACGTTAATAAATTCAACAGAAAATGTTAGTGCTGACTTTCCCTGCAAAGAGATAGAAAATTTTGAAACATACTCCTAATACAGTGACAATTCAGATAAAATTTCAGCCTCATTGCACTTTATAGCATGTTGTTACAAATGTCATGTACTCAATAATGCCTCCAGAGAACAGACGTTACTGTGTCTTTTGTACAGTTCTTGCATGAAACAGAAGGACACAGTTCTGTTCAAATTTTTCACAAGGGATATGAATACTTGTCCCACTCGTGAGCGTTAAAGTTCAGTTCAGAAGCACTATATATTTGCTATTTTAATGAGTTCAGTAGTCCAAAAACAAACTGAAAAAAATTTCATGAGAAGTACTTGGTACTCCTATCTATCAGTGATTTTGAAGGCTCATCTTAAACCTTTACCTAAAGTTGTTTAAGTGCAAATATTTTTGCAAGTCTGGAACTCTAGAGACTTATGAGTTAATGCCTGCCATTTTTGCTGAGCTTTAAAAAATCCAGAAACTAAGAAAGCAGTAATCTAAAATTATGTCCCATATTTTTCCAGATGAAATATTTTATGCACGTATTAAAAAGACTTAACAGTTTACCTTACTGCCTTTTCTCTTGAATGAGGCAATAAGTCTATTTAATTTTGTTAACAGCCATAATAACACTTCAAAGGACCCCTAATTTACTTCCTCTGTAATTGCTTTTGGCTTCCATTAGAACTGTTTATCACTAATTTTAAGCAATACATAACACAAAGGGTTTCTAAAATTATGACTGTGTGTCGTAGCTATAGATGGACTATAAATGTGAATTAACTAAATTTTGTCATGTCTTTCTGACAGGAAGAAATGAAGATATGGCTTGCAGAAAAGTTTGATTTTCGATGTAGTTTATATTTATTGCCTCTAAGTTAAAGTAATAAGGAAACAGTAATGAACCACTGACCAAAATAAAACTTTAATAATTCAATAGCCCGAATTTAAAATTTAATATTTAATAGATTTAATAGTTTTGGGGTTTTTTGTTGGGTTTTTTTTTATTTTTTTAATGTAAAGCAGGCATGCTGATACCAGCAAGTCAGGGCAACATATTCCAAACTCCTTCCTGGTTTTCTTTGATCTGCACCACCAATTATGGATCGGGTAATCTGCGTTGTGCAGCGAGCACCCATTTCTCAGCTGTTCATGGATTTGTTTTCCCAGAAGCAAGTCCTGTGCGGCGGAACGACAACCGGGGGAGAAGCCCTGGCAGACATCATTTTTTCCAGCATTGTGCTTGTTCCAGTGAAAGGTTTTGCATCTCCCCAGAATCATTGTCTGTCTCCAGCTGTGGCAAGCCCCTTTTCCCTAGGGACGGAGGGCATCCCCGGCGGTGCCGCGGTGCCGCGCGGCGCGGGAGGGAGGGACGGCAGGTGGCGATCGGGGGAAGGGAACGGGCGAGCGCTCGGCTCCGGCACCAGCGCCCCGCGCTGCCCGTGCCCGGGGCTGGCCACACACCGAGGGCTACTTCAGGCTCACGGCCTGCCTCAGGTATTGCATTTCACTAGGAGGATGCCTGTTTTTCTCATGTCATTTAACAAGTGACTCTGGCTAGGAATAAAATGAGCTGTGCACATAAATCTTGCCTTTATGTCCATTAAAATGAAAATACGCCTCTAAAGCGTCTGTGTCAACTTGGCTATTCTCTAAAGATGTAGTGCCTGAGTGCTTGTTAAATGTGTGACATATATCACTGTCCCTCTGGGAAACCATCAGGCTCCCGGGCGTTGCTGGGTGTTGGTAGGTGTGCGCTCACTGCTTGGCGGAGATCAGAAAGTGGGCCCTTATGTTTTAAATAGGATATGCATATGCTAAAAGAAAAGCCTGCTTAGTGACTGAGGGGTCACTTTCTAAGCTCAGATACATAGCATGCTGTGCCTGTTTACTGTGTGTGGAGAACCATGATACTGGGCAAAGATTAGTGTGGAATTGAACCTGTGCTTTCTGAAATAAGTTACCTGTAAGTTGATAAACATTTTTAAATAATTTCTTGTACCATAGAGGTGGGGGTTTTTTTCTTCTTTGTGAGTATATCATCAGCTTTCCTAAGCATTTTTCTAAAGCCTCTATTTAAAAGCCAGTTTGCAACTTTGATGTAACCTTTGGTAGGATGATTCACAAATTATGTTGACATGAATAGCTTGATACCCACATTTGTCCTCTGTATTTGCAATTGCAAGTCATATGGGGATAATTGGTTTTGTTTTAGAAGCAACCACAATACAGCAAGTGAGAATGCTATATCTTTCACATAAGGTGATTTTCCTTTGTAGTATCTTCCTATTTACTTGCTTTTGGCTTTGTTTTCCTGTCTTTTCATCCTGAAGAAACGTCCTCATCTTTCTGAAGATAACTTTGTTTTCTTAATACTTTATAATCGTCATAGAGGCTGAATTTTTAAATGCCTCAATTGACAGAAACCCAGTGCAAGACACAGAGGACAGAGTAGTAACTAAATATTTTTAAGTCTCTTCCAATTATGTAATCTTCCAGCAGCAGGAAGTCAAAAAGTATTCTGGTTTTTGCTGTGAACCTTGTTCACTTCACATAGTGCTGTTGTGTTCACAAGCTGCTCACAGAACACTTCCTCTACTGATAGCACAGAAAAAGACTGGCTCTGGCTTTTTATTAGCTGAAATAGAAAAATATAAAGCTTTTTAGTATTCATTGTGTTAGACAGTTCTTTTGAACACCTACATGCACGTTAAGATGCTTGTAGGCTGAATTACAGGGAAACCCCGATCCAAGAGGGTTAAGTCCTCACTTGGATGGTAGATTAAGTCTGTTTTTGATGGCAGTCATGTAACTAGTCCACTGTTATTCCCTCATCCTTTTATTTATGTAGCCTAGTTTCATGGGGAAAGTTCCTTATCTTCCAATCTAAGCCATTTTTCCCTTATGTCATCTTTGCAATATCTCTGCAGTAAATATTCTGTGTCAGCAGAAACACTGTTCTGCCAGGCAGCCTTTGCTTTGTAACAGTTTTGAAACCTACTCATATAGTATAACATTTATTTGAAATAGCCTAGTTGCTTATTGTAAGTTATTAGGGGATGCATTTGGAAGTTGCAGTGTTCACAGTGTGTGTGTTTGTTTCAGGGTTTAGGTCAGTGGTGTTTTCTGTATCAAACAGAGGGAAAGAGTAGAAGTATTTTCTTTTCTCTGTGTATGTTTCCAGGACTGATGCATTACAATCAATAGAACAAAAAGGGCTGCACAGAGCTGTACCCTGTTGGGTTTCTGTGGATAGTAACATCTGGATAGCCTTAGACACAACTCCTATGTTCTGCCATCTTCACGACAGAATGTCAAAAGATCTGAGCCAACCAGACGTTAATGAAACCAACATTTTTTAATAGTTTCTATAAAACTAGCTTACCAAATTCCTGAAGAAGCAAATAAACAAAAGAAACAAGCCAGTAAACAAGATAAACCCCGTGTTTATCCATGCCTAAACCAAAACACTTTCATTGTATAGCCTACCAAACCCATAGACCAAAAACATTTATGTTTGAAAATAACTGTTCTGATAGAAAAGGTCTGGTGTAATTTTGACAGCTGCATTTAATAGGCATTATTGTTAAACACTTTTCTTAAAGGAATGAATGAGCAAAACCATTCAGTGCTCTGAATTTAGTCATGTGATCCTATCCCAAACTTAGGTAGTAAATCCCCAACCAATCATGAAGTAAATTATCATGAAAGCATAAATACTACAGCTTTAAGACTTGATTTAGGAAACACTGAAAAATGTTAAATCATGACCATTCTGTCAGAAGTTATTTACTCTTATAACTGACAGAGTACTTTCCATTCTGTACTTCTAGATTTCTAGGGCAATTTTATTCACTACTGGAAGAAATTTCTTTTAATGAAGAACTAATTAAAAAATAAAGACTTATCAGTGGAGACTTGTCACTTAGCACAGCTCAGCTGCCAGAGATATATCCATGTCCTCCCACTTACCCTAGATGCTGAGCACCCATCTTTTCTGTGGAAGGTGATAGGATATAAGTATGCTCGGAACGTATTGAAAAGGGCCTGTGGTTAGCAACACCTCCTGGCAATCATTAACTGAAACTAAAAAGGGGAGAAACAGGTTTTAATTAAAAATTGCTTCTTCAGAGTCAGCTGCTTGTAGCTGCATATTGCTGAAGTGTGAAATAATTTGTGAAACAAGCAGACTGAAAAAAAGAAATCAAGTTTATGAAACCTCCATTATTACAAATAGAGGCACCTACAATTTTATGCAGTATGATCTATATTTTGGTGATTGCATCAGGAACACTTCCTGAAGCTGGTTGTCTTTTGAATTCTGCTGTGCCCCTGATTACAACTGCTAAGATGCTGGAATGTGGCAAGGGAGCAGAATGGGAAAAATCCTGCATTCTCTCTATAGCAGTTGAATGTTTTTCTGAAGCATGCCATGCTGCCTCTGCTATAGACTACTTGTGTGGTTTTGATAGTTGTAAATCTTAACAGACAATCAAGAGTTGGTCTTGACACAGGGTCTCCATTCTTAATACTTCAGACCATCTAAAGTTTGCAGTTGTCAAGAATTCCCAGTAAGAATGACAAAATTTCTTTGGTCACATAATATTGTACTGGATATAAAATTAATAGTTTTGGCCACAATTTGCTAATGTCAGTCTGATTTACTGATATATAATAAAACGTGAAAAACAAGCTCATCTCAAGCTGCACAGAAGAAAAGAGACTGAATCACTGGGATGCAATTGCATTCTAGAGAAATACAGATTTTCCTGTATGGGTGTTAGCAAGATTAAGTTAATTGTAAATCCAAATCCTAAGACATTCAGTACTTTCTTATTTAAAGAGCAATATCAGAATGTCAAAAATATTTTTAAAACCCTGTCAGGAAAAATGGTTTCAGGTCACAAAAAGTGTCATCATCCAGAGTAGTTCATGATGGTATATTTTAGGAAATGTGAAATAAGTCTCGTAATACATTAATCTAGAAAATTTTCATGATGAGCCGACCTGACAAATCAAGGAAACAAGCCAGCCTAAAAGTGCTGTGCAACTACTGCTTTCTATTTCCATAAGATAAGAAGCACAGCCACACCACACAGTTTTACTGCTTAGAATAGAAGGAAAACATGGACAGGCTGTATAGATGGGTCAAGGCCACTCTCTTGAGTTTCAACAAAGCCAGGTGCTGGGTCCTGCCCTTGGGTCACAACAACCCCATGCAGCACTGCAGGCTGGGGACAGAGTGGCTGGGAAGTGGCCCAGGGGAAAAGGACCTGAGGGCACTGATTGACAGTGGCTGAACACGAGCCAGGGTGTGCCCAGGTGGGCAAGAAGGCCAATGGCGTCCTGGCTAGTATCAGCAATAGTGTGGCCAGCAGGACTAGGGAAGTGATCATCCCCCTATACCCAACACTGGAGAGGCTTCACCATGAATTCTGTGTTCAGTTTTGGGCTCCTCATTAAAAGAATGACATTGAGGTGCTGAGCGTGTCGGGGGAATGACAACAGAGCTGGTGAAGGGTCTGGAACACAAGGCTTAGGATAAGTGGCTGAGGGAGCTGGGGCAGTTTAGCCAGGAGAAAAGGAGGCTCAAGGGTGACCTTATGCCTCTCTTCAACCACCTGAAAGGAGGCTGTAGCCAGGTAGGGGTTGGCCTCTTCTCCCAGGCAACCAGCAAAAGGATAAAAGGCAGTGGCCTTCAACATCAACAGCTAGGGATGACTGAGTGAAATTAATGAAAAGTAACCATTATCCATGGTACCAATCTGCATTCTCTTCCCAATTATACTGTTGCATTCTTCAGCCAAAAATGCAACTATGACACTGCATCCAGTCTGTTTTATCTAGATTGAAGTTTTAGAAATAGTTGGTTGTAGTGGTTTAGTTCGAAATCCATTACTTACATATTTTCCTTCCATTAGATAAGAATTACGAGAAAGTAAAGCAGGCACAAAACTTTAAAGAATATAAAGTTTATTAACAAAACTAAAAGAGGAAAAAAACAAAGTCAGAATGAGAACAAGTGACATGTGCTGAAGAAGCTCCATCGTGCAACCAACTGCCAGCAAAAGAATCACTTCCGTGGCTGATGGAGCCTTCCTTAACTAAAAACCCAAACTATGCTAAATCATGACATTCTTGACATTGGTTACTATTGATCATTCATATCCTATCTCTAATTTCCCTAAGCACCAAATGATTCTCAACAGCAAGACTGGAAATGCATAAAATCTTTTAGTGTTTTCCATAACTTTAAACCTTCTGGAAAGGCTTAGCATGTTTATATGCAAGTAAATCAAATAGTACTGGGAAATGTTCCTGGATGGTCAAATACAATCATCTGTAGTAGTAATCTGTTGGCCCAGACTCTGGCACACTTTTCATTCACACTAATTTATGCTTTTTCCAGGCAATTACTAACTATGGTGTGGGAATAGGACTGTTGCAGGGACCATTCCCAATAAGCAGTTTGCATGCAGGCTCTTTGGACACTTCAGTGTTGACTAACGTATTTGTGTACTCTACCGTGCCAGTTGGCCACAACAACTGGGAACTTTCCCAAGCACATTTAATTTACTCCTATAAATACAGCTTTCCATTTCCCTCTAATGATGTCACAGCCTCCATGCCAACTCTGTTACCTCTTCTGTTTTAGCTTTGACACATTATGCCTACCTCTTTCTTGCTCCATTAACAGCAACTCTAGAAATGGGCAGTAACAGTGAAACACAGTAATGTTTGGGGTGGGATTGCTTGGGAGGATGATCTTTGTCTAAACTGAAGCAATAAACAACTGAACTGAACAAAGAGTTATTTGAAAGGGTATCCACGAAAGAGATTTGTGTGTGTTTTAAGTTGCTGATAATGTAAAAACTTATTTTTGGCCCTTATGAAAAGGGATGGTTTTTAACCATGGAACTTGATCAAACATCTCATTTTTAATTTAACTACAGCCCTCAGTGTTCCAAAGTGAACATTTTTTACTCTAATAGCCTTTTACTATATTACCTTTCAGATGCATTAATTGCAAAAATAAAATTTCAGAAATTAGGAAGAATTTTTGAAGGTTCTTTTAAAGCAAATTAAGAGGTCACTGGTTAATTTAATATGTGAACAGTTTGAAGACACATGAAGCAATAAAATATCTTGGTTAATTTGCATGTAAACCAAGTTCATCTGTTCAGATATTATGAGGCAGAGGGTATATAATGGAAACTTATGGGGAGATAATTGTGAATGAGTCATCAGAAATTTTTTAAAAATAAAATCACAAGTTTTATTTAAATTGTTGACTCATCTGTGATTTATTTTCCCAACTGTTCTATCTTGCTTGCCTGTCAAACCAAATCCATGGTCATCTTAAACAGACTGTGCAAATATTGAAAACTGTTCTGCCACTTAATAAAATATCTTTCTTGGTCAGTGTCTGAAAACTTTGAGTTAGAATTGTATTTGTGCTGGTCTAAATTGGTTTGTATGCCACCTGTTTATTCTGAGGTGCAATGTTGTTCAATCTTAGGAAACCACACTCAACTGCAATTTCAGTGCCACTTTCCATTCACCAACTAGAATGTTTGGAGTCTTGGTAAATGGACAGGAGTAGGAGTAAGAGAAAATGTTTCCTTTTGATTTCCATCTGGCTGTGCAGAGAGGGAAAAAGATACATTCCATCATGGTAAACTACTATCTGGAGATGTAGAGACAGACAGTGAAAATGATCGGGGTAAGAAGGAATTTTTAAGTGAAAGAGACTGTCAGGATTAGCACCATTTGGATAAAGATGAAAGAAACCATGATGTATTTATGTAAAATGTAACTTCCATACACCAAATGTATCTATTTTCTTTAGAGAAGAGATGCCAGTGGGTGAAGAGGAAAGATGATGTATAATTTTTTCTATGGTTGTCTTTCCCTACGGTATTGCTGAGAGTATGTCCTATGTCAGACTGAGGAAAGGATTAAACCTTTATATGGATAATGCAGGTTAAAGCTGTAGTTGGCTTTTTTTGTACCTTTTTTTTTTCAAAAGAAAATTCTTAATGTACTACCATTAAGAAAATTTTCTACACATGACAAATACTGTGATTTTACTATTCCATTTACCACATATCTTTTGTATACATTTTAAGTTCAATATATATATATATATCGAGTGCTGTGCAATTTTTTTAAGGTTTTCTGTGCCACTTTAAGAAATACTAATTAATATTACCATTACTTGACACTAATCAAAATTTAAAGCTGCTACATGAAATTGGATGAAATATAATATGTGAAATTCTGTGAAGTTCTAAACAAAATTCTGAGCTTTGAATTGTAATAAGTGTCTATCACACCTATTTAATGTTCATAAGAAACCTGTTCATGCTGCAGTGAATGTGAAAAAAGCACTGATATAGTACTGAGAATTAGGAACTGCATGGCCTGAGGTTGCTTTGTTATTTAAACTTGTAGATGTGATTTAACTTGTTTGTGTCACACTATATCTTTTAATAGAGCATGAATAATTTTGCAGTTAATTTTGCCATGCTCCATAGTCTTTGGTATCTTAGTCTGGGTTGTTAATCTTCCCTGTGATTATAGCAGCAGACTTAATCTGGATGTGACTGTGAATTTGTTGCTGCAGATGTTGCTTTTCACATAATTTGTTTCAGGAAAGTAGGAAAAGCCATTTTCAGGGTTTGTGTGGTTTTGGTTTTGTTTTACATAGTTATAGAAATAATTATTTCTGATAGCAATTATCCCTCAGGTGTACTTAATCAGTGGTGGGGGTTTTGTCATTGATTATAATATCTTCTTGTCATGTTTTGATAACTTGTTTAACATTCAGTTCAGGCTCCCAGGGTAGGATTCACTGCACTTAAGTTCAGATATCTAGAGCGTAGGCATTTCTGTCTTTTCTGCCTCCCACCTCTGTGGTGTGATTCATCTCAAACTAAAATAGACGTCTAAAATAGGTCAGAAACAGTGCCCCTTGAAAGCACCTGTCTTTATTGACTGTAAAGGGAGCCTGTGGTAACACACAAGAGACACTGACGCTTCCACTGCAAATAAAGCCCACCAGAAGATGCTACAGTTCATTTCTGCCATTGCTTCCATGAAAGAAAAGAATGCAAAAGCCGCCTTCACTTGGCAAGGAGATTTCAATGTGTCCTTGCTCAATAGCAGCCACATAATTCCCAGATTTCCATATTCTGTCATTCCACCTGAGACTCTCTGTCCATGAATAATTTTCTTCTTTTGATCTAGAATCTTTATAGTCTTACCACTAAGTTTTCAGCATTTTCAAAATAAGCTGTGAGTGCAGAAGACCAGGCAGTAGTCATCTGCTACCATATAGAAGGGACAAGGTTTTGTTAGATGAGAGCAGTACTCTGTCAGTATCACAGTGTTTAATTTAGGTTTCACTACATTTTTATGCTTTTGTCAAGTAGCTATTTTTCCTGACCAAGGGTGGGTTTTTAGACTGTGATCTTTAATAATAACAGTTCTATCTTCATTTTAATATTGGCACACACATTGGTTGATTATCAATCCATCTCAGTTTTCTACCTTAAGATACAGATTAAGCCATAAGAATGTTAAGAACATATGTATTACACTGCTTATAAGTTTATGGCACTTTTTAGATGCCTGGCAAGATACATTGTGAATAATACTGCTTAGTCACTTGTATGATAAATATTGAAGTCATCCTGACTGAATGCAGAAAGGAAATAGAAAATACTTTTAATTTTTCCTATGTCCTAGAAAGAAATACTGTCTTACTTAATATCCTATCCTACCTTTTTTTTTTTTTTTTCCAAAGCATGTTTAATAAAGCAAAAAGGTGGCTATTGTGAAGATTAAGACTTAGAAAGTCTATTTTTGGGGGACTTAGCAAGTTTTGGGGATGTAGCAAGTTTTGGGGATTTAGCAACCATTCAGCCCAAAGATTAGAAAAATTGTGGTTTTATACTGTTTTCTTTTGACTTTTCTTTTAGAATTTTCAGAAAGATAAATAGGGTAATTGAAAATCATCATTAAATCAGCATTAATCAATACAGCATATTCTGTGATCACCCAAGTCTGAATTGCGAATTAAATAAAAAATTTTAAAAAAATAATTAGTTCAATGGAATTCACATTTTTTAGCACTGGGAAAGCATCTTTCAGCTGTATTTTTATATCATGATTTTCTTCACAGAAAAATGCAATGTTTGCTTCTACTTAATATAGCTATGCAGTTGCTGGATCATTCTATATTTTTATAATAGTTTGAAAGGGGAAATGAAAGTCTGCTGAGTCAAGATCTGGAACAGCCATTTGCCCTCAGGGTGGTATTGACTGTTTTGTTTTATAATCCCATATCTTTTCTCTGCTGGAAAGATGATTTTAGACAGTATCAGTACACAAACACTGCCACTGCACTTTTAGAAGGGAAAACAACATCAAGAGGTTAAGGACAAGCACAGATAGGATACATTTTTAGAAGAGACTGTTTCTGCTTTCTACCATGACCTCCTCTTACAAGGCTGTATGTATGACAATGAAGAGATGTGCCCCATAGAAAAGTCTTGAGGTCTTTTCAAGCTAATGTATTGATTTGTGGCATGTAATTAAAGAAAAAAAAGGTAATAAAAGGTTTTATTGCTTGTATCTAGCTATAGTCTTTAGGAGACTACATTTTGTGAATAAAGCTGGAGCAACAGGTCTGACATTTTCAAACTTACTCAGTCATTCCAAGTGCTTGGCCTCTGAAGTGCACAAGAGTGAGACTTAAATGCTCAAAATGGCATCAGCAGGGCTGATGTGACTTAAGAGAGGCTATTCAAAGACTGAGCATCCTTGAAAATTAGATGAAAGATGTCATTAATTAAACAATTGAATTAGTTACTTCTTCTGGAAGTATGACTGTCAATATTAACAGTCCTTCAGCAGATTCCAATTCCAAGGGTTGTGATCCCGTTCATGATTATTGCCCTTGTTACCTTCAGGACAGAAAAGTTATCAGGGTAAATCTACTTAAGAGAATTTTATTAGATCATCAGTGATATTTCAAATTTTTCACAATGTGAAAGCAGGTATGATTATGTAATTGTATGGGTTTATTCTGGTTATTTTTCAAGTTTGTATTTATTCAGAAATAAATTCACCGACAGTATGGAAAAATTACGACATTTTAATTGAGAAAGTAAACAAACAGACCTCCTTTTGCAAAGGCCTGCTAATGTCCACAATCTTTACTGAAGAGAGTATTTCCAGTTCCCAGGTAAAGTATGGGATTAATCTGTCATGAATTTTAGCTTTTGATTCATTTCTGTAACTTCTTACTCAAAGGACTGGTTTAGCAACTTGCATCACTTATTATAACAAAAGATACTTTCCAAATGGAGCAGAAATAGAAATAAATAACAGACAATTGCCTTGGCACAAGCTTTCCTGACAGCCTTTATCTTCTAGATAAAATTCTGTTACTCACTTTCATTAGTATTTTACTCTCTGAATACTTTTTATACTTCCAGAACAGGATACATCTCTATGTAAAGATTGCAGAATGATTGCATTATAAAATAAATCATCAGAATGAAAATGAATAAAATAATACCATTAGGAAGAAAAAGTATTTTTCGAAGGGAGGATAGGCAGGTTAGGGAGGATGTCTAGTCATAGTAAGTTGTAGTGCTTGAACACATTATCTCAAACTTATATCTTCTGTTTTTCCTTCATGAGCTCTCATCCTATTTTTATCCTCAGGATGAGACACATAATGTAAGATGTTCACTTAAAAGGAAAAAGCCACTCTGCTGCTGATGATACATAGGCAATGATTATCATCTTATGTTCTTTCATAATTTCACTCATCCTTAATGTACTGTGATCCTTTGCAGTAATGTACATGATTTAGATTCTACGTTTGCTGATAAGAAACTACTCTTTTATTTTGCCAAGAGCCATGATACCACTGTGTATAATGTTGCAATATAATCAACTTAAAGCATAAATAACAAAACTGACACCTAAGTTATATGACACATGGTCAAATAACAAGCTGAATGTTTAAATTATTTCTTTTCTACTGTCTAGGATCACATTACTTTAGAGGTTTTGGTCTTGGTTCATCAAGAGTTAATGTTAGATTTGACGGAAATGTTAAAAATGTTCATAAAGGCAGTCACTTGTTTGATTCTACATAAAAAATTGTCTTTGAGTCCAAGGACCACCTAGACTTTTTCATGAAATCTGTAGTCATGTCAGAAAACAGAAATGTAGTCCTGGCCTCAAAAGTGAATGGCAGAGGACACAGGCTGTGTGCTAAATACAGCTTAGTAGCTGTGCTTTTGGCTGTTGAAACCCACGAGTGGTGGAGAAAAGTATGTATCTTTTCAAACCAGGTATGATTTAACTTTCAGAGATAAATCTCTCAATTTTTTTGCAGTTTGGTTCACTACACAGTCTCGCAATTATCTCTGCCATCCTCTCCTCCTTCAACTCTCACATTCTGTTTAATGTCCAGTAGACTTCTCTGTATACAAGCATTAAGTGTTCATTCAGTTTCTTTTTTGGATTCACTCAGTAGTAACTGTCATCAACACATAACTTAAAAATAGATAAAACCAGTGTTTATATCAGGTTCATTTCTATTACCTAATAAGTCTCTGTGTACAATCTTCATTTACTGGTGGTCAGGTTATACAAAGGAAACAAGGATCCAGTGCTGGGAAGTTGAATTGTTTCAAGAAAAATGAAATGGTTCTTTAAATATTCCATCCTAGCTTTATTGAACCATGTGGAAAGGGAGTCAGATATAGAACTACTTAGTTGTTAAGTCTTCAGACTGTGTGAATTAATAAAAGAGAAAGGGAAAATTTCCTCCTACACAAGTAATCAAACGACATCTTTCGAACTTAGTGTCATTATGGTTGCATTCCGTAATTGTTGATTAGGGACTGCATAATTGATAGGTTCATATAAAATATATTCTGCATGAGCCACTGTATTCATAAACTCACTTAGATACTGAATCAGCAATTTTAATTTTATTGACTTTTTATGGCCTAGAGAGATCTAGTGTTAGATAAATGAATTCTGAAGTTTGCCATTTAAATGAAAAATAGTTATAAGAGTTTGAAGTTGATTAGTTGATGTTGACTCTGTTTTTTTCAAAGCAAATGCAATACTTGGTAAAATATTTCAGTATATGCAAAAAAACCAAGGTTACGTTAAAAATGAGTTGTATTCATATTTGTACTTCCTGTGTAAGTTTTGTCATTGTTCTTGTGCTTCAAAGGGAAGGCATCATACAGAATAAACCTGCTGGGACATGTTTTATCCTTTAGTATTTCTGATGTATAGTTTTACTTCTAACAGAAGATATTTTGTTCTGCAGTGTACTTGTCATCAAGGGTTACATGAATCCTTATGTTCAAGATTAAAATAGGGCTCATAAGTTCATACTGCCTTGGTACAAGCATTTGTTCTTGTAAGACACTTCCTGCTACACGTTGGTATTTGCATACTCAAAAGACAAAGACCAGTGATGGAAATATTGATAATTGGCTCTTAATTACAGAGACAAGATGAAAAACAGTCTTTACTTATCAATAAGATAAGCTGATCTATTTCTACCAGTTTTAAATTCTGTAAGGATTTTTTGGCTAGAAGCCTGAAAGGGAGCAAGAACTTCCTTGTACTAGGTTTCATTGTCTTTAATTCTCCCACTTTGCTTTCTGGGAGCTATGCCAGCTGGGAATGGTTAGTTTCTGAAACTCAGTATGTGTGAGTTTTATACATTCTTTAAAGTATATTAGTCAGATTTTGGTTTTGTGTTGCTTTGTTGATGGGGGAAAAAAAGAAATAATTTTGGCATAGAGCTTCATTAAATAAGCTGAAAGGAATTGTAAATAAATTTGGATATGAAGAACAATTAGATTTCATGTGTGACTTCATGAAGATAGTCATTGAAATGTGATATGCAATTTGAATATCTTTTGTCTGAACTGTGGTAAAGGTTTACCGTCATTTCCAGCCATTAATAGTTGGAAACCAGAACTCTCTAAACATTAATATTTTTCAGTTTAAATCAAAATCAGGATATTTTAAGCCAGATGAGTAACTTATCATATGATACTCCCGCTATTTTGATGTCTACAACAGAAGATGATAAAGAAACACCAATTCAAGTACAGTGTTGTCAATATTGGAAGATTAGTAATGATTCTCTGAGTCTGTGAAGTAGAAGTGATAAAGTCTAGAGGTTTAATGTGAAAGCTCTCTAATGTTCTGAAAATCACACACTCACACTGCTCCTGGAGGAAGGCATGTTTCTTTAACTTCGTTTTCCCTGATAGAGACAGAAATGAGAATAATATGTGATATAAAGTCCATGTTTCTGGATAATTACTCACCTAACTCAATTAGAGCTGGTGATTTAAATCTTAACTCAAAACATCTGCTTTCTATTGCACTACATATTGTGAAGAGAAACTATATGTCACAAGCACTAGCACATTAAAAAGCTAAATGTGTTTGTCAATTTAAAAAAGCGCATCTTGTCTCTGCAGTCAGAAATAGAAGGGTTTGTATTAGTGTCCCTGAATTTTCAAAGTACTTTACATAATCATCTCATATACACAAATATATGCCTTCCTTTTTGATGCATAATTTACTGGTTTTTTTAATATATATGTATCTCTACATAACATATCTTGGTTTTTTTTATAAAAATGATAGGCTACTCATAAAAACGCCAACTTAAAATAAATAAATAAATAATCTCACTGAAAATTTTGGAGAGTAGTATCTAAATAAAATGTAAAGTTCAACATAATTCATATGATATAGATTCAGAGCTTGATAACTCGTACATTCAAAAGTAACTGGAACTAAAGCCATCATAGAAGCATTGCCATATCTCATACTTTTAAACACATAGAACTTTTTCTTTTCATTTAGATTTTTTTTTTCTTCCACTATAAGTCTCACTTCATGGAATAATTAAATCATTACTTGGAAGATTCATGGAGCAAATACTTGAATGGGGATTGCATTTATTGTAAGTACTTCTACCACTGAGCTCTAGTCATGGTCTTTGGGTGTGTTTCTCCATTTGTCCTGTTGGGTCTCTTCAGTTTCCTTCAGTTCCAGCTTGATACTCTCCTTAGTCGTTGTTGCATTCAATTAGACATGGAAGACCTGGTTCCAGCTCCTTGTTCCAAAGAGATTGCTGAATCCCAAATTTGGAGCTGCTGGCTTTTCTGAAAAGTGACTCTTTCTGTAATTGTGAACACGCATTCTGCCATGCATCAGTTCATGCTTTACTGAATTTACCTGTGCTCTAATTGCTTCCTGGCAAGAGGTTAGTTTCATATTTTTCAGAAAAAAACTGTTGTAAACAAATGGTTTCAATCTATTTTGAGTATTAAACCAAAATGACATTCTGATTCCATGAGGATCCTACAAGAACATGATGTTGCCTTTATTGCAGTGTGGTAGAAAAAAGTCATAGTCATTACCTTTCCCCACAAGGTTGAAGTTAGTGGAGAATTAGAACAACAGTTACAATGCCATGTCTTCTCTCCAGATCTATACTTATTAGATAGGTTTTTACTGATTCAATATGTTTGACATAAATTCAGGAGTGGTGGGGCTATTGGTTTTTTTTTTTGGTGGCATTGTTGGTAGGTTTTTAAAGTGCAAATTTCTTCACCTAGGCGGGAAAGCCAAAACAACAGATAAAAGATCAGGAACAATATTTTCAAAAGCATTTTTATTATAAGAGGCAGCCAAGTTATGGTGAACAGTGATCCCAGTAAGAGCTCCCAGTGGAAGGCTACAGCTAAAAGAAGATGTGCAGTCCTAGAGGAACAAATAGGGAACTAGCAAGTCTAAATGCTGCAATAATGTTATGATCATGAAAGGCATTATTGCAACTGTTACTAGAGCAGTTAGATTTAAGTATGAGTGTACTAGTTTAAGATTTTGCACATGCCAGTATGAGAAAATGAACTGAGTTTTCTATATTCCTGGTAGAAACAAGGTTTGAAAGTTATGAAAGTTGAAGCAAGAGAAGTTCAAGCTAATAGGTACAGTTACTGAGTAGTGAAAGTACTTAACTATTGGAGGAATGTATGTGGGATTTTGCACATGAATTCTTCAAATTATGCATTTGGTGAGGAAACTATGATGTAAATTTCTTTAATCTTTCAGGGCAAACCATTTTAAATATCCATAAAAGAAACTATTTATTGCACTGTGGAGAAACAGCACGTTTGGTAGGCGTATTATAAAGAAGAAAGTATCCGCTCATAACAAAAGATTCTGAGATTATCAACAAACTGGTATCTTTCACTTGACCAGTTGAGGGGCCTCTTTGCTAATGCAAGCATCTAGATCTTCTGGAAGAGAAATCAAAGAGGGGAGAATACACTGAAATCTAGATCTTAAGAAAATGTTCCAGACAGTAGTTTTGCTTTCATTCTGTAAATGTTATAGAAGCTGTATCATGGTAATTATAAGAAATTGCTAGATATGAGTAGGATCTAAGAAGATTTTTTTCACTTTGGCTTACAAAATACGATTATTGCAGTATGCACCACTCTGACATACACATTTAAACAGACAGACATGTCTGCATCTTTCCCAACTCCTTTCATAGTCATTTTACTTTAGAAGCTGCATTATCTCCTATTGCTAAAAGCATTAAGATAAAACAGAATAAAAAACATAGACAGCCTGGCAACTCACCAGGCTTTTAGAATTTTGACAAGTTCCTTTTGAAAGTACCATTTCTTAAGTGGTTTTTCTGCCTCTTTTAACCCTTGTGAATAAAATAAAAGTGCTTGACAGAATATGCAAAGTTAGTTTTGCAACCACTTCACAATTTTACCCTTTTCTGAAACCCTGGTTTTCAATTTTTGGAAATTGAACACTTATTTTTTGTTGCTAAAAGGTGTCAAGTTCTTAGAATATTACTTTCTTTATCATCTTAATGTAGTTCAAATTATCTGCATTTGATGAAAAAGATGCAATGAATGCTTTTTGAATGTGCAGTGCAGTTGTTCACAAGTATTATCAGCCTTAAAAAATAACTTCTTTAAAACGTTTTGTGTATAACTAATGAACTAAGCTGTAGGTCTGTAGCTTTGCTAAGCACAGTAGGGCTCAGAATAAAATTCCAACCTTATACTTAGCAATGTTAGGTAAACCTTTCTTCAATAGAGATTCAGACTGAAGATGAGAAAAAAAGAGTTAGAAAAGAATGAGAAAAGAGACGCTTATAATGTGTATTATATTTAAACTGACTATAGCTCTGTAAACAGACTCACAAATATTTTTTTCTCCCCAAAAGTAGCACCAAAAATTAAGAAATGTAAAAAATACTAATTTGGAGAGCAATACACAGCTTCTTTCTTTTTCTAGACAAGACAGTCAAAACGACAAAAAATGCCACCTTTGTGTTATTTAAAGCAAGTTGTATGTGTTAGCACAGCTGTCAGCAACTGAAATGATAAAATTATCATTGTTATCAAGTACAGCTATAAACTGAACATGAGGCATGCTTCAGGTTAGTCAGAAGAGGTCCTCTGTTTTTCACTGTGCATGCTTGCTTGAAATGAAACTGTGTTTTATTGGTTAACTGGGATGCTTAGCATAATCACTTTGCAAGGCTGTGGTGGAGGGAGGTGATTATCACTGAGAACAGATGGGCAGGTCCAAAGCGTTGCCAGAATCTGCACAAGCTCCATGTATTGTAGGTTCTGGCTCTCTTTTCTTTGGCATTTCTAATTTTTATTCATCGTGCATATTACAACGGACTAGCTGAGCTAGAGGTCAGGGAGCAATGACCTTACAGTTTAGCTCACAGATGCAGGAGTGAGGAATTCAAAGCGCTGTCACTGTACATCTGAACGGATGGGGCAGACTGAATTTTGTCCAATTGCCTCCCTAAATGTATAAAAGGATTTGTCTCCGAGCTTAGCACTCTGCTCTGTATCTGTAGCTCTCTGTGGATTGTATTGTGTGTCACCAGAAATGATATTCTCGGATATGAACACTGTCTCTGCCTCTCCTAAAGTACATCCTCCTAATGGGACCCGGTTTTATACTTTTCAGGTAAGTGAACTTTAATGAAGCTGAAAGGATTTTACATGATAGGTAAACTTTGAGTAAGAGTAGCTAATATGTTAAGAAGCTTATGTATTCATTAGTTTTGTATAGGTAGGAGAAAAAATGTAAGAAATCAATATCATCAGAGTAAGTTTGCTGCCTTAAAAAGATCAGCATGTAACTGCCCCTATACTAACACAAAATTACATTCATTATGATTTTGCTATTGTTTGTGTTTTCCAATAATAGTATAATCTTGTAATTAATTAGATTTATAGTTTCTTACATGGACCCACACTGTCTTTCTGTTTAGCTCAGATAAACACTCTGTTGAAATTACCAGAAATTCCAAACTCAGGTTATACAAAATATATTTTAAAAACTTTGTATGTTGTACCTGTCTGGATTTTTTAGTATTAATCCTGAATGTAATTTCATGCTATCTGATGCTAATTTGATTCCTGTGAATAGTAATCATACATATGCCATCGATAGAACAGCAGAATCTATTGGTAATCCTACCAATTAAGGGTCTTGATTTTAAGCCAAGTTTTGCCTCATCCAGGTAAATAAACTGGTGCTTAGCTAAAGGTAAGAATGTATTATATGCTCTGTATCTTAATTGCAAGCCAATCTAATTACAACCATCTTTCAGTAGCATTTCGTTATAACTAATCTTCAGTACCTTGGTTCTGAAAAACTATGTAATCCTACATTAAGATTTAGCAATAATAAAAAATCCCTTACACACACCCCTGCCCCAGATGGTCCTTACAGCACTTCGGCCCTGCAGGGCAAATCAAACACTCCACTACTTAAAGTGGCAACAGATTTTTCAGCTCAGCCTCTGACAGAGTTAGGATTTAAATATCCTTCCTGTTCCTAATTGCCTAGCAGGTTTGTCTTTCTCATTACTTCTGCAGTTGTAGAGGGATTCTTTAGTATGTAATAAACCCTGTGTATACAACCAGAACAAGCAATCTGAAGCAAAGATGATCATAAAAGTTGCTTATAAAATGCGTGGCAAACTTCTGTCACAAAATCCAGGTACAGCATTCTTTCGGTCCAATAACTGCATTTCATTCTTGTCTTCTTTTAAATCCGTTGTTTTTAATTGTACTGTCTTGCCGTTCTTACAGTGATCTCAAATAATAGTTGAGGGCTGTGCAGAAAGAATGGCATCCTCCTAGCAGTGACGATCTGCTGATCCTGGCAGTGATTCAGAGACATGAGTGCCCCAGGCCTGTTCCTCTACAGCGTGACTACTTTTTTCACACACTGACATCTAATATTCTGTACAGCCTTCTGTAGCTATGCTCTTAAACACAGTTCCTGATGGCAGGTATTCTTTCTGAATATGTCAAGTTGAAAAAGTCACGAAAATTAGGATGCTTGGTTGTGATACCAAACTGAATATATTATTTTGTGGTACTTTATGAAAGTGCTGGTGATTAAGTATATATGTTTTTGACAATATGTATTATTGCTACTGGCCATCACTGTGATTACAGTAGACATTATCCCAGCCACAAAAAATTCTCTTTTCAAAATTATTTCTTCCTCAGATTTTTGAATTAAGGGGTCACTAAATAAAAGGAACTTAGAACTAAATTTCCTGTTACATCCTGGATACTTTAATGAACAATGTAGGGTTAAATGACCTTGGAATGTAAAGCTGATAATTCTGGACAGTATGTGTTTGTGTTCTAGAACAGCTTGGTGTTATCAGTGCTAAAAGAATCCCTGAAAATTAAAAAAAAAAAAAAAAAAATTAACCAAAGAGAGCCTGTATTGTCCTGTGCTGTCCTTTTTCAAATTTTCACCCATTTATTTAATTATATATGTGCAATATAAAGTGATGTGAAGCAACTTTCCAGTTCTTGTCTTGGCTTCATTGTTCCTTGTTTCCTATCTTTTGACCACCATGTTTGCACTACCTTCTCTTTCCCTCTTGATTTACTTCAGTCTTTGCTTACAAATGTAATAATTGCTGAGAAGGACTTCATATGATTCTCATTACTTTTTTTGATCTGTTTTAAAGTACTTTCACCTTTAGCTTTCCTACCTATTTTATTGTTTCTATGTGTTACATTGAATCTCTTTGAGACAGAGAATCTCTTTTGTTTAAATAGCTTGCAAAGTTTTGAGACAGGTTAATGGTTCTTAATTTGAAATATGCACACTGGTATTTAACCTAAATGTGTGAAAATAATCTTAGCAAAAGCAATGTCTAGCATGTCCAAACCAGAACAAGTACAAAAATTGTGAGATGAGAGACTGAACGTGGATTGATGGAGGACAATGAGTGATTAAGCTACTGATTTCATTGAACACTGTTGTAATGATTAAACAGTTGATTTAACTGTGCATTGATTCAATAACAGAACATATTAATTCTTTCAGCAATGGAAATGGTACTGAAAGAAGCAAAAAGCTTGTGTACAAGTTGTAACTTCATTATCAGCATTTCACTGATGCCTCAGGAAATAAGATCGAGCTGGATTCTACTGGCCAAGGAATCAGACTGGCCATACAAAGATGCACCTAGCAGAGCACTTGGGCTAGGGATAATCATAGTTACTGTTTGACAGACTGTCTGAAGATTCTTGATGCTCCAATGTCTGCCCTTAATTACATCAGTATCTGCGACTATCTAGAAGCTATGATATTCCAGTACCATGGTTCTGCTCAGGAAATTTGTCCTGAAACTCTGCAAACATTAAAAAAATTATTTGGTTCAGTGTATTTCCTGAACCAGCTGCTATAATTCAAAGCTTAAGCTTTGATTCTTAGACTGTGCTTCATTAAAGTAATAAAAATAGAAAACTATATGAGAGGAGCTTTTATAAAGAAGTTATGTATTGTCTGAAAGGGAGGAGTTATAATGCTGTTATGAGCAAGGTTTAATTTTAAAATAACGAGGGCAATACCAAAATTTAGTGCTTTGTATTTCAATATCTGAGTTTCATCTCAATTTGCTTGTGCAAACCTAGACAGACTTCTGCAGCTATATAACAGAAAGCAGTGATTTTTCTTTAGTTTTGCATTTGAACTTGATTCAATCAATTGAACTATCAATCAAAAAAGATAGTATTTCTGCTGCTTGAGGTGGATCATTTAGTTTCCCAGCAGTCCCATAGTGAACATCTTTCATGAATATTGTAAAACAGCAAAATTAAAGTAGTAACATTGCCTTGCTCTCTGCTTGTACTTTGCTGTATTTAATGGCTATTTGCATATAATAATGATACAGGTGGAAAATTTTGGCTTAGAAAGGAGATGTGTTTAACTTGATTATTGGTTGTGGTACTGGAAACATTAGTTCACTGGAAGAGTATTTCTATTCGATCTGTTTTTACTGGGGCCTTGAGGGTTGTTCCTTTTATTATGAAAGCACAAAGGAACTTAATTTTGGAATTTCAGATTTTGTTTCTGGAAGTTGTCTAATACTGCTTTGGTCATTTAAAAGCAACTTAAGATTATGTTGGTCTTTAACATATCCAGTAAATATTTTTTGTTTTCTTAAATTGGTTGTATACAGTAGCACGTGAACATGCAAAACTTCTGAACATACAAAGTATCTTCACATTGTACATGATGTTTATTTCAACAGAATTTGAATTGGAAAAGTCTTTTTTCTCTTTCAGTATCTAAGAACAGTATTTTAGCTCTTGCAAATTTCAGTTGTTAAGCTAAGCACACATTTTAAGCCCAGAGCTAAGCACAGACCTAAACGGAAAGTAAAAGGAGTTGCCAATAGGTTCCAACTTAGGAACTAGGCATGTGCAGTAGAGAGAGAAAAAACATCCTCAAATTGCTGCAGTACATGAGATGTCATGGATCCAGCTGAATCTTTAGTTTTGAAATCTGCAATATATAGTAACAGTTTCTGTAAATCTTAACCACAAACTTTCAAAGACTTGGAAGCAATACTAACCCATTTTATAGTCAGATGAGATTTGTGGTTTATAAATGCACTCCTAGGACAACTAGAGTGTACTCCTTTTTGCTAAGGAGTAGTGAAGTAAGGGCTGGTCTTCTGAAAACTTGGGAGATTAAAGCAATTTTTTAAAGTTACCTGATGATCAGAAGTTCCATAAAGAAATAAAATTGCCTTCTTACAAAACCTGCAGAGAAATCCTAAAATATTCATGTGACATAAAATTGTAAATATACTATGAAGTACTGTAAAAGTGTATTGCTGATCAAAGGTGTGCAGCTGGGTTACTGGGAAACTGGGAACATTTCTATACATACATATCTATTAACATTATACTGATTTGTGCGGGCTGTTATTTCTTAGCAACTAAAAGTTACTAAGTGACAGTGAATTAACAGAAAGCAAGTAAAAATGTTACTTTCTGGTACCCAATGTGCTTTGAGCTCTCTGGAAAACCCCCCCCTATTCTGTAAGAAATGCTTCATATACTCATTAATTTTCCTATTATTATCTATATTAATAATTTAAATCATCTGTACACCTACCCAGAACTTCTGTTTTATACTGTCTGTTTTAGTAATTCTATTTTCTTTTATGTATCTTATATGAAAATAGTAAATGAAAGAAAAAGGCACTTCTATAAGAGATAATATCTTGTCAGAATTCGTAGTTGTACTTGTTAGCATACAGTCAGTAGGGACGCCATGCCACTCTTGTTTAGTAGGCCATAACTTTTCAATTATTTTGTTACTTCACGTATTTCTGTGCAATATCATTTAGTATCAAAGAAAACACCTTTTAAATTTCTTTGCAGAAATTACCCAGTGCTATGAAAAAAATATGTTTATTCCAGGTGATGGAGAGGGGTTAATAGTCACCTTGTATCTCACCACTCATACCATAACAAAATTCTTGTAAAATTGGATGTGTCTGTTCCTACTCTATGCAGACTTTAACTGCACATGTAGAAAATGCGCCACATATAACATGCAGAAGAGAGCCAAAAACCTGTGTATACTTTCAGACCTGTGTCACCTCATCCATGGGAGAACCGTGGAATCTGATCTTACCTTGACCTTCAGCTGACTATGTGGGCAGCTCCTTCCACCAACCCTCTGCCAGGCGTGAGATTTCTCCCATAGTTTTGCCTAAATGAAGATTTTCTGTTCTTATTTATGGCACGAGCACAGTACATTTTTTTCAGAATCATCATGTAAAAGTCCTAAGGGTATCATCTTTGTGAAAGCTGCAAGTCCACAGCCAGTTGGTAACTTGTATCAGTAATGGTAGTGAACATCACTGGAAGGCCAGCTTTGACAGGTGTCCACTGAGTAACTGGGTTGGTGTGGAAGAAGTTGTGGTGCAGATCGTGCGGGTTGCTGTGGACTTCAGCAGTTTTGAAAGCTGTGTTAGTGAATATAAATAACAGTGGCAGAAAGGCTGACAGTGAAGTAGTTTTTAGAGACCTCTGACATGTTAACAGTGGCAGAAAATAGTAATGCTGGACCAGGGCTTTACTGTGTAGCAAAAAAAAAAATCTTTAAAAAATATGGGCAGTGTCAAAGGCAGGAGACAATAATAAAGTGATTTGCATTGCAAATACCTCAGAAATATTTATAGCTTTATAAGTGGGTTTTATATAATTTTGGAATTTAGGAATTTCAGAGGAGTGCTGTGAGAAATATGCTTACAGGCTCTTTTATTCAGAAATAAATGACTAATGGCAATAAAGGTTGGTCTCATGTTTTAAGTTAGTGTTATTTCCTTTTATTTACTTCTATTATTCTGTGATACGTATTTTTATTTGCTGTTTGGTGAGAACAAACTTAGAGCTTTTCTGCTCAAATACTGACATGTTAATGTGGTGTTATTCTGACAGTAACCAAAAATATGAATTTCTCAGTACATAACTATAAAATTTTGAAGGAGAAATATTTGAAAATTTTATACATGAAAACATGCTATGCCAAATAAACTTACAATAATTTTAATCTTGTAGAATTATTTTTAGAAGGGAGTCTGTGAGTGTTTGTTAATTAGTTCGCTACATTGACAATTAATAGGTTTAATCATTTTACTAAGTTGGTGAGAATGTGGCAGTTGGACTCCAAAAGTGGAACAGAATTATTCAGTCTGACAGGAAAATAAGAACATTGTTGAAGTGTTCATCTAAAACGCATTAAAACTGTGTTACTGTGAAGTATTTAATGTGCCTTGGGTATCTGGAGAAATAATTTTGTTTGCAAAAGAAACAGGTTTTTCTTTTTGCATAATTCTGTTGTGCCAGAGAATTGTAATTTGGGCCACCAGAGCTCATGAAAGACAATGTTTTAACCACAATCCACACATATGTCACACAGACCACCTCTGAAAAGCTACTTGTTTTCTGGTTGGCTTCTGATTTTTAGCTGGAATTGGGCTGAGAGCTGCCCCATCTGTGTGGCTGCACCACCACATACCCTCTTCCTGCTTAAAAATCAGTAGTGTTACATGGCTCCATATTTTCCATATTTTGTTTTTCCAGCTGGTCAATAAAATGGTCTGATAGTTTTTATGAATCTGCTCTGCAAGCAGTGAACTGGGAAGGGTGACTTGACTGAATATTAACTGATAGTTTTGATCTATAGGTAACTTTTGCATCCTCCTCTGGGTAGAAACACAGGTTGCTTAAGGAAAACCTTAGAACCATTATGGTTCTAAGATAAGCCTAATTACCATGAATTCGGTAGTGGAAATCAGGAAAACTAATCCTTCTTGCCAAAAGCTTCCAATCAAAACTAACTGTATGCACGTACATATACACATGCTTTCAAATAAAACCCCAAACCAACTAAGAAAGTACTTGAGCACAGAACTGTCTATAGTATTTTTCAGTTGTAGAGACTTAGTAAATTATATTGCTTACTTAAAAAATATGATAATTAGAGTAAGTGAAGAATAAGAATACAGGATCTTTAAATACATACATACAACAAAATAGAAAGATAGAGCTTAAAGTCTTCATGTCTTAAGTAAATATTCATGTAGATTTTGCTTTTGCTTGCCATAAAAACAATTTTTTTCCACATAATACCATTTTTTCATTTGTTTAAACTGAACATTAACCAAACAGAGCAGCCAATGCAATTTTCCTATGTGGAATTCCTATCATGTAGAGTGTGGCCACTTCTACTTTGCAATGTAATGAGGTAGAGTCAGAAAGTAGCTTTCCTTTTTCTTCCAGAAGCACTGGAGCTAAACCAGAGCTGCTGCTTCTTTTGCAGCTGAGTGGATGTGACCAATAAAAGCAGGGGGCCAGTAGGAGGAATAGCAATAGGAGTGCTTTCCTCCTATTCCAGAAATAGGATCATGGTACGGTTTCTGAATCATAGCTAGAAACCATGTTTCTGGCTCAATTTCAGAAGAGCTTTCAGTGTTGGATTATTTTACCATAATTTGCATGGAAAATAAAGAAATGTACTGGTGTTTTCCAGACTAGTAAGGATACTAAGGGTGACTACACATCGGTGTGTGTTGGTTTGATATTGGTTGGCCCAACTGAATACAAGCTGTATAGAGTTTCAGATAATAAGCTTTCTTTATAAGGAAAACCAGAACAATAGGCATAGTCTGTTCTGAGACAGCACAGACTGTTTCTATATGGATGAATGTCCTGAACATCCTGTATAAATTGTGATGATAATCTTTTGGGAATGGCATGGTTTTTCCCTTGATGAATATTACCAATCTTGCTATGCAGCACTGATGAAACATTCCCATCCCTGCCTGAGAGGAGAGTGTAAGTAATTGGCTTATTTCGTTGTACATTTCAAATATATTCCTAGTAGTTGTTTCAGATCTAGATCATACTGCCTTCTTCTTCTTGATTTGCTACACATTGGACCAAGTAGGGGACACTACCATCCTAGCACAGTATTAATTTTATTTATATAACGCACTTTGTCCTCAAGGTTCTTTTATACATTGTTTAGAAATTTGTAAGGCAAGAGGATTTGTGGCCTGCCTGATGCTCATAATCTATTCACTATCAACAGCATCAGCTGATGATGTTGAAAAGTGAGTGATCTACCTGAAAATTTCTTCTTTTACTTACATCTGTCTTAAAGCAAGGAAAGAAAGCAGGTGAAGGCAGAAAACACAAAATACTTGGCATGTTGAACTGTCCTATGATCGAAGGCAAGCAACAAAGTGCTTATGTGATTTTAATGGTTTTAAATACTTTGAGATGTGAATTAAGTTTTTGCTGAGGAACTTATGACGAACTATGTCTGCAGATATGTCTGTTTTGGGGAAATTACTGTGATAGAAGCATTAAAGTAAATAATTTTACCTTTATTTATAGGTTGTATTTTCATTTTGAATGCAATAGTGTTAGTACACATCATAAGATTTTTAATCCTAAATTTTTTAGTAGTGATTTTAGTAAATAAATTTTATTTTGCCTTTTCTATTCTCATCTAGTTCAATATTCAGTTGGCAGTTATGCTTAGCAGAATATTTATGGAGGACTATGAGGCTAGGATTGTTTTAAAATGACAGGTGGCATAATTTAGTTGAATTGTGATTCACTCAAAGATGTAAACTGAGAAGAATATGGATTCAGTATTTTCACTGAAAGAATTAGAATTAATGATTCATGGAAACTTAAGTGTTCTGTGATATTTTTGCACAAGGAGGAATTTTACAGTTCTGCATGACTAAGAGTGTTTATTCCTATGAAATGTGTTGCTCCTACTGTTAGGTCTAACAAAGTATGAATTAATTTTTATTTATATTTTTAATTAAGTATTCTGCATACATGGTGGTGGCACAGTGTGAGGAATGACTTTGTCTACACCATCAACCTCAACAGGGCTGGCACTGAGCAAAGCTTTGCAAAGAGTGGTGAGCAGATGTCAGTAGCACTGAAAACGTGCTGAGGGTGAGCTTATATGTAGGGATATGTTGGTGCTCTGAGCCAAACCAAGGAGTAAGGGAAGAAACTTGATCTGGATTCTGGAGTTTATGTCTCCATTAGTATGTAGCGTGGCAGAGTAAAAGTCAATCTGTAGAGCAAAAGAGGAGGATCATGCGTCTGTGCCATTCACAGGGAAGTTGTTTTGGAATAGGTCATCAGGTCCTCAGGCTGTACATCCACAATGGGATGGAAAGCATCAGATTCACTCTCACAGGTCATCTTTCAATTTAATTTTGTCCAGGAGATACCCTGTACAGGCACTATGAAATCACGATGCAAACCAGAGTTGAGACAATGGGGAATCCTGCTTCAGACAGCCTGATAGAAAATGAAGCATTAATGTAGACTTGATTTCTCTAATGGCAAGACCTGATAAACAGCATTTCAGAATAAGGGCCAAGATTTGTCAGTCCCAAATCATGTTCTGAGTGAGCATATTTCTCTGAAGGAGCCCAGGAACATAAGCTGCCCTCTGTTGAGCTAACCTTTGTCAATACAACTATATTGATAAAGACCATGTTGACTCTAATGTCATACACTCACTTTAGATGAATCTCTTAAATGCATGCTGTTTGCAGTGTTTTATTGTTTTCTTAGGACTCTATTATAAAAATAAATATTATGTGGAGAAAATTATTATTAGCATCTCACATTTCTGAGGGAATGAAAAACTATTAATGAACAGTTTTGATAAAACAAAGAAAACTATTTCTTTTGCATTGTTATGGAAACTGCTTTTCTTTGCCATACTTTTATGTTAGCAGTAGACACAGAAAATTATTTCAGGTTAGTAATTGAACCTCTGTTTCGTGTGGTTGGGAACATGAATTTCAGATTGGCTCAGTGGACGGCTTTGATGTATCATCTTGAGCGCAATCACACAGCACCTACAGGACGTCCAGGGGATCGGACCCAGCCAGAATAGATTTAGGAGGGCAGGTCCTGCCTGATCAACCTGATCTCCTTTTATGATGAGGTGGCCCACCTGGTGGATGAGGAGAAGGCTGTGGATGTTGTCTACCTGGACTTCAGCAAAGTCTTTGACACCATCTCCTATAATATACTCCTGGAAAAGCTGGCAGCCCATGGCTTGGACAAGCGCACCCTTTGCTGGGTTAAGAACTGGCTGGATGGCTGGGCCCAAGGAGCAGTGACTGGTGCCACATCCAGTTGGTGGACAGTCCCTGGTGGCCTCCCTCAGGGATCAGCGTTGGGCCCCGTCCTATTTAATGTCTTTATTGATGATCTGCATGAGGGGATTGAGTCTACCATTAGGAAATTCACAGACGACGCCAAGTTGTGTGTGAGTGTTGATCTGCTGGAAGGTAGGAGGGCTCTTCAGAAGGACTTGCACAGGCTGGATCCATGGGCTGAATCCAATGATATGAGGTTCAACAAGACCAAGTGCTGGGTCCTGCACTTGGGCCACAACAACCCCAGGCAGCACTACAGGCTGGAACAGAGTGGCTGGACACCAGCCAGGCAGAAAGGGACGTGGGGGTACTGACTGACAGCAGCAGACAGCCAGCTGTGCCCATGTGGCCAAGAAGGCAAATTCTGTGGCCAGCAGGACCAGGGAAGTGATTCTTTCCCTGTACTCAGCACTGGTGAGGCCACACCTTGAGTGCTGTGCCCAGTGCTGGGCTCCTCAATTTAGGAAGGGCATCGAGATGCTGGAGCATGTCCAGAAAAGGGCAACAAGGCTGGTGAAGGGTCTGGAACACAAGTCCTAAGAGGAGCAGCTGAAGGAGCTGGGGATGTTTAACCTGGAGAAAAGCCTCAGGGGAGACCACATCACTCTCTACAACCACCTGAAAGGAGGCTGTAGCCAGGTGAGGGTTGGTCTCTTCTCCCAGGCAACCAGCAATAGGACAAGAGGACACAGACTTAAACTGTGCCAGGGGAGGTTTAGGTTGGACCTGAAGGTTAGGAAGAAGTTCCTCACAGAAAGGGTGAGTGGGCATTGGAATGGGCTGCCCAGGGAAGTGGAGTCACTGTCCCTGGAGGTGTTTATGGGAAGACTGGATGTGGCACTCAGTGCCATGGTCTGGTTGACAAGGTCATAGGTTGGACTTGATGATCTCAAAGGTTTTTTCCAACCTAGTTGATTCTGTGATTCTGTATCTCGCAATGTTTGAAAAAATAGTGTGGCCTCTGTCGGCCTGAAACCTTGGATAAATTGGCTAGCACTGTGATGAACAGTGAAGCATAAAGCTAAATATCTGCTAAACTGTGCTCAGCAAAAGAGTGAAATTAGTAACTTACACTAAATACACATATACAGACATCTGTTGCTTGAAGTAAAGCTGTCAACATTGACCTTTGTGTCTCAAATAAATCACATCAGTACATCTGATGACAGCAGTGTGTGTGTTCATCTCCTGAGACTGGGAACATGGTAGAATTCCCTCTTTTGAGCAGCCCACCTCCACTGCAAGTTTGAGGTTCAGGCAAAGTTTCATCCTCTCTTTCACTTTTGGCTTGTGAGGAGATTCATAACAGGTCTCTGAAACCAACTCTCCCATTATTTATGATTTTTTATCACTCAAAGGCAATTTTTAGAGGGAAGCTTAAACCTCTGGAAGTACGAAAACATCAGTAATGTATTAGTGTCAAATTTAATCCCTAATCTTTGTAAAATAACAATCTTTTTTATTCCACAAGTGAAAGATTTCATTTGATTATCTAGTTTTTAGATGTCCTTCCCTCTTCGTATAGGCATCTTCTATTCAAATGCAATGTTTATCTGTAAGAATTTTTACATGTGATTGCTAGAAATAGAAAATAAAGGGAAAAGATATATTCCCCCAATAGTCTATATTTTGCTGCAATTTGCATCAGATCTTTGCTTTCCTGTATAAAGAGGAAAATCTGATGTACACTACAGCCTCTAACACCAGCTCCTGATCCTGGTTGCATTTGATGTTCAGTGGGCTGTAGTGAGAATTTATCTCTTCAAAAAGCTTTCTGGCGAAAGAACAGTTTGCACTCTTTCAGTCGATCAGAATTACTAAATTAAATCATTATTACTCCAGTGTGGTCTGTGACTCTGTCTCTAGAGTAATTGTGATGGGATTTATTAGAGCAATATTATACTTGGTGTATTTTAAGCATTTAAGGAGAAAAGGCAGTTCAGAAGTTAAAAAAAAATGCTCATGGAAAAATTCACATTCTTATTTGTCACTTTTAAAATAAAAATTAAAAGGATGAGTTAGCTGTCCATTTCTGTTGTAAAATAATTTATTTTACTAACTCAGTAAAGACCCTGACACTGAAAAATAAAAAAATCCCCTGTCTCTATGACAAACCATTGATTTCCAGGTATTTATTCCTAATCCTTTACTATAAGCATCCATGTATCTTCACAGTACTAAAGTCTGATTATAAATTTGATATCTGCCTAGTTTATGCTAAAAAATTTCTGTCCAGTTAAGGGAAATCAGTAAAGTTGTTATTCCATCAAGTGTCAGATACTTTTTCAGAGAAGTGGCATTTGCAGGTGCACCTGTAGCTCCGTTTGCAGTATCACTAGGCTTGGTAGCATAGAGAAACATTGCTGCTCTCAAATATTTTCTGCCTTCACTGCAAGAATGGTCTATTTTAATTGTTTGATTGGTTTGGGTTTTTTTTCCATGAAGTGCCATAAAGATGTTGTGACACTTCAACAAAAGTGTTTTGGAACAGTTCCTATGTCAATGGTAAATTAATCCATTTATGCCTTCAAGAGCTCTGAATTTCTTTAAATAATACATATTTTTTATTTTATGGTAAAGCACATGAAGTAGGTCAGTATTTCCAGCATGTTTGTGAGATGATACTACAAAAGATTGATTTTTTCTGACATTTATTGTGAAATATCTTGATAAAGCTTTAGCCTGCAAAATTTGAGAAATTCACTTGAGAAATCTTTCTCGCAGTACCTATGCAGTCACTTTTTCACTGGATTATTTTTTGCCCTGTAAATATATATAAATCAAGTATATATACATGGATTTGAATATGTGCTTGTGTGCATATACCTGTATTTGACTATGAAAATACAGCCCTGGAATCTGTTACAAATGGCAGGGCATCAGAAATCTTTGGAGCACTGAAAGAATTTTTAAAAGGAGGAGGGATTTTTTGTAATTTTGAGGGATTCCAGCAGCCAGAGTTTAAAAATATCTCTGAGAAAGCATGAGCTCTTACATCTATGCAGCTGTCGTTAGCTGTCACAGACCACTTAAATATGGTGTTGAGTATTATTTAATAGCTGACACTATTCATAAAATATTTTGTGTTTTTCCAGACAAATTCGAGGGTATGGCAATTTAGTCTTGCTTTGCATATGTACAATCAGCCAAAGGCTGATTATTTTGTGGCATCTGAGTAAAATAATAAACTAGTGAAATTCTAATGTCAGGGTGGATCTACAGCTGAAGTGCTTGATATGTCACTGAAATAGAGTCCAGGAAGGAGTCCAGCCTTGTGTGCTGGTCTTTTATCACACCTCTAATCCTGTAGGTAGGAATATGATTTATGTGAAATGCTTGCATATTTCAGGATCTGTTTCCCATGCTATCTGACTAGTTGGGAGCTCTATAAATAGAACTTTTTTATTCCTCAGCTTTTTTACTGCTTTTAGAATATCACTGAGTAAGGTAATAGAAATCTGATCAGAGAGAGAGTTTACCTTCCTTTTCTCCAGAAAACAATGGACTGTCCAGGCAATTCTTTCTCATCATTCTCATTTATTATCTAAGTGAAGCAAACTTCACCTAAAGACTTTTACCTCTTAGAGACCTCTGACCTTAAAGAAGCTGGGGAAAGTCAGCATATGGTAAGAGCTGATAGGTTTGCTTGCATGTTTCCTCTCTGTGATTCATTCTGAGAATGCCAGATTTCAGAAAACTGCTTTTGAATACTTGATTTCAGTTTCAGGAAAAAAATCTATTAGCTGATCACCCATCAATGAAGAAGGATTACAGAGCTGTAAGGTGAAAAGCCAAGGGTCAGATGCACAAGGAGATACTGTCGAGACTTTTATTTTGGGTCACAGCTCTCACTAGAAAAGTAGGAATGCCACTGTATCTAAGTCTAAATCTGCAATTAAGCAACAGATACCAATTTGGATTAGTATGTAATTAAGCACTTGTAACATTTGAAAACCACATTTAGTCCATCTATTTTTCCCCAGAGGTAACCAGAACAAGGGAATGAGGTGTGTTGACCAATAATTCAAGACCAAATGTGTTTGTTTCTGGCAAGTCAGCACTTATGAAAGAATTTCTGGTAATTTCCTCTTCACCAAACAAAAATGTAACAAATCTCCTAGATCTCTGCAACTGGGCAAAGGGCTGGAGTTAGCTCTTTCGAAGATCACCATTCTTGTAAAAGGAAGAATTGAGAGAAAGGTATTGTTTTAATTAAAGAGAGGATTTTACCAACAAGACAATTAGCATTCATTTCAAACTTGAGAAGCTAAAGTGCAGAGTAGTGTGGTTGAAGAATATGCTGGAAGCTTTCCTATGGCAGCTGTAGCATCAGAGATCCAAGTCACAAATTGGATTATGTTTCTCTCACACACAAAAAGGATATGGATATTTTCAAATTTAAGTCCCACTCATTCTGTGTACCAGCTGCTTTATCACCATTTAGTCTGCTGTTATTCCACTTACAGTTCTGATATAGTTACAGTAATTTTATCATCTCATAGAACATGACAAAAATATATATTCAGATAGCAGCTGAATATACAGTATGGTATGACTGGATCGTATAATCTACAGAAGAAAGAATAAGAACATTTTCATTCCATATGTTCTCCATATTTGGGAAAACCAGTCATGTTAGCTCTGATTTTCACCTCACATTTGCACAAAACCAGTGTAAGAATGGAGAGTCAAACCCATTATCTTCTTCCACCTAATTTCTTCTAAATAACAGCGTTATATTACTTCCTGACAGGGTTTAATTAACAGCTCTGAAGATTTTACAAAAACTAAGGTTTGAGCTTCTTCAGAGAATTCAGCAGTGAATTTATGTGGGCAAGAGAAATCTAGCAGGCTTGTTGACGTTATTATTTTATTTACTGTGCATACCTGTATTTGTGTGTGATGTGTGAGAGTTAAAATAATTTTGGTTATACAAATTTTATAAATGGGTGAGCACAGCTAAGACACATTTTTTGCTAAGCGAAGGCACAATTCTATTTTTTCTCTTTTCAAAAACAAATTTGGGTTAAAGATCAAGGGAAATACAGATTTCCTTCTTTTTTCAGTGGTTTGGGATCCTCTGAGCACTCATTTTCCCAATATAAGTTTTACCTTCACTTTCAGGGCAATCTTCATCTCACTTGATATTCCGTATCTGTACCGTGAAGCTCTACCAGACTTCTAAACCTTTCAGATCCACCAGCCTTTTTTTGTGTACAATTAAAGGATATAAACTACGGTAAAAGTACCTATTCCAAAGATTATATGAGCAACTGAAGATGCTTATGTCCAATTTTTTATGTGCTGATTTTTGGTCAAATCCGATTTACTTACAGTAAGTATTTGGTTTGTTTTTAAACTTAGCTCATGTTTTTACATATTGAAAATTTAAAGAGGAATAGATTATTCTTCATGAAAATTTTGTGTAGCAAGGTTTGATGTGTCAATGTATGATCCCTTCTTGCCTGATGTTATTTTAGTGATTAAGATATAGACCTAGTAAAATGACTCTTTTATACAGAAATAAACGCCATTCACTGATTTTTATATGAAGGGTTGTGCATATAACCATAGTAAGACTGGCATTTCCAATGAAGAAGAGAGGTAGTTTTGGTTTTTATATCCATCTTCCATTAACTAATACATGTAAAAATACTGTTTATTTATAGTTGTAGTAGAATTGCTTTCAAATTTGAATACTGTCTCTATGTTATGTTTACTTTACTTACATTGCTGAAGGAAATTTCTGTCTGCTTAATTTTCAAAATAGTTTTGATGTAATCCTATCTGTCAAGAATTGAGAGAGCAGAACAAAATTAATTATGTCAAAGTTTACATATCAAGAGCTCAATCTTGACTTAATAAAAAATGGTATTGTATGCTTGAAAAACCCCATGTATTACAATTGTCAGCCCTATAAGTGCTCTATGATCCTTTTTTTTGGATAAAAAGAAGTGCTATATGGGTCAATATCAAGAAGACATTTTACAGGAAAACTTCAATTTTTGTACATCTTGTCTAATCTTGACAGATATTAAAATCAAAGATTTCTGCTTGGTTAAAGGAATTCACTCAAGTTTGTAAGAAAAAAAAATAGACATATTATTTCTGAAATTCAGTGTAATTTTTCACTTTTCTAAAGTGATAAGGGGAGATATATCTGCAGATTTCAAGTAACAATGTTTTGAACAAACAATATTTAAGGAGCAGTTTGGTTATGAAAAATGAACATTACCTCTCTTATTAAAGCCTAATTGTAAAAGTAATTATAGGCTTCACCATGCAGTACATCTGAAAGTTAAAATCCATCCCAGTTTTCTCTTTTCTGCAATGCTGTTTGATTCCTTACTGAAGAAGATGCTAAATTCTACAAGTCCAGCCATGGAATAAAATTACAATAACTAATGGTGTATATCAGGTCTAACAGACTGAAAGGCAACTTACATTTTGTCCTCTGTCTCTGAAAAGTATGTTTTTTCCTCCAGTAGAACTAGGAAGAGCAGATAACTGAAGCTTTTTTTCACTATTTCACACCATCTGTGATGGTTATAGTACTGATCTACAGCAGCTTACAAATGCTATGACCTGCAAAATGAGGTAATATAGGTATAGATCTACTAGGTTCTTAAAGTCTTTAATGGTTTGGTTCAAGAGTAGTGGAGTTGGGCAGTTTGTAGCAAACAAATACAATGGCTTTAGATAAGCAGCTGTCCGGAAAATATTTCCCCAGGTCTGAGAAACAATGACTGCTTTTTCTAAAGATACCAAGTGTGTGCAACTGCAGGATCCAAGGACTTCTAGTAAAGAAGTTAGGAAGTTACTTTCTAGAAAGAGAAGAAGAACTGGTCAGTGTCTGTCACAGAGTAAAAAACTACACTGACCCCAGATTTTCACAGTCTGAGTTTATACTGGCCTGCTGATACTTTAGATTTGTGGGATGTTTTTTTCTTAGTAATGTTGAACCTTTTCTCAATATCTCAGATATTTCAAAAGTCCTGTTTTGAAGTGAGCTGCTAGGAATAGAATTCTTTGGGATCTCCTCCTTGACTATTTGATGCAGAAGGTGCCACAGTCGGTTAGCCAAGGATGACTTACAGAGGGGCAGAAAATGCAACTCATTGTCAAAAGCTTGTGTGGAATTTATCTTTCCAAATATCAGCTGGCTCCAAACTTCCCTTGCTTAAAGCAAAAACTCTCTGGAACCCATATAAGACAGTAGGATGTGCAGGGTTTTTTTCTAGGTCAAAATATAATCTTTGGCATTAGGTGGATATTGCAGTAGAATGGGTGAATTTGTTGGTAGACCCAAAATTCCAAGAAGCAGTATTTATTGCAGCCCCTAGCAGAACAGATGGAACTCCATGCTTCTCAACTTGCTAATTAAACAAAAATTAAAGCTTATTTCATATAAGCTACTGTTTGTCTTTAGTTGTTCAGAGCAGTGACAAGAAGGCATATAATTCTCTTTATATCCCTCTTCTCCTTTCTTGCTTCTGCCTTCTTTAAGAAAAGCTAAGATTTCATGCATAATCTTGAGTTTTTAAGAGATAGAAGGGTAAAATACTTTAAGAAATTTAAGCTTCCTTCAAGGCCTGAAAATTGGCATTCTTGGGCTTTGTGGGGTACAGAGGACATTTCGATTTTAAGTTCTGCTGTGGTAGTAGTAATGAGAGTTTTACCACTTACATTGTAAGGGTAGCACTGTTGCAAGTATTCAGAATGAACAACTGCTGAGCCAACCCTTTCCATCTCTTAAAGGAAGGATTAATGATAAAGGATGACATGTCTTGTAGTATCACTATCCTTTTTATGAAAATAAATGTTATATTTTGGTGTCACTGTCTTTCTGATTTAAAATTATAAGGCATTAAGGTTAACTCTGTCAGTCTTAGAAATGCTGGAATTTGATGGCAGTATTGTATCTAAATTGTAAAATGTATGAGATGCCTTGGCTAACATTGACCATAGCTACATAGGTCCACAAATATGTTATTCTGTACTTAATTTCTATGATGCATTTACTTTAAAAAATATCTCTGTTGTCCTGCTATTTGTAGTTGTTGGAAATTAGCAATACTAAAGGTATGATATTGAAAAAAGATAATGGTTTTCTTACTTCCCTACAATTATACAGAATCTTCATTGCCAATATTCTTACAACACTAAACACATACTTAGTCGGAAGTATTAGAATTTATTTACTCTTATTATTTCCCCTTGCTATGGTGCATTTTTTTTGAGTATCAGATTAAATATCTGATATCCATTTTTCTAGATTGAAAAATTGCAACTGACTTTAAGTGGTTCTTGAAGAGCTCCAAAAGATAGGAAGGATAAAAATCTTTCTGTTTATTGCCAAGGAGCAGAGCCACAACAATAAACAGGCATCTATAACCTGTACTTTATTTTCAATGTTGTTGGGAGCTTACTGGTAATTAAAGCATGCTGGAACTACTGCAAGCAAAAGAGCTAGTTTTCTTTTTCTAGGGGAGGGAGAATAAATGCAGAATAGTGTCAGGGAAAAAAGACAGAAAAAAGTAGTCAGCATTGGATCTGTGATTTCGTGACTTAGTTACCTCTTCTGACTTGCAGTTTCAGTCTACCAAAGGGTATCTATGTCTAGAAAAAGAAATAGAAAATAGCCACAGCTAGTATTGTATAAAGAACAGTATACACAGCAAGCTGAAGAATTTACAAACCTCTATCATCTTTTCTTAGGAATTAGAAACATCTTCCAGTGATTTCAACTGTCAGTTTTTTTCCTTCTTTGAAACTTGTTTTAAGAACAGACTTGTTCTGTTAGGTTGCTTCTCCTTAGAGGGCTTTTGTGACCCAGAAGTAATGAGAGGGTTTTGTTGTTCTGTATGACATAAACACAAACCAAAATATTAAATGATAGGCTATAGGCTTCTTTGTCTCTACTGAACCCAAAAAAATAAAGTCCAAGGTCTCAATTTCTTTTCATAATCCTATTAATAACAACATAGGACGACAGAACAAATCCATGAAATTTTTCAGGTTACTGAATATCTCTCGCTATTTTTTTCTCCTCAGAACTTATGTCCACTTTCCTTCAGCCCTCATGAAAAGTATTTTAGATGAATGACCTAGAAAGACCAAATGTTTTTTCTCCTGTCTGCAAATAGCTTGTGCATGTTGTTTGCCTTATTTTAGAGTGCGTTCAAAGTATATTTCTTAAACAATAGAGTTAAGAAACTGGTTTTTTCTTTGTATTAAATATACACTTGTAATTGCACACAGAATGTATGTCTTAGTCATGGCCTAATATGCCTGCCTTTAAAGACAGGACCAATGTAAAAAAAGTAGCATTAATACATAAATAAAACAGTGTAAAACCTTTTCTCAGTAGATGGTTTTTACCTGTGTAAAATGGTTTTACATTTACCTGTGTAGATGGTTTTACACTGTGTGAGCAGGCAGATTGATTTAAACAGTAAAAAGCTTTCCAACAACTTTCATGGGAAGTTTGCTAGCACTACTCCAAGCATGTTTTTTCACATAATTCACTGCATGCAACAAAACTGCCCAGAACAATCAATCAATATTTTTATCTCACTTTTGATGACTCTCATGTATTTTAATTTAGGCTTGAAAATTCTAATTCATTGCATATTATCAGACTTGGAATTCAAAAGTAAAAAATCTACCAGAAAAATAAACACTTTGATCTATGAGAGCACTTCGAATCTTTTTGGAAGAAAAACAACTCACCAGTTCCTCTCTATCTAAGCCTTCTTGCTATGTTAATATCAATAAAGTTTGTGTTGATGGAATAGTATGAAGCTATACAGATCTCCTCTATCTTTCTCTATTCATCTTACCACTTTTTCCCACTACACTCCTTACATGCTGTCCTGAGAACAGATATTATTTTGGAAAGGACATTATCTTTAGACTTATCTAATGAACCTTTCTCCATCCCAGCATGAAAGGGCATGGAAATGCGAGAAGTTTTTAGGCTTGGGATATTGTGGCAGCAGCTTAACAGGACATTTTATTGCCAGGCACTGATGTTACAGCGTGAAGCAGCCATGAGACTGATGAGACAAAGCTAATGGTTTGAAGAAACTGAATTTATTAAACATCTGCAGCCTTGCTCTAGGTAGAAAGCATTTTCTTGTATTAGATTAGAAAAACAGAACCATTTAAAAAAAAAATCCTACTTTTCAATCACTTTTCCATTTTCTTAATTCAGATCACAATGCTATTTGGCTTGTAGTTCTTTTCTAAATTTTACTATACAACCTTTTCCAGAAGAAAGTAATACACATCAGATGCACATTTCCTCTTTCTCCCATCTTTTTCTCCCCACTCCAGACTCCCCCCCTTTTAGAAGCAGATTTCTGCTGTAGACAAACTACTATAATTTTATGCTTCTCTCATGTGCATGGGCTGGTCTGTCTGTGTTCTCAGCAGCTTCTCTGCCCTTCTTTCTGCAGTGTTCAATTGTTGGATTAAGGGACATGCAGAAAACAGGGGAGAGATTTCAGAAAAATGAGCCATGCATTGTGCTCCTCTCTCGAATGTGCTGTGATTGATATGCAAGACCTGCAGGAAGAAAGCTCCATGGTGTAGGAAATAGAGAGCCTCTGGATTTTGCAGAGCTGTGCACAGCATCCCATTGAACTCTGGCTGTGGTGATTTCCGTTCACGCTATTTTGTGTTGTTAGGCCTGAAGAATGTCCTACAAGACAAGATAGCTGTGTTACCTTGGAAACATCCAGCTGCCCATGGATAATCTGCCCAGCACTTTTGCCATTTTTCAGAGCTTTTAGCCACTCTGGACTTTTTATTCCACTTCAGCAGCCTGATTGGAAAATATGAGTTTGTTATGCAAGAGCAGGTCTTGCTGTCTGTCCAAAACCTGAATGTTTCTCATTTACTTCTTCTTCCATCTCTCTGTTCATCCACAGAAACTGCCATTACTGCAATAGCTTGAAAAAAAATCTTCTTTCCTGCTTCTTGAGGTTGGCCTCAAAGTGGGGCATCATTTTGCTGGGACAAGAATCAGGCACTAATTATTGTTTCAGGTGATTACTTACTCTCAACTTACTGTTGAGATGTGGAGTTGTGTGTCTCAACTATAACACAGTAAAGAACGCAAAGATTCTGTCTGCTGCTGCTGGTCTCAGTTGTAATATGCACACAAATTATATTGAGGGACATCAGACAGTACATTGTTCTCTATTTTTGAGATAGTATCAAATGTATCTGAGGTAAAGGGTTGAACTTCATGTTTCACTTAAATAGACTGGCTTCTTGAGTCAGTTCAATTGAGCCACTGAACTGTGATCCTGAAAAACCGTTACGAATTTCTCATACAGACTCAGGCAATTTACTTGACCTTCCTTTTCCATCATTCTTCAGAGGTAAAATTAGGTTAAAATGCTGTTCTCCCCATCCTTTAGTCATCTGATGTGTTTAGATTGAAGATGTGAAGGGGAGGGAGTAGGGCCATTGACTACATGACTTTCTGTACTGCTTTAAATGTCACAATTTTAATTTAGAAATTACTTGCAATTAGTGTTCCTGAGACATTTTTCCCCTATGTACTGGTACCAAAGATGAAGTTAGCAGAGCTGCAGCAACTACATGTCCATCAGCCTGAGAAATAGAGGGAGGGAGTTATTGATGACAGGGCCGTGCTGCTTCAGAAAGACCTGTAAGAGCAATGATCCCTCTGAAACTGAAGTAGCACTTGGTCAGTTACAACCTAGTGCTTTTATTAATGGACTGCTTGTAAAGTCAGGGATATAAATAATCCAGCGTGATCAGGACTGTCAAAAGGACTCCATCAATTCTTCAAGTCTATAAAACCATTTCATAAAATGTGGTCCTCATTCTGTTTCGCATTTAAAGCTGATAACATTGTTTTCCTTTTCAAGTTTTATGCAAAACTAATCTGACTTAAAGGCATTTTCCTTGTACAAAAACTCAGAGAAAAAGGTCTGAAATAAAATTCTCCACCACAGAGCCTTTTCTGGGGACATGAGAGATATTGGCAAAACCCAGCACAGAAAAAGAACTGCAACAATCTTACTTTTAAAGTGACTTTCCAACTTTCTGGAGAGAGGAGTCATTTTTGTAGGTGGTCTTTAGATTGAAGTACACAAGGACTTATCAAAGAAAATGTTTTCATTCTGGATGGACTTGAAGATATGTTTCATATTGCTCTGAGTATCAATAGATGCTGGGAAAAACACACTAGCCTCTAGAGCCTGTGCTTTAGAAATTGAATAAGAGAGACAAATATCTAGGGAACAGTCAATTCTAGGGCACAGTTGTGAGATGGTAAAGGCATCAAAATTTAGAGAAACAGTGAGACATAATGATGTGGGATAATCTGGCATCATGGAGTGATATCTAGTACGTAATACGTAATAGTAATTTAAAAACATATTAACAAAATGGGAGGAAACTTGATTGCAAATAGGTAAAGCTAGACTGAGTCCTGTGCATATAAAGAATGTTCCCACTTCCAAAGATATTGCAGCAGATTGCTGATAAAGTCACTATTTGTCTCCAAAATGTCTTTGCCATGTTTTAGACTATGATTAGTTTCTAAAAAATTTGAAATATATAAATTCAAAGACTTTTCCTTTGTGTGATTATATTGAGATTAAAAAATCACAGAATTATAGAATATCTGAAGTTGGAAGGGACTCACTAAGATCATTGAAGTCCAACTCCTGACCCTGCACAGGAAACCCCAAGAGTCACACCATGTGCCAGAGAGCATTGTCCCAGTGCCCAACCACCCTCTGGGTGAAAAATCTTTTCCTAAAATCTCACCTAAACCTCCCCTGACACAGCTTCATGCCATTCCCTCAGGTCCTCTCACTGGTCACCATAGCTTATTAGCAATAGCTCATTTTAAAAAAAAATCTATAGGAAAAGTTTTATTGATCAGATTTTGAAATATGATGAACTATGTTTTCATATAAAACAGAGGTCTCAGAGAATCATGGTCATGTACATGTATATAGTGAAATAACTGAGTAGATCAAGGGGTGTCTGGCTTGCATGGCATCTCATGTATAGTGATCAGACCTTGTAAGTTTGTTACAATTAAGGTCTGTGATTCTTTTGAATGGTAGAAGTGCATGAATAAATCCAATTGTGTTGCTATCCCAAGAATTAAATTCCAAGTCCATTGTAGGCCAAAGGGAACTAAATGCAAAGCATGTCTAATACTAAGTGGCTAACAGGAACATAATTGCCATGGATAATGAGAAACAACAAGATTAGAAATTAAAAGTTGCACATTGTAATTCTCATCCTCAATTTATTGTGCATTAATTCAGTTGTGAATCCATGCATGGCAAATACCAGGACTGTGAGTTAAATAGGAATGGATCGACTTTCGTCATCTTTTGAGGAAGTGGGAAAATATAGGAATAGCAGGAACGTACAAATTTACCCTCTTTCTAATGCTTAGACCAACACAGACCCACACTTTAGTATTGTCTAATTCACAGATATGTCTTTGCTGACAGCTGCAGCTGTGGGAAATCTTTTTATTGCTCTGTAGGATTCTTAGGGAGTGTTGTAGAGTGTATTATGAAACTGCTTCTCATACAAAACAAGGACTGGGTGAACAAAAACTGGTTGAAAAACATATTTTATGAAAAACATAAAGTATGTTTTAAGTTGAACAAAATATTTCATTAGACAGGTACTTTATTTCACTTCCCAGTGTGAAGTATGGTCCTATATAAATTAAATACATAGATTTTTTCAGTATGTGAATTAGTATTTTGATATAAAAAGTCAGTTATTTTTGAAGACATCAAAATTTAGTAAAAATATCAGTTAAATCTATCATCTAAAGAAAGTAAACTTGTAAATTGTTTTATTTACATGAATTTCTGCCTTTTTTTGTGTTACTGTTAGAATGAAAAAATACTCCTGTTTGTTCCATTATTTTTTCCATGAATGGCGGTAAAATTATTTTTATTGGAGGTTTTCATAAACCTATATCTTTAAAAGTTACTTCACTGAAATATTTATGTGATAGTATTTGAAAGAGTGACCAATATAGTGGAATACTGACCAATAAAGTGTATAGATACTTACATTAGAAAAATGTTTGTGTATTTTGTATCATACAAGGTAGATTTTAATCACTCAGCTAAACATTTTCATTTTTGCCCATCTCTTTTTTTCCCATCTGCATATCCTCTCTTTGGCTTTAATCTGGTTCAGAAAAAAACACTGTAGCCTGTACATAAGTGCTTGCCATATCTGATAAAAGATGAATCAAGTTGTCTTTCTTAGCTGAAGTCTCTGTGTTAGCTGCCCACAAGTAGTATAGATCAGCATTTGGGCCATATCGGTGCCTTTTCAGGAAAGAAAATATCAGAAACTTTCACCTTGCAATCCACTGGACCCATCTTTCCTTTCTGCATGTGGTTCACGTCTTTTGTGAACCCATATTAGAACCTCAGTGATGGTTGATTTTTTAATTTTGTTTTATCCTGTTGGTAAGACAGCTATCAGCTGTGTCCAAAAGCTTGCAGGCTTAGAGGAGTCTAAGGAGCACCATTCCAGGCATCCAGTGAGTAAGGTTGCTGCCCTGAATTAGTGCCACTTTTTGTTATCTTGTTCTGCCTTTTTTATTTTTTTTTAATGATATTGTTAGTACTTCAGATCAGAATGTCTATTCTGATTTATTTCCAGATGTAACATGGCGAGTTTTTCAGGCATTTTGGAGGAAGTCATAGTGATTACTACTACCAGAAGCCTTATATACGGGAAAGCTCTCTGAAATCTGTGTAATACACTCTTCCAACCCACAGTACTCCTTTGATAGTGGAAGCTAAAACAATATAAAAAATAATGTAAAACCTGACTACATGTCTAGAAATCTTTGTGGGTTGGCTTGGTTTTCTTTTTTTTTTTGGTAATTATTATTGGTGTTACAAAATTAGAGTGTATCATAGTGCTCCAACCATGCTGTAGCCTCCAGGGCAGGCTGTTTGATGTCCCAAAAGCTGCCAAGCTCTTATGCAGCCACATGAAAAAATACCAACAGACAAAGGTAAAAATTGGCTGGCAGACCATAAGCTTAGGAAACAAGGTTAAGGAGGTCCAACAAATGAAATATCTTACAGCCAGTGTGATCCCTGAGGGAATAAATGTTACTTTGCTCACATGATTATGCTATACAAACAGTGCTTTTGTTACCAGGATCTGGGTAAACTTACCTGGTTATTATTTCATGTGTGTATTCCAGAGAGCTGTGGCTGGCCATTTAAGCCTCGCCCTGTGTTTATGTCAAGCTGCTTTTGTGTGCCTAGGCCAGTTTGGCATTTTGAGTCCTTAAGTATTCAGCTGAAATCTGAGTGAAGCCCTCTGGAACTGGAATTTATGGGTTTGCTCTGGTATTCTGTCATGGTTCTGTGTATGTTTATTTAGTTGTATGAAATGCAAAACTCTTTGTTTGCTTTCTGACAAGGGATTAGTTTCACCTAGAGTAAAAGAATGCTTTGAATGAGCTTCTGCTGCTAACAGTGAGGAGGATCCTAAGCTCCAAGTCCTTAAACCTTTTATGTGGAGAGATCAGTGGGGATTGTTAAATTGACTAAACTGATGGAAATGACTGTATGAACAACCCTCACACAGCTGAAAAGGTTGGACATATGTTTCAGGCAAATGTACTTTAGCAGAGTAATTGGAAAGCAATGCAGTGTCAAAGAGTTACATAATATGATGAATAAAATGACAGCAAAATTCATTAGGGGCTTTTGCTTAGAACTCTCACAGAATTTAATGTGCTAAATATAATGTAGCTGTTATGTATGATGAACAACATTTTTCCTAATGTTTACAGAATGTCTCTGTTTAATTATAAATAATATAAAGATGTTACCCATTAGGTAATTGGATTAAGCTGTAATTGAAAAAAACTGTCCCTAAATTATCTAGGTACTTTAACTAAATAACAAGATAATGTTATGTGTTCATATAGTAAAACCAATCTCAGATTGATTTGAGAAAGACTGTTATTATGGTACCCAGATTTACCTCTTTTTGTAATATATTCATATGGAAGTTACTGTGATTACTTCTGTACTATCGCAGGGCTTAACTGCCAGTGATAACTTACTTAGACTTTAAGGTGAAATGACCAATGGAAATTCTCAATAATGAAAAAGATTACTTTTACATTATTAAAGTTACTTAAAAGCCTGTTAAAATGATAAACTACTCCTGCCCATACGCTACAAATTGGCTCAAACTTGCACATTTTTTTTCCTCAAAGAATGCAAAATATATACTGTAAAGTTTTTATTGTGTTTTGAGAAGCTGAAATGCGTTTTGCTACACACCATCAGAAATCCCAGAACTACTAGGACAGGCATGTTGGCATATAGACTTCCACCCGGGGGAACCCAAGGCTGCTCTCTAATGGCACCTTCTCCTGCGGCACAGCCCTCCAAAAGTGCCCTGTAGAACAGCTGACCAGAACACCTGGTCATTACCCTGCTGCGGGTTGCACAAACGCGTTGCAGTATTTACAGCTCTTCTTTATTCCTGCAGAACAGGTGTATGTGCTTTTCCTCAAGTGAGGAAACGGTTGCAAATGTCTGGGGCAATTTCAGCGTTACAGAGTTCACACAGGGGAGAATGGTTTTCAGGGTTCATAAATCACTTCTGTATGAAAAATAGAAGAAAAAGACAACGGTGCCTAATTTATGAAGCAGTAGGCTCTGCTGTTTGCTGAAATTAATTTCACTTTGTCAGTGCAGCACAATTAGAGATTATTAGGAGAAAGATTTTGACTGTGCTTTTTTATGCATCTTGATGTATGTTCGAGATTCACTTTTATCAGCTGGATATCATCCCAAACAAAGGGAAACGCATGTTCTGCCAGGACTTCAGATGTACACTGCCAATTGGTGCGCCTGTGTTCTGGTGTGAGCTTTACAAAGGGTCCAGAAAGCAAATGAGAACCTAATGCAGGGTAATTTTGGACGTGTTTTTTTCGTTTTTTTTTTTTTTGGTTGCTTTTTTGAGTTTTATTTTGAGCCTTGTGAGAAAGAAATTGCCTTTTAATGGCAAATGTACCTGTGATATGAAATAAGAGGGCTGTGTTCTACCTCAAAATGAGAAAAACAGGCTTTTTTCTTGGCATTATTGCTCAAAATAAAAAAGGGAGCAATTGGTGAGACAGGATTGTAAAGAGCATTCTCACTGCTTTTGAGTACTTAAATAATGTATTTTATACACACTTTTGGGGTGTTTTTAGGTCCTGTTGTTTGACTCTAAAAAGTAATTTCTGCTCATACACAAACATCTTCCTATGCTTTTAAGTAGCTATGTCTTTGCAGAGTATATTGATTTGATCAAATATTATTTCTTAAAGAATCATACTGATGCTTAGCAATAACATAGCTTTTTTTTTTTACTTTGTATACCTTTCAGTGTTACCTAAGAAAAGTTTCAAGTGTATTACTCTCACCAAATCTGTCTGCTAGTCTGGAAGCGACATGCCATCTTGAGTCAAAGCTTAAACTCAGGAGCATCTGTAAAATGTCACATGCTTCCTCAGAGAATTAGCAGTATTTCTAATGAAAAGCTGCACTAAAATTTAGGTAATTGACTTTTTCATTTTCCCAGGCAAACAAGGGGTGCACAGTAATGGTGTGGCAAGAGCTGTGTTTACACCTACGCCTACTGCAGAAGCAGTAAGATGACACAAAGTGTATAGCTTGGAAATGCAGAGCCTCTCAGGAGTAACCCTATAATTTTGTAGGCTTAAGAGAACCTTTCCTATAAGCACTTAATCCTGTGTAGTGTTTTCATGCTTTTTCTACGCAGCATCTGGAAGTTTATAAACCTTGTAATTATTAGGAGTGAAAACTGCCAACTCCCTAAACTCAAAATCATGATTTGTGAGTAATTCTCAAAACTTTCATGTCAGCATATGACCTAAGTGTTGAAAACAGGCAAGAGAACAGGTAGAAGGTAGGTAGATACATAGATAAGAAAATAAAGAGTGTTTTTATGTACTGAGATGATAGCAACTATCTTGGATCTCTCTGTTTTCCTATATTTGCCTCCAGTCCATTTTAAAAGGCAAAATTATTTCAAAGGATGTTTCACTGTACAAACCTTCTTTCAAATTAATTTTTCTTACAAAGCTAGGTAAATGTCCAATATGTGTCCCACAGGTGGACACACAGGATAATAGAAGTTAAAAAGAAACTTTCAATGATGTCTAAAAAATTTATGTTAAAATAGAAGCAAAAAAGAATTTTCTGAAACAAAGGCATAACAGCAAGAACCTTGCAAGACCATAAGCTGAATTTATTTATCATTGGAAAAACAGTTTTACAAAAATATTGTCGGAGTAGGAGTTAATTCTGAGTTCATGAAGGCATAGTCTGACCACTGGTCTGTCAAGTGCATTAGAGCTGAGAAGGGAAATTTCAGAACCCACTGCGAATATTTTACGTCTGTGAAAGTTAGGTACTAAGTTTGATTTCTATAGATACTAGACAACTTTGAGGATCTCCAGTTCTGGTGGTGGAGGAGTTTGTTTGATTCACTCAGTACTTCGTGCTGATAGTGTTTCCGTGCGACAGTGGGGAAGGTATTTACACTGCTTATGCTGGGTGTTTAAAGTAGCTTTCTGGATCAGGGAGAGAGAGGGTCTTCCACAAGATCATACTTATGGCTTCCCTACCCTCATGTTGTGATTACAGACCCCTGATGTGATACACCATCTGCTGTCCATGGAGTCCTCATGGATCTCTGTTCTCTCCTTCCACTTCCAGGTTGTGGCTTCAAGGTTCTGTGCATAGCTAGGACTTTTGCTGGATGTTATAAATCACCTCCGTGGCAGTTGTGGGGGTTTGCTGGGGATTTTTTTTTGTTGGTTGTACTTCTTTTCCCCATAAAAATTTCTAGTTTGATTAGGTTGAGTAATCTAAAAGAGGAGTCAAGTAGGCTGCAGAGGTCAGCACATGGAAATGGGACCTATCCTTTCTGAACCTGTAAACTCTCGTGTCGGCTTGTTATGTCTCCTGAAAGTGTACTCCAAATCATCCTGGCAGAACTCCCCCCTGCCTGCCCTCTGCTGGGGATGCTGCTGGGGCAGTTTGGCTTCCAATCTCCATGCCTTAGTTAGGCAGGGTTGCTATTCCCCCCTCTTCCCCCAAAAAAATCAGCAAACAAGTTGCTTTGATTTTCTCTTTGACAGAATTGCACTCTGACACTCTCTGGAGTTGATGACCTCTTTCTAATCTATGTAAAGTCTTGAACTGCTAAACTTGTGTAATTTATCATGTCATTGCAGCTGCTCTCTGGGATGTTGTACAGGAATTTTGATTATTTTAATCATATCATTTTAATTGGCTTTATGAATGATACTCTTTAAAAGTGAAAAATAATTACAGAGTGTAATTTACATTTAGAAATAGCACATAGCCCATAATAGTGAATGAATAATACATTTACTTGACCTTAAGCTTCTTCAGTGATGGTGCACTGATACAGACAGTTTCTAATATGTTTTATACTCTTAATTCTTAGAACAGTGGGTTTGGAGGGGGTTGGAACTTGTTTTTTTTTCAAATACCAAGTCTCCCTAGAAAATAAAGATTAAAAAGAAGAGTCTCTGAGGCATGTGTCTGTAAAATGATGAAACTCTCTTTGCCTAATGCAGACCCTCAGGTCTGCAGTTAATATGATAATATTCTGTTGTACTTTCCCATATAGGAGTTAATTTATTTGTTCCTATCTGTTTATCAGTATTTTCTAGTACAAGATAAGCTTCTAAGACTTTTCTAGTTTGCAACTTTACTTGAATAGATGCATTTTAGTGTCAAGCCAAATTATAAATGCTGCCTCCTATATTAAAAATATAACTAGAAATTGGAAGTTGTAAGGAAAAAAAGTCTAAGAAAAGCTTCCTATAATTAAATACTATGCTTTTCTGTTGACATTCCATATGTACTGAGACCAAAGAAAACCAGTAACTTCTCTTCCCAAATCAAAACACCCTCAAATCTGCATGTGGTTATTGTACAATATAAAGCCTGGAGGCCCTGTATTCTCATATTCAGTATTTCAATAGTAGAATGTTGTTCTAATACTTTCTTAGCCTGCTAGGAGTCAGTTACACCTATGTATAGAATCTAATCAATTATTTATAATTATGAATTCATTTTATGCCTAAAGTATTGTAAATATTGGTTATGGTGATACTTCAGGGACACAGGGAAACGTGAAATTAATCCTAGCAATTTTTTTAAATGAGAAATTAACTAATTTTTTAATGTCAATTTTTCTATTGAATGAATATGTAGAATTACATGCACTTCTCTTGATTTTGTTTTAGAATAATTGAGTCCACTGCAGTGGTTTTAAGGGAAACTTATAATTGGTGAGCACAGAGTCAGAGTTTATTTTCTTTTGCAGAATAAATCCTGTCCTAAACTATTAATACATGGAGTATTTATGCAGTTACATAATAATCTTCCCCTTTTAAAAAATATGTATATATTCTGAGGCAAGGACACAGCCCTACGAGATTTGTACTATTAAATTTTAGGTCAAATTATATTGCAGGAGAAAGCTGAGGGGCTGATCTTTCTCTGCCCATCACTTAATAAAAGCGATCATTTTGTTGGTTGTTTTCTGGATGCCATGAGGGTTTCTCTCAGAGGCAGGGCGTGCTCACTGTACCTGCCCAGCGCATTGGCACAGCTGCACTGAGCTACTGCTACTCAGAGACCACGTGAGACACTGTGCAATTACAGTGCAAGCTGCTCTCCAGCAAGCTTCCTTGCATTTCAAAGTCATAGTATTTTTGACTTAAAAAAGAAGTTTATTTATCTCTAAAAAAAAATGACCTGTGCAACTGTAAGGAAAAATGAAAGCTGACTTTTCATATACTAACTCGATTTACATGACGAAGTGACACTCTTGTATATCCTGCTCTGCAGCAGTGCAGTGCTTCCATACTAAGCAACTAGTGTTCAGTTTTCATTGCTCTGATTCCATTTTCTCCTTGTATTTGGTATATTTTTAGTTCTTAATCATTAGATACAGCCTCCTTTCACAATAATATCCCCCACTTCTGCCCCTAAGGTTCTTCATATTCTGAACTTGTATTTTTTTTTATATGTTGGTAAAATTAACTGAGAGGAAGTAGGTGTTGCTGTAGATTAGCTGTCAAGACAATGGGAGGACAGACATAAATTTATGTAATATCTTTTCTCCTGATCCTATTCTGTAGTTAAAGTTAAGCTAAAAATTCTGACATTTCCACTGTTTCAGTGTCTATAACTTTAATACACTATTGGCCTTTCTATTAATTCCAAATGTTCTAATAAGCAAATAATAGATAGGAGCAAGTGCATATGAAACTTGTTTCTAAAACAGCAAATGAAAGCAAATAAATGTGGTTTTAAATTAATAATTGCCTCAGCATTATTTTACTTTATTTTATTTTATTTTATTTTATTTTATTTGTGGCTAGAGTGAGAACAAATAAATGGTGTGCACTACTTCTTCATAGAAGGTCTAAGGTAGACTGTAGTCATTATTAACTTCAGGGGACATAGTTTGGCCATCCTGTTCTTTCCATCATTATCACCACTTTGTCCAGACCTACAAGAATTAAAAATTATGTATATTACAGTCTGATGGCATGTAGGAATGCAATAGGACTTGGCAATTGAGACTAAACTAGACCAGTGTACCTATGAGAACATTAACATGACTGTTATTACACTTTTCCTGCTAGAGTGGTTTTGTCTATATTTATAGTTTATACCTCCCAAATGGATATATCTGTTTTGAGACAGATGGGAGAGTGGACACTCTGTACCAGCTGTAGGGAGATAGACATTGAGCAGTCTCAGCTTGGCTCCACTGTTATTTGCACATCTTTCCTTCTCCTAGAAGCTGCCTTTGTTAACACAATATTTATATTTGCTATCTGTGCAATATAGCTGTTTTCCTAAAAATCAGTTTTACACTTTTATTGTGAAGCATTTCTTGTAAAAGACAATTGTTCACATACATTCACAGCAATAGGTTTTACTAGATATTAAAAATAATATATTGAATGAGGCTAGAAGTTCCATACAGAATTCAGCAGTGCCAGTGTACAAAGACACAGCAGGATACAGGATGACCTCTCACAGCTTAATGTAACAATTAGAGAATGCCATTCATATGATGCATGAAGTGCTAATTCTTCTGATTATATTTAGATACTGCTCTTAATGTCTTTACATTGTGTGTATGTTCAGCATCAACATGATGTTACTTGAATAACTCATTGCGCTATGGCAGTGACTTCTGTACAAAGACTTTTTTTTGCTTTCAGCTGTGAAGGTGGGAATAGCACCAAGTAGTGTGAGTCTGCCAAAATGTCCCCTCGCAATTCTAAGAGTGTGAGCATGCTTTAAATTAAATACTCTTTCTCCAAGCTACACATCCATCTGCTTGATCAGGTAGCCTTCAAAATGTTCTGCTGAATCCACTATTGTAATATGCTGCATATATTCCACTGCTTCCTCAGGAAGGAAGTAAACTGTGCTTAGGGAAGGGGTATGTGTATGGATTCACAGTGCATACATTAAGTCAGTGATCCATTCTATTCCACTTGCAGTATTTGTTTTACTGCAAGAAAAACTTCTGAGTACTAGCTCTGTTGCTGGACTTATAAAATACTGTAAATGTGGTAAAATTTCTTCCTTAACACATTTCTTAAATGAGACATTCCAAAATTTCCTGCCCAAAAACATCCTATTTCCTGCACAGCATGTGCTTAAGGCTAAATTTAGGAAATTGGTGTTCAGTATAACTATCAGCTTTGCTACTGTGAATTTGAGTGTCATCTGCTGAAAGTTCCCTCTGCTAAACTCAATGCAGGAATGTGTTTAGGACTGTCAGAATCCCCTGATGAGTACAGGTGCCAACCTCTTTTGTAAAGAAAAAGCTGTTTTGGTTTTAATAATCAGAAAGAGTGCTTTAAAGCGTAACAATGTTTACAGAAAGCAAGAAGCGATAACTAAGAGGCCAGGAATTGTTCCATTAATCCAGCTATGTCCTAAATTTCATGGGAAGATCTTTGCCAATGGTATTCCTGTCCTCATCATTGTCAGGAGCAAATTGCAGTTTCAGTCAAAGTATTTCTTTGAAAAGGGAATTGGAGCATGAGTCATCTTCATTTTGAAATGGACTTTAACTGGTCTTGTGGTACAGTGAAAGTCAAGAACAGATTAAAAAACCTTGTGATTTTTTGGGAGCTTTTTCATGTATTTCTGAAAACCAGTTTAAATATCATGTCCTGGGGATGGTGTTCTAGTTAATAGGACCTTTCTGTGATGAGAAACTTGCTCTTGAGCAAAGTTGTTTTCCTTCTTGCCAGAGAAAATCCAATAGCTAGAAGCAGATAAAAAAAGCCTCAGGAGTTCACTTGCTACAATAAAAGGGCAACAGTGATAAGGAAGCCAGCAGCAGATGTGAAAAAATAATAAAATAACCAAGTGCTGATCTCTAGCTCCTAATCATACCTCCATCATATATTGTTATCTATGTAGTTAACAGTCTAGTAACTTTAGAATTCCTCTAACATTCCTAGTAACCTTAGGAATCCTCTGACACTGCAGAAAATTGACTAGTTCTTTGGTCTCACTTGAGCTGGCAAGTTTGGGCCAACTTTGCATACAATGATTGGAAAACCAAATAAGTTCTATCCTGCCTATACTTAACTGCATATTTAAATGCAACAATTGAACTCAGAGCATCTTGGATGCGTCTAAGAACAGTGTTCTGCCCACTCTGTAATCTATGAGAGTTTTCACTGTTGTAGGCCAACCTGGGATTGCAGAACAAGGTTATAAGAAATGTTCAACCTTCCTCTGATTGTAAGATTACCTTCATCTGTCTGAATAGGAAGGAAGAAGTTTCCGGCTTCGCTCCTCCCTGATGTGTATGTGCATGTATTTTGAAGAAACTTCTACAGAAATATTGCAGACTTTCTGTGTGTGCCAGCTATGACCCTTTTCACAAAGCCCAACAGGCTGGCTTCCTCTACTGCACTATCTCTATTACTACAGTAGCTGACTCTCCATGGTAGTAAAAATCTGCAGATAGAATATGAAGCTTAAAGCTGGATACTAGTGTGGAATAAAACTAATGGAAAAACTAGTACAAATTACATTTTTTCTGTTTCAAGAGCTGGTGATGGGTGCTGTGGCAAGGCCAACAAGTGATGGGTAAGTGCTCCAGAGGGAGAATAACGCTGTCTGAAATTTGATCTGATGTTCAATACATCAAGTCAAATGTCCTTTAGTGCTCAGATTCTTCTATTTGGCTCAGTTCAGATGATAAAAATTTGGCAAACCAAAAAGGCAGATAATAACTATGAGGAAAATTATATAACTTCAGACTTGCAATAACAAATCAAGCCCTTCCAGCTTCACAATTTATACATAACAGAATTCCATATGCACCAACAGTATGTCCTAATGAACACTCCTGAGATAAAAGCAATTTTTATTAAGACAACAAAAAAATTGATTGTAATCTGCTATTGAATAAAAATTGGTTGCTTAACAGCCTTTTGGATACTATTGGTGGTTATTTTCTTTTTGTTTTCCTCTCTTGGTACTTCTGACTACCGGTATCTTCCAGCCGATAGAATGGAGTGCATCTAAAACCAATTACTGATTTAAAGAATAACTTATGCTCTTGTTGTAACAAGAGAAAACGTTGAGCCTGGAAGAAATTCTGTGAACAATGCAAAAATATGATCAGCTACTTTTGCAGCATTATTTCCTCTGGTTCTTCAAATTATAGTTCTCAAGGGTCTTCCATGTGAAGGTGGGAGCAAGAAAAGTGCAATTCAGCTCCTCAAGGGAAAATACTATGGGTCAACTAATGTAGAGGGAATGATGGAGTTCTAGAAATAGACTCAGCCTTATAATTACCATCATAAATTTCCAACTATGTTGTCAGGCACCTGATACTGAGAGACCAAGAGATTACACCAAAAGCTTTGTATGTTAAAATCACACTGAATATTGCACTGAATGCTTGCACATTTATAATTAGGGAGTATTATTGGATGTTTCAGATGGAGGAAGCTCAAATGAATGCACACCTACTTATGCAGAAAAATATAGGCAAATTCTTCATTTGAAGCTTGAGGATATAAAAGGGACAACTAAAACCAAAATCATCAGTTAAATCTGGCCTCTTGTTCTCACAGTATTACAGTCGCCTCATTTTTTTTAATGTATATAATAATATATGTTTGAAAATAATCGTGAAGCATCTGTTCTCTGTAAAGGAGCTGGGTATAAACAGCACCTTCACACTTCACTGGTCTGTCTCTTGCACACACTGTGAGTCACACACATGCACTTCAGGGACAACTATTTTCTCTCTGGTTTTTTCTCCTCTGTAGAACTCTAATACCAACAGCACAGGTGCAATATATTCCATCCAGCATATCATCCCCATTAGCACTGACTTAATTTTGATTCCAAAATGTTAATTAGTCTCAGTGACCAAGACAAATATAAACTCTCCTAATTCAGATTCTGATGTCAACCAGCATGTAGTGGATTTCTCTATGCCTTTAAACTGAAGTATATTTTTCATATTAGAATTGATTTTTCAGTAATTTTTAATAGTAGTCATAATATCTACTGTAGTACCTCTAGGAACAATTTTTTTGTTAATTTACTTTGTGGGCTGTTTTTTCAGAAACCAGTGCAGAGAAAAAACCCCACTCCAGCATTTAAGAGATCAGCCTTTTGAGTATCTTTCATCATCTTTCTCCTTTTTTGTTAAAATAATTTTTGATAATTTGTTCTTTATGCAGTTTTCATAAGAAATGCATGATATATATCAAGTTGTAAAGGTTTTTAGCTGCACGTATGTACATATTCCTTATAGTTTAATTGATGTGAGTAGTTTTGAGTATTTATGGACTTTCACATAAGGTTTGAATTATTTTTTGTAGTGCTGATACAGTTCCATGTTGTTAGACACCAGGTATTCTAAAGAAATATTTAGAAAGAGAAAAATTGAAGAATTTTCATATTCAAACACAAAAATTCAAAAGCAGTCACCAAACTGAAAATATTTTGTGTTTACTTTTCAGGATGCATGCTGTTTTACTAGAGTACCTGAACTGAATATGCAGCTTGTTTCTCATTTTGATGTTTTGATGCTATCTGCATTAATCCCAAAATAAAAACAGTTAAGAAGTTAAAACACATAAATAGTTTCTGGGGAATTTCTATAACTACATTCCTACTTACTTATTTCTGTGTTTAAATTAAATAGGTAAAAAACTGCATTTATTAGTAGCTTATCCCTTCAAAATCTGATGGAATTGAAAGATTTAAAAGGTTAAAAAAGGAGGGTGTCTGGGAAATAAATTGTTATTAAATGCAAAATCTAAATCTATGTCATTTTGTTCTAAACATAAGAGGGTTAAGTATGCTGCCAGTAGCAATGTTCAATTAAAAATGGCTTATATGGCATAGTTCTGTTAAGGTCTGTCTCTTTGACTTAATTCCACAATAAAATTGTTCTGTTAAAAATTCTTGCAACAACGTATGGACAGATTTTTGTTAGGCAAGCAGATGCACACAGAATTCTAATATGTACTTAAGGAGATACCCTTTTAAAAGTATAAAGACTTAACCTATATTTACAGCTGGGATTTGCATGAGTGTTTATTCAGTGAGGTATTAGTGGCCACTATCATGCTACATATGCAAGTTCTTTGAGGGTATATTCAAATAAAAACTGAAATCAGTGTGATGAAGATTACGTCAAAAATAGCTTTTGCTTTCAATTTATATACATATATTTATATATTTATATGTGTGTATTTATATATAAAACCCTAAATTAAACACAGGCTGTGAACAAGTACTAAGTGTGCTTTCTGCCTAATTCAGGACACTGCCAGCTGTCAAAAAGCCTTTAGTCTGAAGAATTTTTCCCAATACTACACTAACAAAAAAATCTAAAGAAGGAGTGGTGTGGTTTTTAAAAGTGGCCGAGATGCCTAAACATCTGGTAGCTTGAAGTTGTCAGAGTGACATTCCTGAAGCTTGTGAGAAGGGGACACAAAGGTGGTCACAGAACACGTGACATCTGTATGTTGCTTCTCCTTGACTTGAACCTTAAATGTACCTGTGGCCCCCAGCCAAGTATTTGGTTGTGCTGTGCTACATATTGCACACAAAGTGTGTGCAAGCCAAAAGCATAATCAAGCCAGGTTAGACACTTTGTTGTGGGTTGGTTAACACAGAGTCCTTAGGAAAGGCAAGAGGCAGTAAGAACAGCATAAGGGGAAGTGGGCGGGGTGCACTGCCTTCCAGGCCATTGCTAAATGACTTTCCAGGTAGCAAGAGAATATGAGCTGGAAAAAGCACCAGTTCATAAGGGCTACGAATCTAAGTGGGAGACTTCTAAGGTGTTTAAACTGTTCCTGGGCAAAATGATTTGCAGTATTTGAGGAAAAGGTGGGCCGTTACACGACAGAACAGCAACTGCTGGTGGATTAAAATGAACAAAAAAAAGAGAAAAGATTAAAAGTCTCTAATACAAAAAATGTGAAATGAAACAAAAACATAGCTACCTATCCCTCCTCTATGTGAGGAAAAAAAAATCACCATTTTGATTATTGCTCTCTGTTCCTGCAGATAAATCTGGTGCAGAGAAATTCTGGACATAGTATTTTGGCTTTAATTTATAAAATTAAGTAGAATTCAAGCTTTATTTTACATTGTTTATGATTTTTTAGTTTAGATTGAGTTCCTCTGAGCTTTATGTGAGCCCAGAGAAGGTACAGGATATAATGGATATAGTAGAGGCATAAGATATATAACTAAGTGGATATTTTTATTCATGTACTTGAGAAACACTCCTAGAACCACTGCCTGTCACAATGTTTGGTTTTGTTTGGTTGGTTGGCTTTTTTTATTTTATAAAAATCTTTGTGTTTAAAAATTTGTGCTGTGCAGTAAAGTGAAACCAACCAGTCTATATTTTCAGGCTTAGCCAAACTGGGCAAAGGCTGCAGTTCAATACATTTTGATTTTCAGAGTCAGAAACTCTTATCTCCAAGCCGAACATCTATAAAAAGGACTTGTCCTCTTTTTGCATGTATCCAAACTCAATATGCAGCCTTGCAGTTGTTTAACTCCTGCAGAAACACAGCAGTGAAGCTCTCTATGATGGGTGGCTGTCCAGCAATAATCAACCCTGTCCAGAAATGCCGCCTGCTGCTCCGCTTCTGCCTCATGATTTTACTGATCCCTAATCTGTAGGATCCCTCTTAATCCAGCCCTGCTGGCTTTAATTTTTAAGGTTTTATTATGAGGTTATACCTCATGTAAAGACCTTGAACTAACTATAATATTTACGAAGAATATTTTTATACTTCCATCATTGTGATCTACAACATTTGTTCTCTTCTGAAATATTGCACCTGTTGTTAAACATTGGGACTGTCTGGGGCTCTATGTAGTGTATACACTCTTCAATATTGGTGAAACTACTGAAAAAGTCTAATTAAGCATGAGGTCCCATTGTTCCAGTCAGGGTAGACATGTAATCCTGTCTACAAAGAGTGCACAGTGTAAAAAATTGACACATCAAATTAAAGGAAGGATGGAACAGATGTGGAAACACAGAAAAGAGTGCATTACTATGTGAGACGTGTAATGTTTATTGTACTTGGAAAAAACGGTTGGAACTTCCAGGTTTTTAAGGAATTTTACATGTTTCATAATTGAGTTTATCATCAGTGGATGTCTCTTGTCTCTAGAACTATAATTTATACTCTAAAATCTCAATACTCAGAAGTAATTTAGGAAAGACAAGATCCTATTAGACAGCAGTGATAGTACTGTGTCATTTGGAAGATAAAGAACAGTGAAATGAAAGGTTTAAGTATTCAAAACCACAATAAAACATGAGCAGGTGAAGATATGACACTTCATTCCCATCCAGCAAATAGCACTCTATCTTGCTTTCAAAGTGTAAGTAGATTTTTCATGCAAGTTCTTTCATATAATGTCAGGAAGTGACATGGAAAAAAGTACACATACAAATTCCTGAAAATCACAAAGGACTAATTGATTTTTTTTTTTTTTTTAGTAGTAGTAGTATTAATATTAGTATCTCACTTTTAAGGGAGTGATTTAGTTGTTTTAAACCAGCCCTTTCTCCTAAGTGGAGTTTTAGAATGCTCATGCACCAAGTACAGCTAAGTATCCTTGTGTGTTTGGAAAATTATCAGATCCAAATGTAACATGGTTTGGTTTTTTTTATCATTACCTCATGCTTTGGAGCTTTTGGAGGTCTATAAATGATTGTGTATTAACTCCACAGAAATTATATATTGGTTACACTTCTTGGGGTGACAGATCTGTATTTTTTCTCTCTTAAAAACAAATATTTGAGTTGGCAGCAGTACTGATTGTTCTGACAACAAGGTATTTATCTATTAAATAATCTTGAGCACTAAAAGACTATGAAATCAACCATTTGGAACGTATTTTTTAAGAGCTTTTCCTGAGGCAGCTGCACTGAATATATCTATTCTATAGCCATTTAATGGCAATAATGTTCTCAGCAAAAGTGATTCTTTCAATCAACAAGATATCTTGGATAGTTCACAAAGCTCTATTTTGGAAATTTTGAAGAAAGGTTAAATAGTTTTTTTATCTGGGATTACCTTAAAATGATGCCCAACCATTGAAAGATTTTAAGAACATCTCTTGTGATTTATGTTGCCGTAAAGCTGGAAATCAGGTTTCAAAATGTATTTATAAGTAATCTGAAATCATACTTATCAAGAAGTAAAAATTGCAGTTTGTTTGTCTCTTACATGATTGCAAGTAAGTAAATATCTGAGGCAGGAGCTCTGATAATTCATAAATTCATTCATAATATTCCTGAAGTTAGTATGAGTTTCTTGTTTCACTTCTCCAGAACTGATGAACCTGCTTCTTCTGATCTTGAAAGTAAAAAATGAATGAGCTTCATTCATGTTTTTCCATTATTTTGCACTTCCATTGACACAACAGACAAATCCAAAGGGAATTCTTCATCCATAAGCAACATGGTTTTGAGAAGTTGCAGTCTGCATCTTCCTCTTTGCCGAAGATCAAGTGCTCAAATCACATACTTAGAAAAAGTTGGTTTGATTGTCTTACCCACCTTTTGAATTTAGCACATTTGGAGAGGCTTTCTCATGTGGTTTTATTCTGCACAGCATCCAAGGTTTTAGTGTTCATATTCCATATGACTTAAACTTCAGCAGAGCTGCTTCAGAGTAGTAGGTTCTTCTGCTCTTCTTCTGGCAGCTGTAGGGATTATTTCTTATCTGCATCGTTATGCACAGACAGAACATTTATTTGCAATGTGGGATGATATTATTATTGAAATGACATGGTTAAAACTAAAGCCCTGTACATAAAAACAAATATTATCCTACATACGTGGGTAAAAACCACCACTGCATTTGATTTCTTGCTGGATTAGTTGATAGTATTTTTGCTAATAATCTCAATGATAATATGAGTTGTAGTGTATTTTCTAATATTATACCTGATATACAGTCCTAAGAAGCAATGCTGGAAATCTGATAAGTCAAATATTCAGAATATAAGAATTTGGTGTGTACTGTGTTCTCAGTGGTGACATCTTTTTTAACAAGTTCTACTTAAGAATCTCTGTCTACACATTTTAAATGCAGGTTTCTGACTTTTTTTAGTTTTTAAGGTTATCATAAGAGTCAATTGAGTCATCCAAGATCTTAGAAACAACTATTATGGGGTATGAACCATTTCATCTTCTCTGTTGGAGCCCCATGAATTTATACAGCTGACTGCAGTCCCAAGGAAGCTAACACTTCAGCAGAGCATGGCACAGAGCACTAAAGAAACTCCTGCTTTGTATCCAAAATCAGGTTAGTCTGTGGTTGTTCCTGGTGAGTGCTCCTTCTTCATAGGCATCATACACCATTGGTACAGCTATGCTGCTTTCTCTTCTGGAGTTAGGTAATTCAGAATAAATTCAGGGTCTTCTATGGCACAACACAGCCATTCTCATGGCTGGCATATTTTGTTTGGTTTCTGTGTCTGGTCAGTACAGTCTGGACTGGGCTTCTTTTTACTCTTTTTACTCTTTGCCTGCTTATATATATAAGAGGAATAAGTCATAAAATGTACTTTTTGTTCTGTGTGTGACTCGCACACGCACTGAGGGAGCAGAAGGCTCCAGCTGAACACACCAAATTGTGTTCAGCCAGGAGACCAGAGCAGCATCTGAAGCTTGGGGACTCCTGGCACTGACTGCAGATTCATACCTTTACTGGTACATTCTATTGCCAGGCTACCTCATGATAAAACCAGATCAGAACCAGATCATTTTCCTGTCTAAAGCCTGCTGATGAATACTGCTGTATGTGAGCGTGGTATTCTTGTTTTTCTGCTGTGAGAGTTTTAAAAAAAATTTCATCATTGTGTAAACACTGTGAAAGAAAAATTAGCTATCCCATCTGCTTTCCTCTGACTAACATTTCTTCCATCACATGTTTAACACTAAGCCTCTCTGATGGAATTAAAAATAGATGGCTATAGAGGAGCCCACATCTATTAATTGACATTCAGTCTTTGAAACTTACAACCAAAAAATCACTGGAGTAACAGACCCGAACCAGGAATTTATATGAGTGAGATTTTTGTTAAAGGCACCAGTTGCACTCTTTTTGTATTTTATCGTTTTGGCAAAATTCTGTTGCAAAGTTCAAATATGAAGATAAATTGCCGAGTCTTACATAAACTGGGAAAGAGGAAAGGGTTGATTTTAATCCTTCAGAAAAGTGAAAAGCAGAAGGTTTCATTTTTTCTGAGTCTCTTACCAGCCCATCACTGCAGTATCTGATCACCCCAGAATCACTGTTATAGTGACAGTGAATAATTGATCCGTTTGTTTGGCACCATGATACAAAAGTGGAAGAGGAAAACCATTCCATTCTGAGCTTGTCACACCCTAAAGGATTATCTGGCCTGTGGGTGTACAGAGATCACAACTGTGGCTTCATAAGACATGGCGTGGAGGCTTTATCCTTTAAATATTGACTTGTAGTCTTGTAGTGGAAATGCTTTTAGTAATTAAAACAGAAGTAAAAGAGAGATGATCTTGTAGGGTCACAGTAGAGGACAGGAGACAGGCAGCTTTATTGCTTGAGTGATAACTAAACTTGCACTGTCATGTCATTCACTTAATTTCTTTTTTTTTTTTTTTTAATAACAATTCAGTAGTTTCTAGCAGGTTTTTTAAGTGTATCAAAACTCTTGAACAGCAAACCCAAGCTATGGGCACAGCTCTGTGATTCTATGGAACTGAAGAATATCCATAAGCACATAAACTCTCTTAAACAAATTTGCATGTAAAATGTTTTATTTTCAGTTTTACTGAGATGATGGTTGAAACAGAGTATGTTTGCAAAACAAATTGATATGAAATCATAACTATTATTCCTTAAAATTCCTGTATTATTGTAGAAGCACTGGGGCATTTCTCTTACTGTAAACTCTTGAACTACTCAGTATCACATAAGGTTGCAAAATGTATTGAATTTTTTTTCTTATAGATGCTTATCATTAAACCCATCATTGTATTTGAATGAGTAAAACAATAAAGCTCTTAAAATTGCATCAGAAGAGGCAGAACTGTTGACAAAAAGAGTGGGATTCTGAACTAAAAAAGACAATTCTTCTGTTAAGTATGATTACATGACAGTCATAGCTATCAAAGGAATGCATGTATTGACATAATGATGTATCTTTGTTCCACAACGAATGTCGTGTTAATCTTTAAAACCACTACCCTTCTGACTCATATATTATTAACCATGTCTTCTGTCAGTGTTAATCATGTATTCCTTTGAAGCACACAAGTACATACGCCAAGCCATTGTCTGGAGACAGTGTTAGTTAATACACATATGGTGAAATTCTTCATAGCTTTGCCTTTCCCTACTGTTGAAAAATAATATAGTGTATTCAAAACATGACTTAATTGCAATATTAAGTTGAAATATAAAGTATTGACTAAATGTCATCATTTTGGTAACCAACTCTTCCTTAGCTTATTTCCTGTGAATACTGCTACAATTTTAAGTAATGTTTCTAACTCCAAAAATTGTAGTGTTCCATTTTAATTAATGTCATGAACGCTCACGAACCGAAATGAAAGCAACAAATAAATGGAAAAGAGTCAGGAATTAATCATACTTTGAAGTCACATGGTAGGAAGGAAGGAAGGAAGGAAGGAAGGAAGGAAGGAAGGAAGGAAGGAAATTTCACAGTGCATTCTAACAAAACACCTCTTCCAAATCCATACAAATTATAATGATTAAAGAAATACACCTTAAAATCAGTGAAGTAACTGCTAACATAAGAGAGTTTTTAGTTACAAGACATACTTCATTGCACTGTACCTTTCCTGTTGATACCAGTAAGATTATCTTCAAAAGTCAGCTCTTCAGGCCTATAGAGAGCTGTCACCCACGGAGATATTTTCTTACAATTGAAGGCACCTTACCAGGGAAACACTTGCATTTGCATATGCAAATTTTGGAATGTGTGTCCCTTTGGCACTTCTGGCTTTCCACTGTTGGGAACATCATGTCATGGGTTTCCCATTGCATCCATTGCAAACTGAAACTGGAAGAGAATTGTCTCTGATTTCCTTCCTCCTTTCCCCTGCCAAGTACATGAGCTGTCTTCACTGCTTGCAAGATACTCCTTTAAGACATCCCTGTGAGTTTGCTTAACCAGGGCGACATTGCACATTTTTAACTGCTGGTATGTGCAAGCTGATGCAACCTAGTTTAGATCACAGTGAAATAAAAATATTGAATTATTTCCAATTGTATGAAGTTGAATTACTTTCTGTTTTCCAGAGGCTAAGAGCTGGCAGTCAATCTGCAATATCTCTTTTGGTGAATTTACTGTCACCTGCATATTTGCAATTATAACTGCTTTTGGCAGTATCTTAATACCTACGAGACATATTTTCTTTTGTGCTTTCTGTGGAATTGTGATATTGCAGATTACATTAAAATTAGCCTTTTAATTTCATTTGCAACTGAAATACAGAACATCTTGGTGGAAGGATTTATTATTGAGAGGAACTGGGGGGGTGGTTGAGTGTTTCCAAGCTGGAATAAATTTGCTACAGTTAAAACCTGTAGCATATTTCTTACACACTTTAAGGAAAATATTGCAGTCACTGGTGCTTTGGAGAAGGTTTAGACATTCTCTTGGTATCTGAATGTATCCTTTTAGTTACCAACGCATTTTATTTTGAAATGGAAACTCAGTTAAGCTTCCCTCTGTCGGGGATATGGTGGGTCTCCAGCACAGGAAGGACATTGACCTGTTTGAGTGAGTTCAGAGGAGGCCACCACATGATTAAAGGTGTGCAGCACCTCTCCTATGCTGAAAGGCTAAAAGAATTGAGATTCTTAAGGCTAGAGAAGAGAAGGCTTCAGGGTGACCTAATTGAGGCCTTCCAGTACCTGAAGGGAGCCTACAGGAAGGATGGAGAAAGACTTTGTACAAGAGCTTGTACAGGAAAGCATAAGGGGAAGTGGCTTCCAACTGAAAGACAGTAGGTTTAGACTGGATATTAGGAAGAAATTCTTTACTGTGAGGGTGGTGAGGCACTGGAACAGATTGCACAGAGAATTTGTGGATGCCTCCTTCCTTGAAGTGTTGAAGGCCAGATGGAGTTCTGAGCAACATGGTCCAGTGGAAGGTGTCCTTGCCCATTGAGGGGTGTTGAAATTAGATGATCTTTAAAGTCCCTTCCAACCCAAGCCATTCTATGATCTTCAGCACCAACTAGAAAGTCCACTGTATTTAGCACCTGCTAAAGTTTTCTTTCCCGATGCTTGCCAGTGAGCAGTGACGATGTTACAATGGTGAGGAAACAGCTTTTCAAAGCAAAGTATTGTGTTTTGCCAAGAAAAAATGCAATTAAAAAAACAAAATACCTTGTCTATGCTTGTCATTCCTTAGGAAGAAAGGCTAGTGGTTTTTTAGTGAAGAGAGACGACAATGGTACATTCAAGCCACCTAATTTCAGGAAATCCACTCAGGTATTGAGTCACCTTTGAAGGAACCTGTCTTTCTCCCTCAAGGGTCAGGAATCTTGAGCTTTTAACTTCGAGTACTCTGAGTTACACTTGAATTAGATAAGGTGTGCAAATCATCCAATTTCATCTTTCTTGCTACAGATTCTCCATCATAGTGGGTAGTTACTAATCTGTGCTCTCTCCATTTCTTCTCTGTAGGACTGGTCTTCTAACTGATCAGGGTTCTTTGATCTGCCCTTTCTCAGCTGTTAGAAAACTTGCCCTACTAACAAAGCTAAGGTCTTCTTTGCATCGTGATGGCTGCCTGTATGCTTTATGGGGATTCTTCTGGGACCTACTAGCTCATATCATTCTTCTCCCTTTCTCGCTATATTTTATGAACACTTTCTAGATTATAAAAATAATACTTGAAGGACACATAACATACAGATGTAATCACATGACAGGTTGTTACACTTGCCGACTTTTCAGTGATGATAAGATGTAAAATTTTGATTTTTAAAAAATAAACATTGGAAAGCTGTATTCTTTTTTTTTTAAGGCCCCAGATAACATTAAACAATTCTATTTTTCATTAAATTACAAAATGTTATTAGTAGTCTTGTCAGATCCTCATGGTTTAAATCTGGATTTTTTACACTAATGAAAAAAATACCTCTATTTTGAAAACTAGATTCTGTATTTTTTATATATGCATTTGTCTATATCTGCAGTTTGATGTACTCAAAAAGATTGCTTCTCTCTGGATCTGGAGTCTTTCATGTTGTTGTAGAGGTGAGACAGAAAAAATATAGCCAATATTTATCCAGTGATGCTTTGATGTTAATTCTTTGGCTCTTTGAATAAGTGTTGCCAGGGTAGTATTTTACTCCTTTTATTACATTCTTTTCATTGTAGTCAGTGAAGTCTGTGCTCTTGAATTTAGTGTTTTAAGCTGTGCTGTTGTCTCAGTTTTATATGGGCATGATAATTGTTGTTACACTTGAAAATCGTGTTCTTGGCTAGGTAAAATTTCTGTATGCAGAGAGGCAAGGTCATAGGTGTCAGGAAACCTTTTATTTCCTGGACCACTCCATGGTCCCTGCTGCAGCATCAGGGACTAGTAGCAGCACAGCAAAGTTTGGGGTCAAGGATGTAGTCAACTGTCTTGCTCATTTTCCTCAAGTTGTCTAGTATACACAACGTCAAGCACCATTGTCATTATTTTCAACAGACTTTCAACATCAATTTCTGTTTATTTTCATTAAAAAGACATAACTCTTCCAGTATACTCTGTTAGGAAATTTGTTCTGATTTATGCTTCAAGTGGCTGAAGGGAATGTTGCATATGGAGAAAATAAACAAAAAAAAAGAAGTTCCCAACGCTTATTTTCTTCTTGGAGCATTTTAAATTCAGGCTTTCAGTCAGGGTGGTATTGAGTTTTAAACCAGTGTCAAAAGTGATAGTTTAATAGAGTTTTAAAAAGCTTTTGTGGATAAAAATGCTGGTTTCATACATAAAGACAAACAGACTTATCTGCTTTCTTTACTTGCAAAGTTTTGTGTTTAATTTAAATCAAAATTGTTTCAGTTCTTCCCTTTACAACTAGAATTTCATTTCATTTTTTAATGCACACTTCTTAACAGTGTTTCTCATGAAAAATTTTGTGGAAAGACTGGTTTGTCTGCCTCTCAAACTTAGGCAAGTTGTCAAATGTAGAAATCTATATTTGAACTATTTACTGGAGAGGAATAACCAGTTTTATGTGCATTTCATCCCAAGATAGTGTTGAGGAATGCATTTAGAGCAGATAGCTCATTGTGCAGGTGCAGTGTGAGCTGCAGGTTGGGATCTGAGTGCCTGGAGCCCAAGGCAAGGAGCTGTGAACTGCCAACCCCTTGCATCACAAAGGGCTTTGGGGACCTGTGGGCCAAGGGATGGATACTCAGAGACAAGGCAGGAACCCACAACTCCCAGACTTTGCCCCACTTGGACTGCAAGGGTATAAAATCACAGGGAATCCTTTCCTCGGGGTCCCTCCTCAGAGGCACCAGGTCAAAAAGTTATTTTGTTATTTAGTTATTGCACCAAGACTAAATTATTTAAAGGATTCAGATGTGATTTTCCTGTCCTGATGCAATGCAAAGAGGCTTCTGTTTAGGCTCTTCCTCATTTGCAGCTTCTCCTTTATTTTCTGTGTAACTGCCTCCACCTCTTCTCCACTGATATCCTCCACCTTTGGGCTGTCTTTCCAAGGTGTAGTTTCACTGCCTGCATCTGCCACTGCTCACTTTTCAAATGACATTAATGTGAAGCGGAACTGATTTCTGACATCTGTCTGTTGCCCAAAGCGTTATGAACAGCCAAGAAAAAGACCACAATCTTGTTAATTTTTGTTTTCTGCTGCTTGGCAGCATCCTAATCACTCTCAGTTCCTGAAACTGTGTGTAAATTGTGAATGTATCACTGTACTGCTGTACATTTGTTTGGTATTTGGGTGTCTTTTGGTATCTCAAAAAACTGGGAAGGAGATATTTAAATGCAAAGAAACATACTGCTCCTGAAGTCTGTGAATTAGTCTTCTATACTCACATGAAAAAGCAAATGAAGCAGAACCAGGGAAATGCTTGGAAACAATGTACATATATCCCAGCTTGTTCATAGAAGAAATATTCTCAGAGCTGTACTTGCACAGTGCCGAGCAAAGCTAGTGGCAAACCAGAATATAGATTATTTTAAATGATAATTGTTTTAAGTCAGCAGGAGTTCATGTGATAGCCCTGACATGTTCAGGACCTGCAAAGTGCTGTACAGTGAGACAGATTGCTTGGAAGCTGACCCAACAGAGTAGTATTAAATTCCCGAGGAATTAGCACTATTTAGGCCTGTCCTACTTGTACCTTCAAGAGCAAGCTGATTTTTTTCAGCAATGTCTTGTCAAGAAGGATAAACACTTAAAAGAAAAAATCAAACTAAGAGAAGTTCCACCAAAATGCTTTGCAGGCTGCAGATATCTATGTATCTGTACATGTTTTTCTCTGAGGGGACAGATTATGAAAAAACTGTGTGTAACAGTGTTAGCCATATTTGCTGGGTTTGTAGAATGAGATTATAGTTATGTATGAGGTACCAGTTGCTCCTTTTAATTTGCTCACAGTCCTACAGAATATCTGTGTTCCAGAGTCCTCCACAGCCCAGGTAGTGTAGAATGGCTCTCAGGTGCTGCATTCTGCAGTCACCCAAGGGCGTGTTTCCTTCTCCTCACCTGCCCTCTGATCAGGTGATCAGAGGGCAAACTGTCCCTCTGAAGGAAACTGGACATGCCAGCTCATTCGTTCAGGAAAATGAGGGAAATATGCTTTACTGCAAAATAAGTCATTCACTGTCTTTTTTTTTCCCTTATGTAGAAATCTGAGGAGTGGAACAGGAACAGATTTTGAATAGATTTCACCTGGTCTTTATGGGGCCATCAAAGTCGTATGCGGCTGTAGAGAATTATTTAGGCATAGTTTTGGCTTTGCTGTCTGCTGTAGTCATACAGTAAGAATGAGACTACAGGACACAAAGTTTTCAAATTAGAGCAAGTATGATTCACTGTGTTTTGAATGTGTTTTCAGAATTTTGACTTAGTTTTGTCTTTAACAAAATTCTGATAGTCCCTGTGATCCATGTTCTGTTTTTGAGATTTCTCTCTTTCACAAGATCTGTGAGATTTCTGAGACATGTATAGGCTCCTCAGGTGTGCTCAAGTTCCATCTAACCCAGATCTGTCAGCAGGTCCGTTCTCCAGGGATCATGTGCACAGTTTAGCATCAGTCTTGACACACCTTCCTAAACCGTACTTGTCTTTTTGCAGGGCAGCATGTACATGTGCGTGAACTGCTGTTCCCCACAGCCTGGAGAAGAGAGATTAGTACTGTAGGCTGGGGGCAGGTCTGGTAGCTGGTTCATTATAGATGCAGGATTTCAGGGAGTGCAGGAAAACACTGTAAGCGTCTTTGGTTGTTGGTTTATTTTTACTTTTATTTCCTTCCTTCCTTCCTTCCTTCCTTCCTTCCTTCCTTCCTTCCTTC